>NC_052052.2:124946879-125246879 GCF_903992535.2 Arvicola amphibius | reverse complement strand
ACCTGAGAGGAAAAAAAAATAATTCCTCCAACAGGAGTACCCCAATTTCTATTTCCTCACTACCTCCTGACTTCCTCCCACAGGCTTTTTCCTGTCAACTGATTGCTTGCTCCGCCTCTCAACCTAGGATTGATTTTATTTAACCCTGTTTTAATGTTCAAGCAGAAAATCTCTTGGATTAAAGGTGTGTGCTAGGGCTGAGCCACACCACAGCTAAAAACAAGTTCTTCCAGTAAACAAAGAAATCTCAGGGGTTATAGTGTGATCAAATATCCTACAACAGAACTATAATCAAGGGTGACCCATAACTGTTTGTAACCCAGTTTCAAGGGTTCAGATGGCCTCTTTTGGCCCTGTGGGTACCTGCATAAAACCAAGCTTGTTCAGTACAAGCTTCAGTACACATACACCCCTTTAAAAACAAAAGCATTAAAAGCAGGATCACACATGTGACATTTCTTTCATAAGTTGCACTTCAAAGTTCAAACAGTATGCTGTCTGTTCTTCCGTAACTGTAACACAGTTTCAAGCCTGCAATTTATGCAGCATCTGTAACATATAAGGGAAGACTAGAGAAATGAATTCCATTTCAAAAATGAAACACAAAACGGAAAAAGAAACTCTAAATGTGATGCTGAGTTAAAAACTTTTAAGTACCTGAAAGGCCTAGTCAGCCTTACAGGCATCATTTGTTGACCTTTTAAACACAGGAATAAATGTATCCATCACTGATACCTTGGACTCTATGCTCTAATTCAGGGCTTCCCAATTTAAACCACCTGGGATCTTGACAAAAAGCAGATTCGGATTTAATGGGTTTAGTATTGGAGTCTAAATCTGCATGTGCACCAGAATCCCAAATGGTGGAATGTTGCTCATTCGGGTCCATATTCTAAGTAACAAGGCTATAGGCTACAACCTTTTACTCCTAACTCTTTAGATCTTTTCAAACCTTTTAGGTCACAGGTTTGAATATGGCTCATGTGTCAAAAGTATGAGCCACACAAGTCTGACAGTCAATTTAAGAAATCCTCCCTCCTCCACCAGGAGTGCTAATGCAATCAAGTCTCCAGAGGCACTCAGATCATGAAAGGATTTCATGACCTCATGTGTCCCCAAACCAATCAACGAAACCAAGTCTCCAAATGCATCAAGGTACCCCAAAGCTGGGAACCAGAATAGCACAACCTGGACACCAGATTCCCTTAAGTTCCTCGGTAAATTCTGGTTGTAATGGTTCCCAAGTCCCTATTGCGTCTTCAGATAAATGTGATGACCAGCAAGTTTGCCCTGAAGCTACAAGGAAGCAATGGAAAGAACGCACCACATACTCGGAGAAACCAAAGGCTCTCCTCCAAAGACATTTTGATCAGGGTATGTACCCAAGCCTGGAGGAACATGTGGAGCTGGCACTGATGATTGGTGTGACCGAGTATGAGATCAAGATTTGGTTCAAGCACCAGCGTGCTAAGTACAAACAGGAGAATCTGTGGAAAATTCACCAAGTCCTGCCAGAATCAAATGGAAGCTCAAAAGATGTTTCTGTGTCTACCCATTTCCACTGTCACTTATCTGTTCCTGCCCTTGCAAATATAGAGTGCATGTCTCTAGACACATCCACTGTGGACTTTATTCGCCCACCCACCCACAGCCTGCAAGCTTCTCTCCATCATGATCAGGCCATAGAGGATACTGGATGTAGTCCCCAAGAGGACCTGCTTGAAGGTCAAGCCTCTGCTGTAGCTCAAAACCCTGGTCAACCCACAGTGGTTGAATCTCAACTTTACCCAGCAGTGGCTCAATAGGCAGCCTCAATGGAAGCTCCAGTTTCCACCACAGAGGAAGTCCATGGACCAAACAATGTTCAATACTTATATCCAACTTTTGAGCAGCACTGGCAACAGATCCTTGAGAATCTAATCACATGGGAGGACTCATAGACATGGAGTACATACTGCCTCCACACCCTGGACCAGTCCAAGCCAAAAGTCTTCAAAGCAAGGAAGAGTTGTGGTGATAATGTCATTGATCTCAGGATTTGTTAGAATGATTTTAGACTAATCTGTATTAGTTTCAGGCCAATGTGGTCCATATACTCAAAAATTTTCTTTTGAAAAAAATACTGAGTCTTTCAAAAACAATCTAAACATTGATTAAGTATTGTTGCCTTATATTTTAGTTAAATAAAAGTAGAATATATTTTCTGTCAAAAAAAAAGAGAAGAAATCCTCCCTCCAATAAGATGGAGACTCCCAGAAGTTCTTTAACTTACACACAGTGGCACTCACTCATGCTCAATTAAGGAGGGGGAAAAGGGCCAAAAAGTCACTAATGGATAACTGGATTCCACTCATTTATTATCTCTGGGAAGTGGAGTCCCAGCATTTTTTAAAAAATCTCTCCAAGTAATTTCAGCACAACTGTTTTATGAGGATTTCCCATCTCCTTTGACACGGACAATAAATTCCCCTGTAAGAGACTTTAGCTGTTGTCTTCAGAAAGCAGCACAAAACTGGAGTCAGAGCACTGAAATGATAGAAACAGCATACACTGAAAACAAGTACTGAGCCTGGTATGGTGGCTAATCCTTCTAGTACCCCAGAGGCTGAGGCAGGAGGATTGCCAGAACCCCAATGCCAGCCTGGACTACACACTATGTTCTAGATGAACTTGTGAGATCCTGTCTCAAAGAAATAAACAAAACTACTGCTTGCACACAAGAGAGCAGATAAACAATGCAGAAACAAAGAGACCTGCAGCTTACCATTCTTCTTAAAGATTTTCTACCTCAACTGTTTTCTAAATCTCTAGTTTACAAGTCACAATAGTTCAAGTGAGTAAGTTTATTTCAATATTGAGTAGTGTTTCACAAACCTTTAACCCCACTCTGGGGAAGTGGCAGGCAGAAGTCGAGCCTTGACCACAGGAGTCCCAAGTCAGCCTGGGCATGTGTCTCAAATAATAAATTACATATCAGCTGGGGGATGCTGGAACTAGATGTAATGCTAGCAAAAGGAGGGCTAGAACAGGGGAGTCAAGAGCTGGCGGTCAGGTATAATGTCTCAAAAAAGAACAGTAACAATAAGTAAACATTTCATCCTGTGTGGTGGGCACTTTAATCCCAGTCCTTTCGAATTTGAGGCAAGTAGATCTCTGTGTTTGAGGTCAGCCTGTTCTACATACCAAGTTCTGAGCAGCCAGAGATGGGGGGGGCACTTTGCCTCTAAATAAGTAAAAATAATTTACATTTCAGAGTTTTCTTTCCTTCCTCCATTGGCTAAGAAAAAAAATCACGTCAGAAGTCGATCGTTCTACAAGCCTTTAAACCCAGCACTAAGGGGGCAGAAGCAGGCGGATCTCTTAGTTTGAGGCTTGTCTGGTCCACAGAAAAAAATTCCAGGACAGCCAGGTCTATGTAATGAGACTCAATCTCAAGACAGTAAACAAGCCAAAATAAGCAAGTCACGTTTGAAGTGACTGTGTCCCTCGGAAAAAAGCCTTCCCTCTGATGCCCAGCCCGAGGGCGCCGGCTTCCATTTCCAGGTAGGGTCTTCTGATGCCCAACGCGGCCCCCAGAAAACTGCCCGGGACCCCCATCGCTTACTAGGTCTCGGATTGGAAGGACGTCGGAGGCTGGCGAGGCCATGCGGGGTCGTTCTCTGGCGGTTCGAAGTAGGCGCTCAGCGCTTTCTGAAAAGCAAAGGCACAAGGATGGAGGGCATGCTCCGCCCACCTGGGAGGAGGGGAGAAAACGAGAAACGCAAACCCACGTCCATCTGCCAGTCGTTCTCCGACAGGAAGGTGTGGGCCATCGTGGTTTCGCATTTCGCCACCAACGCAAACCCCATGCACTGAAGCCGTCGCCTCTTCACCCGCTGGTCAATCTCCTCCTCTGTTTCTGCTGCTGCGGGCGCCGCCGCCGGCTCTGCCGGCTCCCGCGCATCCGAGCCGTTCCCGGACGCCATCAGCACAGCATCTCCCGAGGCGATCCGCTCCGCACGCCGCTTCCCGCGCGACTGGGAAAACAAACGCCGGGCTCTGCGCAGGCGCGCTGCGTGCGCGTGCTTCCGCATCAACCTTCCGGCGGAACTTAGGTCTTGGGCGAGTCGGCGCAGTAAGCGAGGCGCGGACGCCGGAGCGCGGGAGGGGAGAGGGGGGCCGGGGGGTCAGGCTGCGCGTGCGCGCTGGAGCCCCAGCGGGTACAAAACTGAAGTGCCCAGGCTGTGAGGACTGGGCCAGCGGGAGCGCGCGACACTTCCTCCAGAGCGCGCGCAACACGGGCCGGGCTTGCGTGTTTGACCTTCCACGTTCTGGTGCTTTCCCTAGAGTCTCTTCCAGAGTTCATTCCTCCAGAGCCCAGAATCTTGAGTTGTATCTACGATGAGCAACTTGACCCAGAATCTACGGGACGTCATGAAGGTCTTGTTCAGAGTTCCCGGTTTTGATAGAGTTTTGGAAAAGGTATTGTCCGCAAAGCCTCTGGTGGAGAGGACGAATCTAATAAAACACCCGAGTTAGATTCTAGTCTATTTGGTGGAGTGTCTTGTGAGCCCACCTTCGTGGCCTCTCAAACGCCCGAGAGTGCGTGGATTCTCATCTAAACGTAAATAAGCATGACTTTGTCACCCGTAGAGACGGGTTTGGTCCACTGGAGTGAGCCAAGAAAAAAGTCTGTGTACAGTCATTTAAGGGACGCTGGAGTACAGGACAGGTGCGTAGGGATTGTTTGTTTTAAGGCATGAAAGCGAAGTACGCTTGAGGTGAAAGACGGACAACTTGTTCCTATGTTGTGTTTCTGGGTTTTGAGACTGGGTCTTACTCTAACATAGGTTGATAAATATTTTGATTCATGAATGTCTGCTTTTTACGATTAAGAAAGAATGCTTGGAATTTTGGAAAGAATTTGGGCGTGAGATTAAAATATTGGTTAGCTACAGGCATTTGAAATCTTTCTACTTGAACACTCCCCCTCGGGTTTTTTAAACGATGTACATAATATATCAGGGCTTTTGTCAAAAATAGTTAATAACACTTAAGTAGATGTATTTAATGTTTTCAAATAAGAAATATTTAAAGTCCAAAGACATCATTTGACAGTGACTTTTGGAAAGATGATATTATCCAAAAAAGAACGTGTTTATCGGCCGGACAGTGGTGGCGCATGCCTTTAATCCCAGCATTCCTGAGGCGGAGGTAGGCGGATCTCTGTGATTTTGAAGCCAGCCTGGTCTACAAGGGCTAGATCCAGGACAGGCTCCAAAAGCTACAGAGAAACCTTGTCTCAAAAACTAAACAAAACTATTTTTTTAAAAAAAAAAAGTGTATTTATCTAAGAAGAAATTTGATTTTTTTTAAAATCTGCTGTGAGAATGGGTGTGGCTAGTAGCGTGCTTGCAGGTTGGAGGACCTCCATTGGTGGGGTCTATAGCCGTTTCCTCCTTAAACTGTCATCAGCCTTGTGGCTATATAATATTTTGTAATATATTTTTTATTTTCTTTCTTTTTCGATTTAAACAAGGTCTCTCTACGTCGCTCTAGCTGTTCTTGAACTTGATGTGTAGACCAGGCTGGCCTGGAACTCACAGAGATCCATCTGCCTCTGCCTCTTGAGTGCGGGGATTAACAGTATGTGCCACCACATCTGACTTTCATGTGTGAGATAATTTTGACATTAGTTTGATTGCTTTTGAGTAATTAGTTAAAATTCTCATAACTTAGTCCGGCATGATGGTGCCTGTCTCTAATTCCAGCTCAGGGGAGCCTGATGCAGGGGAGTTTGTAAGGCTAGTTACATAACCATCCCACTTCGCAAAAAAGAACAGTTAACCTTTCTTTAAAAAAATAAAAGTTGATTTTTCAGTGTTTACTCTTTGGAAATCAATATAGATTTTGCATTTACACTATTGCTGGACACACTGCAAGAGCTCACTCAGTATTTTATAGGTAGCAGTGAATGGCTGTTAAGCCACACAGGTTGATAATAATCATTGTGTGATTATTATCAGTAGGTAAGTGGTTATGTTTTATGTAGGCAGAGAAGCTAAGACTAAAGTATATATTTCTGTATAGTGGTTTGTATGTGTATATATGTGGTTTTTATGGTTTCCTTTGTTTTGTTTTTGAGACAGCATCCTGGCTTTTCTGGAACTTGAATTTAACCCTCTTTGCCTCTGTCTCCTGAATGCTGGTATTACTCTTGTGATTGTGTGCATATCATCACACCAATGTATTTCTGCTTAGTGTTTCATAAAAGATTGTTATACTTACTAGCATTGCAAAAACGTTGACATCCTGGCCAAGTCTAACTACATTAGTCCCATTAAACAAACAAACAAACAAAAACCTATTTAACACTTCATTTTAAATCCTGTATCCTCATGGAGGCTGGGGATATAGCTCAGTTGGTAGAATGCTTGCCTGGCATGCACAAAGCCGTGGCTTACATCTCTAGCGCCATGTTAAACCAGACGTGATAGTACATACCTGGGATCCCAGCCGCACTCAGGAAGGAGGTAGACACAGAAAGATAAGAAGTTCATCCTCAAGTTCATACCAACTTCAAAGCCAACCTGAACTACATGAGGCCTTGTCTCAAGATGAAAAGAAGTTATGTCCACATGAAACATGTTTTCCTACCATGTGACTTTCCCTGGGAAGAAATGAACAAACATCTGCCCACATCTGTGAGTGTCTGAGAGCACAGATGGCGCAAAGGCAACTGTGTCACTGAAAGCCCACCCCGGCATGAGCGGGAGCTCAGTATTGCTGCATCCCTGCAGCTCCGTGCTTGCAAACAACCCAGCTAGCAGAGTGTCCTCCCTCTTGCAAGTTTTGACTGCTTCCGAAAGGGAATCTTTTCAATTTTTTTCAAACTGTTAGGCAGCTTTGGAAATCCAGTCACTCGGCTCACAGGTGGCATACCACATTTTTAGAGCTCAAACACACTACCACATCTTGGCGAATGAACCTGAACTTCACAATACATTCATACCAGAGCTTGCAAAAGAGCTTCCAGCCAGCTGCAGGACAGAACTAGGCCTTTCTTTCCTTTTAAGATTATTCTATTGTATAGAATAGTGTACTTTCTTTAAATACCCTCTTTACTGGGACATTTGAAGTATGAAGAGTACTACAATAAATGACCTTTAAGTGCTTACAACTTTAAAGGCTCCACAAGGAAGGCAGGAACACTCGAAAGGGCTGGAAGTGCCTCTCCTAAGTTCCTGCCAGAGGCTTGGGTATTTTCGTCAGCCTTCTCTGGATGCCTCCTTTGGATGCCAGACCTATCCGAGGACTCAATTATAATAATTCATAGATTGTAGTTGGCCTTTTCAGTTCTAGAATTAAGCGCTATTTTATCCTATGAAGTAGACTGTTTTCTGAGAACTTTTTATGTATATTGATTATTTTTGAGAACTTTTTATATAATGCATATATATGTATATTTATGTGTGTATCTTATTCACTTCCTAGTTCTCCCCCTAAGTCCTCCCAGATCCACTCCTAGCTGCCTCCCAACTTCATGCCGCCCCTTTTTGTTTTTGTTTTTGATACAAGGTCTCTCTAGACTTGGCTGTCCTGGAGCTTCTTGTTTAGAGCAGGCTGGCAGACTGGCATTGAACTCAAGAGATCCTCCTGTCTCTGTCTCCCACGTGCTGAGATTAAAGGTGTGTAACACCACGCTCAGTTTTGTCTCGTTTTTTAATAATCCATTGAGTCCGCTTGTACTGTCCGTAGACTACAGGTATGGGACCATCTACTGTGATGTAACCGACCTACCAGATGCCATAGCCTTAAAACTGACTGTTCCCCACCCCACAGGCCGTCAGCTATCCGTAACTCTCCCGCTGGAGTGGGGACTCGAGCCACTTTCCTCCATGCTGGAATGCTAACCAGCTTGATTCTATGAAGAGTCATAGAATTCTGTGATTCTATGGCAACCACAGCTCCTGAGTTCATGAGTGTATATGGACTCTGTCCTTAATGGAAGGTACTTTTACTTAGAGACTTTTTTTTTTTTACCACATGTTAACAGAATAGGAGACAGATGTTCTGGCATCTAATGGGTAGAGAGTAAGGGTGCTAATCAGTACCCTACAGTACACAAGTTTTTACCACGGTGCGCCCCCATCACAGAGAATCACCCAGGCCACATGGCAGCAGGCCTGGCCTGAGGAATCTTGACTGTGCTGCTAGTGAAGTCCTTTGCCTTGCATCCAAAGCTAGTTAAATTGTCACACTGTCCTTTCTAAATATATACTGTGTCTTTGCCCTGTCCTTGGAATTGTTCATTCACCTTGAGAGGGTTCATGTGCTGTCTCAAGAGAATGTAGTTTTCCCATAAATCTCTGGTTAACAATTATTACCTAAGGACTGGTTGTGTGACACCGGGGTAAAGTGCACACGTAAGGCCATGGGTTCAATTCAATGTTATCCTCAGCTCTTGAGTACTTGAGACCTAACTCCAAACAAAAATGAAACTCATTCCTTTTGCCCTTCCAATTCTTTATTTAAAGGCACATGTTGGATGTGGCTCAGTGATAGAATACTTGTTCAGCCGAGTTGTGGTGGCACATGCCACTACTTCCAGCACTTGGGAGGCAGAGAGGCAGGCATAGCTCTATGAGTTAGAAACCAGCCTGGTCTACAGACTGAGTTCCATGATAACCAGAACTGTTACACAGAGAAACCCTGTCTCGAAAAAAACAAAACAAAAGAATACTTGCTCAGCACACAAAATAAGGGTTATTACATTCTGGTCCCATCTTCCTGCTATAGACTATTGGTTAGTGAGGACATCTTGTGGCTGGAATAGGCAATGCTTTCCCCCCTTTTGATGTACCTGTTGCTTAAAACACAGCATTGTTTGAGGAGCTTATATTATTTCAGTTTATCCCCCTTTGTGGCCTTCTGTAGAGCAAACACTAGTACAAGCACTAAAGCTGTACTGACTTGGGAAGAAGCCTAAAGGCTTCTACAGATTTCCCCATCTTATGTCAGTGAATAGATTGCCAGACGTAGTAGTTTGCCTATAATCCCAGCACCCATAAGGTGGAGGCTGGGTTGAATGGGAGAGGGTTCTCAGAGGTGGAATCAACCTGGACTACGGGAGATGCTGTCTCAGCAATTAAAATGACAGACCTAGAGCAATTCTGTCACATATGAGGTGACCCTGAAATGAACCACTGAATGTATCAGCAAAATAGGCGCTATCTATGTGGCATATAACTATCATACATCATGTAGTGATGTTTTGGTCAAGCTACATGTACTATGAAGGTCCCATGAGTTTAATCTCAGAGGTAAAAATTTCTTGCAGTCCAGTGAATACATAGTTGTGTTGTAGGAGTGGCGGGCTGTTTTCTCGCCACCTGGCTAGCTTTACCTGAAATAATTACACGGAAACTGTATTCATTTAAACACTGCCTGGCCCATTAGTTTCAGCCTCTTATTGGCTAATTCTCATATCTTGCTTTAACCCATATTTAGTAATCTGTGTAGCACCATGAGGTGGTGTCTTACCGGGAAGGATCTTAGCCTGCGTCCATCTCGGAGAGGAGAGCTATGGCGTCTGCCTGAGGTGTCTGCCTGACTCTGCTTTTTTTCTCCCACAATTCTGTTCTGTCTACTCTGCCTACCTAATTTTCTGTCCCATTAAAGGGCCAAGGCAGTTCCTTTATTAACCAATGAAAGTAACACATAGACAGATAACCCTCCTCCATCATAGTTGAAGAAATAAGAGAATAAAACTGCAGAAAAAGAACCCCCAAGAAAATTCACATTAAAGAGACCGAGGATTTTACAGCTCTCACAACGAATATGGGAATTCTGGGGATTTGTAGCTCAGTTGGTAGGATGCCTTTTGTGCACAAAACCCAAGGTTTAATCCCCATTACTGTATGAGCTGGGCAACTGGGGATGGTGGACATAACTTAATCCAGCACTCAGAACAGAGGCAGGAAGATCAGAAAAAAGTTAGAGGTCATTACAAATTTTGTCTTGAAAAAGGTCTCAGTAGTGAAAGATTTTAATATGGGGAGTGTTCACAGTGTGTGACCTGCTTGCAAGCAAATTTGTGATATGAGGAAGGAAAGGAAGGGGACAGTGCCTGTTAGTGGTGGCGCATACTTGCCATCCCTGCAGCTGGAGGTGGTGGAGAGAAACAAACAACATCCCCACCATGGACAGCCCGAAAGTACTTCAGAAGGAACCCTTGCTTTCTCTGTATCGTTCATGTAATACTTTTCATTATACTTTAGAAAGGCATGGGACCTTCAAGCAATAATTTAACATTGCTGAATTATATTATTCCACTTCTTTTGTTTAAATGAGGGTTCTGACTGAAGTTTACTAATAATCCTAGTAGCTTGAATGACTGAACATCTCCCAGCCTGTTTTTTAAGCTGTTTTACACTATTCATTAATTCATGTAGAAAATTACTCTGGGGCTGGAGAGATGGCTCAGCGGTTAAGAGCACTGACTGTTCTTCCAGAGGACCTGAGTTCAATTCCCAGCAACCACATGGTGGCTCACAACCATCTGTAATGAGATCTGGCGCCCTCTTCTGGACTGCAGGCATACATGGAGGCAGAATGTTGTATACATAATAAATAAAATCTTTAAAAAATGTATATTTAAAAAAAGAAAAGAAAATTACTCTGCTTGTATAAAAACTAAAAAACAACTAATTTAAAACCTTCTTTTTCGTGATTAGAAGATGACAGATTGTGGGGGTTGGTTCATGGAAAAGGTCCAAAGAGAGCTAGGCCTGCCTGGTGATGCAGGCCTGTGATGCTATCATTTGGAAGGCTGAAGAACTACCTCTTAGAGGACCAGGGTTCAGTTCTCAGCCCCACACAGTGACTCACAACCATCCATAACCAAGTTGCAGGTATCCAACCTTTTCTTACTTCTGTGGGCACCAGGCACACTCATGATGCACACATACACACAAGAGACCCAGTCACAAAAATAAATTTAAATATTAAAAAAACACAAGGAAATTCTGGTATATACAACCCTCTGAATTCTTTAACATTTTATGTTTATTTTATGTATGTGATTTCCCTACAGGTGCCTATGGAGGCCAAAAGAACCTTCTGGAACTGGAGTGGTAAATGGTTATGAGTTGCTATGTGGGTGCTAGGAATGAGACTCGGGTCCTCTGCAAGAGTATCAAGTACTCTTAACTGCTGAACCATCTCTCAGCCCAATGATCTGAACTCTGCAAGATGAGGAATAGCAAAAAACATTGTTTTTCCTGAACATTCTGTCTCTGTCTCTGCCTCTCTCTGCCTGTCTCTCTCTCTCTCTCTCTCTCTCTCTCTCTCTCTCTCTCTCTCTCTCTCTCTCTCTCCCTCTCCTCTCTCCTCTCTCTCTCTCTCTCTCTGTTTGTAGCCCTGGCACACTGATCCCAGCTGAGTGCTAAGAGAGTTTGTTAAGGCCAGGAACCCAGTTTCAAAGCTCCAGCTAGCAGCAGGCAGGAGTCCAGGAGTGCATTCCTGCCAGACTTTACTCTGGAAATTGGAGTATATTGAAGGTCGAGCTAGAAAATAAATTATAAAAGGGCTAATTTCAACCATTAATTGTCAAGGCAGCTTTGGAGCCTGTCCTGGAACTAGCTCTTGTAGACCAGGCAGGTCTTGAACTCACAGAGATCCACCTGCCTCTGCCTCCCGAGTGCTGGGATTAAAGGCATGTACCACCACTGCCCAGCTCTGAGTCCACTTTTTTGGCATATTCTGTTTGTTCAAATGACTTTTTTAAAAGACAGGATCTCAGAACTAGACATATATGTGATGTGGGATTCCCCTCTGTGTGCTATGAATATGTTTTATTACCCATTGGTTAATAAAAAAAACTACTTTGGCCTATGACAGAGCAGAATATAGCCAGGCAGGAAGAGATATAGAGAGAAAGTAGGCAGAGTCAAAGAGACACCATGTAGCTTCCAAAGGAGAAAGATGCCGTTGGAACCTTACTGGTAGGACCCAACCTCATGATAATACACAGATGAATAGAAATGTGTTTAATTTCAACCTTGTGGTGGTGGTGGTGCATGCCTTTAATCCCAGCACTTGGGAGGCAGAGGCAGGTGGATCTCTGTGAGTTCGAGGCCAACCTGGTCTACAGGACCTAGTTCCAGGACAGGATCCAAAGGTACAGAGAAACCCTGTTTCAAAAAACCAAATAAATAAGTAAATAGATAAATAAATATAAATAAATAAAAAATGGGTTAATTTAAGATGTAAGAGCTAGCTAGGAATATGCCTAAGCCATTGACCAAGCAGTGTTGTAATTAATATGGTTTCTGTATGATTATTCAGGTCAGGGTGGCCAGGAAACAAATGAGCAGTCTCTGTTCATGTATATGCAGACAAAATACTCAGACACACACACATGCATATATTTTTAATTTAAGACAAAATCTTACTATGGGGGATAGAGAGATGGCTCTGTGGTTAAAACCACATACTAGTCTTACAGAGGACCTGGGTTTTGTTTCTAGCACCGGGTGACTGGCTTACAACTGTCTGTAACTCTATCTCCAAAACACCTTACACCCTGTTCCATTACATTCCATGTGCATATTTTTTAAGATTTCACTATTATAGCCCTGGCACCTAGAAATACATGTCTTCCTCCCTCCGTGCCCCACATGCTGGAATTACAGGTGTGTGGCTCTGTGCCAAGCTTCCAGCGTCAAGATTGTTCTTGCTGTGATGATGTATTTGAGCTATTCAAATAGCACAGAATTAATGTTCAAATATTTTTTTTCACATTTTAATATTTAGGTGACGCTTGTCTCTGCTGCTCCTGATAAAGTAATTTGTGAAATGAAAGTGGAAGAAGAGCATACTAATAAGTTTGGTACTCTCCACGGGGGCTTGACAGCAACTTTGGTAGATTCCATATCAACCATGGCTCTGATGGGAACAGAAAGAGGGCTTCCTGGAGTCAGTGTTGACATGAACATAACGTATGTATCTAGATGTCATCCAGATGCTTTTTTTAAAAAAAAAAATCATACTTGTTTCAAATAACACTGTATTGTGTGGGGGTAATGACCAAAGTCTACATCTTGTGGACGTATGTGCCTGTTTTTCAAATATCTTCAATCCACAGTTGCTTGAACTCATGATTTATAACTTTCATATAGTCCTTAAAAGTACCACCTGTGCCGGCGGTGGTAGTGCACGTCTTTAATCCTAACACTCAGGAGGCAGAGGCATTTGGATCTCTGTGAGTTCAAGGCCAGCCTGGTTTACAGAGCGAGTTCCAGGACAGGCTCCAAAGCTACAGAGAAACCCTGTCTCAAAAAAAAAAAAAAAGAAAGAAAAAAGAAAAAAAAATCACTTGTGCCAGGCATGCTGGGACATACCTTTAATCTGAGATCTTGGGAGGGAGAAGCAAGTGAAACTTCTGTGAGTCCATCAAAGCTGGTTGACCTATTTAGTGAATTCCAGGCCAGCCTGGGCCATATAGTGAAACCCCGTTTTAAAACAAAAACCTAAAACATTAATTAAAGTATCACTAATTAGCCAGATGTGGTTGTATAATCCCAACACTTGGTAGACATCGGAGGATCAGAAGAGTTCAAAGCTAGCCTTGACTTTATGAAACTCTGTGTTCCCCACCCCCACCCTCTTCTCCCAAAGAAAAGTGTGAATGACATTTGGAGAAAAGTTGTTGACCATTTCCCATATGTTACCAAAATCTTGCAACAAAGTGAACACAGGTGCCAGGAAGGGACCCTGAATCTCTCCTGTGAGTATGGCTTAAATGACAGGATCAGGGAGCAGTATGGCCTAGATAGCCTGCCATTCACTATTGTGAAAATGTACGTCACTTTTCCAAATTGAAACTTGAGTTCTAAAGCTAGGCACAGTGGCTCATGTCTTTTATCCCAGCACTTGGGAGGCTGAGCCAAGAGGATCTTCAGTTCAAGGTCAACAAGGAACCTTGTCAGTTTCTCTCAAGCCTGGGAATAAATTGAGAGTTCAATAATCAAATCACAGGACAAACTGAAGATGGACAGAAGAGATGTTATGCTAATGAGCCATATTTGGTGGTCTTTATCTTGTGTGGTGAGCAAGCCCAATTGATGACTATTTTTCCATGAAGACAAAAGGGGTGGAGAGATGGCTTAAGAACACAACAGTCTTGTAGAGGACCTGAGTTTGGTTCCCAGCACTCGCCTTTAATTCCAGTTCAGTGAGACCTGACCCCTCTCACCTCTTGGACTCTCGTATGCATGTCCACACAGAGGTATACACATGAAAGATAGAGAGCTGGAGAGCTAAGCAACAAAAACAATTTATGGGCCCAGTGAGATGTAGATAAGAGAACTTCCTACAAATCTGATGACTTGAGACTGATCCCTGGAACTCACATAGTGGAAGAACTGACACCATGTTTTCTGCTGACCTTTACTCATATACTATGTACAAGCACACACAAAATGATTTAAACTTATAATTTCTTGTAAAGTAGATCTTGACTTGCATGTTTACTTTATAAAAGGGCCCTGAGCATTTATGGATTTGGTGTGGACAGGTGTATTTACATTAATCCTCATGGATACAGAGGGACAACTATATATGCAGTTCATTACCAAGATGGCTAAAAACTTATTTCTTGTAGTTTCTTTTTAAAATGTATGTGTATGTATCAGAGTGTATGCATGTGCACCACACAAATACAGGAACCAGAGGTTGGAAATCAGATCCCTTGGAACTGGAGTTACAGAGGTTTGTGGGCTGCCATGCGAGTGCTGGAAATTGAACCTGGGTCTTCTATAGTAGCCAGTGCTCTGAACTGCTGTGCCACTCTCTCCAGCCCACTCCTTGTAGTTCTTATACTGTCACTTTGGAGTTGAATAAAGTCTGCAGAGATATAAACACTGATAATTCACTTTAAGAGGCTAAAGAGATTAAATGAAAGCTACAGGTAATCTTTCAGTGGTTTCAAATAAATATGAAATAGGAAACTAAAGAAAAAAAGGCAAGGAAATCCCATCTTTATGTGAAAAAACACACATAGATGAAGGAAAGATGGGTCAAGAAGAGCATCTTGCAGACCAGCTACTTACCAAAGGCTTGCCAGTAGTATTCTGAGATTATCTGTAGGTTAAGATACACAAGAAAGCCTATAGGAGTTTGTCACAATCTTTCAACAATTACCTAACCACTATATTTCAATGTTTTCTTTTAAGGTTTATGTCACCTGCTAAACTTGGAGAAGTAGTAGTGATCACAGCACACATTCTGAAGCAAGGAAAAACACTTGCATTTGCCTCGGTGGATCTGACCAACAAGACCACAGGGAAATTAATAGCACAAGGCAGGCATACTAAACACCTGGGAAACTGAGGGAACAAACAGCAGGGTGACCCAATGAAGCCCAACAATGAATGAGTATAACTTTCTGAAATAAATATCAAAACCAGAAGTAGCTAAGTGTTTTCTTTGGGGTACAGAAACTAAAACAAAAATATAGTACAGAGGTTGGGGTTTTTTGTTGTTTTTGCTTTTCTTTCTTTCCCAGAGTCTCTGGCAATCCTGGTACTCACTGTGTAAACCAGGCTGACCTTGAACTCAGAGATCCACCTTCCTTTGCCTCTCTGGTGCTATGATTAAATGTGTGTCAAGTCCAGCTGGGATATCTTTCTTTTGAAACATCTTTAAGTCAGGTGCATGATCATTGCATGAAGGTGTTCTTGGCTCAATGTTTTGGTCTTGCTTTTTGTCACCCAGGATAACCTTGAACTCACAATTTTCTGCTTCAGCCTCCTGAATGCTGGATTATAGGTATGTTGTTTCACCTTGCCTAACTAGTTTTAGTTCACTGTTTTTGTAACAGGTAAAGCAAATAAGCTAGAAGGCCCACTTTAATATTATTCTACAACTGACGCCTAGTATTAAAGGAGAAAGATGAGTCTGACAGACATTAGTTAGTCGTATAGACTGGACAACACATAAACCTTAGAAATGACTTGCAACTCAACTTCCACCACTTTCCCAGGCCACTTCTTAGTTGAGATAGTTGCCTTCACATGGCAAAGGGGGACAAGAATTAGCACACAAAAAAAGGCTTCCCACCTCCAAAAACCATTACCTGAGAACGCAGTTTAAGGAGACATGACAACACAGCAATAATCAATGAAATATTAGATCTTTCCCAGCTCTAAAACACTGTCCATTTACTTTATGAAACATGATTGCCAACTTCCAAAGTGGATATACCACAGCCATACTGGGAAATGAAGAGCCTGTAATATGTAGCCTAAGTTTGAAATGAAGCCCCTGACACTGGAAATAGCCTAAGTACCTTTCTATGCTGATTTTATGTATCTCGACCTACTATCTTTTGCATAGAGGGGACATATCATGAGCCCCTTTGTCTCCCAACTTACTGTACTAGATTCAAGTTAGCAAATAACTACATTTCTCAAAGGTCTCAAAAACTAGAGGACGCTTGCTTTCATTTTTCAGGGATCAAAACTAGAGTGGACTTGAAACATCTGAGTCAATAATTGTGTTAGATACCAGATCTCTAGACTCCTCAGCTGTGGACAAACAGGAAACCTAGATCTTGATTTCTATCCTTTCCTATTAAAAGGACAATATATTCCTTGTAGGAGCTGGGTCCAGAGCTGGAGGCTGGTACTCCAAGAGGTGCTGTGATTTATCCATGAAAGTGCTCAAGAAACTGAGCCTTTCATATTATATGTGACAAGGTTCACAAAATGCTGAAATATACTGAAATTTGAAAAATCTTTTGTAACCATCAAGATTAGCTGGGGCTGCCGGGCGGTGGTGGCGCACGCCTTTAATCCCAGCACTCGGGAGGCAGAGGCAGGCGGATCTCTGAGTTCGAGGCCAGCCTGGTCTACAAGAGCTAGCTCCAGGACAGGCTCTAGAAACTACAGGGAAACCCTGTCTCGAAAACCCAAAAAAAAAAAAAAAAAGATTAGCTGGGGCTGGAAACAGCATCACAAAAGCACTGGCTGCTCTTCCAAAGGCCCTGAGTTTGATTCCCAGCACTGGCCTCCATGGGCATTGCATGGGTATGATACACACACCCATACACCTAAAAGGCTATTTTTTTTTTTTTCAAAAGATTGGCTTGCTTAGGCACTAAGCTTCATTGTAACTTAAGGGGGGGGGGGGGGGGGTGGATATATTCATAGTTTGCCATCAGTGACTAGCAATAAGCACTTAGTACAGAAACCAAAGTTAGCTTTAAGGAGCAGATCGCATGAGCTTCCGAATATTAACCTGAAGGGTACAAAGTCAAACTATGGAAAAACTGAATTTTTTGAGATAGTTGACAAGAACATGAATGGTATATACTGTCATGTTGTTAGCTTGGTAATGGTATTATAAGATATTGTAACCAAATAAACAAACAAACAAATAAATAAATAAATGGAGGGCTTTGGACGTTCCACAAAGCAAAGTGGCTTATCCTCTCTTTGGATTAGAGGGAGGTGGGGTGAGAGAGTATGTGGAGGGAATGGGAATTGGTATTTCTTTTTTTAAAAAAAAAAAGGTATTTGTAACCAAGAACACCTTCCCCCCCTACAAAATCCTGTGCTTACTTGTAACATTGCCTTAAGTATGAAAGGGCAAAAAATTAAATCGCGTGCAAAAATGCAATGGTTGGGTAAATATTTACAAATATACAAAGAAAAAAATACGTGCCAAAATGCTAAAATCTTAAATGTGTTACATCAGGACATCTTATACGGTCTTTGCCAACTTATCAAAATTATTCTGAGATAAAAATGGCTGCTTAACTAACATGTACATTAAGAATGATTATTTTTCCCTTTTCTATGAAACAAAAGCAAAAGGCAGGGAACTACTGAAGCTGACCATCTGTTTTAGGTTCGTGTTCAAGTTACAACTGCCAGTTTTTTTCTGAATAAACAAACCTGAAGTGACCAAAGACATGAGATAAAAAAGTTAACACTGCAAGTTTTATATATTCATCTGAATAGCCAGGAAGCTTTCACCTATTTTATTTAGGTTTCATTTCCCTCCCCACCCCAAATTCCAACCAGAAGCTAAATACAAATGAAAACCAGTAAGCACTAGTTTTACTCCAATGGAGTAGGATCATTCCGATTTACTCCAATAAAAGTATGCAACCCTTAAGCAAAGCTTTTCTTCATTTAAAAGAAAAAAAAAAAAAACAAAAAAATAAAAATAAAAAAAGCTATACAGTAGTCTTTCCTTATGTTCATTGCACAAACAAGTTCTGCTTTCAGAACTCTTGACACTCTGGTTATTTTTACAATATAAGATCCCCACTTTTAATTTTGTTTTCTATTCCAAACACTCAACTTCTTTAGGATGGTGTAGAAACCAGTATTTCTGCAAAATTCACTGGATTTTTTTTATTTGTAATTAAATTTTCTAACACCAAAACAAAACAAAAACCAAAAAGTCCTCTACTTATGATGGTTTTTGCAGCTATGAATGTTCCTTGGTTTTATAGCTGCATTTAGCCACGCCAGACTCCAGATCTGCTTTAATGTGTATAAATGCATCTGCACACAGCAGAGTACTCTATAACAGCAACTCGGGGAAAGAGATCTGGGAAAAAAAAAAATACATGTACTAATGAGTACCAAGAAAACAAACATGGCCCAGTGCACACGAGGCAGAAATAACCTCAATGAGATGCTTTTTTCATTAAGATTTCTTTCCCATGGTTGTAATTTCTTTTCGTAACAACCATTCTGGTCATTAGAATGAATCTGACAGTGCTCTGGAACAACGGTGATTATAGCAAAGCTATTAAGTTTTTAAATGTTATTTATACCTGTTACATTCACTCTCACCCTCAATACTGATGACAGATGTCAGAGGCAAAAACCAGCACAAACATGAAGACCACAACACTGAGCATCACCTGTGCTTTCAGATACATTAAGCATTTCAGTGTACAATAGTCCTTCCTTCACATTTTAGTAAGATGCTGATGCAGTGCAGCAATCTGCAAAGCATCTTCTTTCACACAGTCCGTGCAGAAGACACCTAATTTTTTTTAAAGTTCTGTAATACAAATGATTAAAATAAATCCAGGATGAACAAGTTTCAAAATGCATAGTGTTCTGTGCATGAGTCCATTTTCTTTAAACTCTGAAAGAAAAGTGGTAAGAAAACAAGAAAAGAAAATCGCTGCTGCATTCTCTGGTCTTCTCCATTTTGCTGGTCAATGCTCTTATTTACTCTGGCATATAAGGACGGAGGTGATCCTCTATGGTGCCAACTGCCCAGTGGGTGAGCTGTTCTTGTGGCAGGTAGAGGCAGATGCTGCATAACTTGAAGATGGTGGCTTTGTTTTTTGGAGTCTAGAAGGAAATAAATTTTTAGTAATTTTAATATTTTTTAAATTGTCAGCCCCTCACAATTTAAGGCCTATGGCACACTACTATAAAGTGTACATAGCAAGAGATTTGTGATTTCCTATCCAGGCATGATATGGGAGAAAATAAGAGATGCCTGATATAAATGCATAGAGAATTTATGCATTAAAACACTGGGGAAGTCAAAAGAACTGTAATGTGCCCTGACCTCTAGCTCTGGAACCAACAAAGAACAAACAGGTTCCCTTTAGCAGTAAAACAAGATCTGGGTTTCCTATCTGCTCTCAGATGGGAAGTGTGCAGATCTGTGTCCAAACAACCAATATATTTTTTTTATTTTTAAAAATTATGAGGGGCTGGAGAGATGGCTCAGAGGTTAAGAGCACTGGCTGTTCTCCCGGAGGTCCTGAGTTCAATTCCCAGCAACCACATGGTGGCTCACAACCATCTGTACTGAGATCTGGCGCCCTCCTCTGGCGTGCAGGCATACATGGAGGCAGAATGTTGTATACATAATAAATAAATAAATCTTTAAAAAAAAAAAATTATGAGACAACCAACTAACTTTTAACTTGATATGCTTCCAAGTTTATTAAAGCTGATTTGTCTTTCTTGATGGTCACTAACCCTGTTTTTTGGTTTGCTTTTTTTTTTTTCAGGCAGGGTTCTTAGTAGCTTTGGAACCTGGAACTAACTCTGTACACCAGGCTGGCCTTGGAACACATAGAGATCTACCTATCTCTGCCTCCGAGTGCTGGGATTAAAGGTATGCGCCACCACCACCCAGGTTAAAACCCCTGATTTTGAATAGTAAGAGTCCTGAACTTTTTAAGAGCTTTGAGAAATGCACCAACTTGTTGATCGAATTTCTTCTATATAGTAGATACTGAGAAACTGAAAGGTACTCGCAATATGCTTTCAATGCCATTAATTGAATCACAGGCCTTAAACATGCTAGACCAAGTTTCATTTAAAATGTAACAGAAACATGAGGAAGGAAGCTAGTGTGGTGGGGTATATAACACTCAGGAAGCAGAGGCAGGCAGATCTCTGTGAGTTACTTAGAGGCGACCTGTCTCAAAAACAGAAAATGTCACAAAGATCAAGTCACAATAACTTTATGAGTAGGATTTGTGCAATTTAACACCAGGCAGAAACATTCTCTAAAGCCGAGAGGTACTACCCATCCACCCTAGGGAGACCTACATCATAGATCTGAGGCACACAGCTGCGCTGAATGCCCTTCAGCACATGCTGTCTCTTTAAATGTCCAAGTTCCCTACTGATGTAGGAGTGTCTTCTGTCTATATGTTACTTTCATTAGTTAAATAAAGAAGCTGACTTGGCCTTTTGATAGGCCAGCCCTTGGGTGGGTGAAGTAGACAGAACAGAATTCTGGGAGGAAGAAAGGAGAGTCTGGCAGACGACATGAATCTCTGGCCCAAGACAGACGTAAGTTAGGATCTTTCTTGGTAAGCCACAGCCTCGTGGTGCTACACAGATTTAATAGAAATGGGTTATCAAGATGTGAGAGTTAGCCAATGAGGCTAGAAATAATGGGCCAGGCAGTGTTTAAATGAATACAATTTCTGTGTTGTTATGTCAGTGTATAAGCTAGCCAGCCAGGCAGCTGGGAGCTGGGCTGCAGGAAGCGGCCTGCAGCTCCTTTCACTACACCCTATCTTGAATATGCTTGATATACCTTGAATATGCTTGATAAATAACAGCCCTAGACGATCCTCACACTTTTCAGCCTGATTTTTTTTTTAACTGAAGAATGCCTGTTTTGATAAATATCTGGATTGCCGCTAGTCCTGGGGATAGTTTAGTCAGTCAAGTGCTTGCTAGAGCAAGCATGAGGATCTCAATGGTATGCAGTTCTTATGAAGCAGAACCGGATGAAACCCTATGACTTGGACATTGCATAAGGAACCACATCCACATAAAGGCATACATACCTGCACACTTGTACTCCCCCTCCACAAGTTATTTTATTTAAAATACATATTTTGATCAACTGGAAGTGGAGCAGTAACTGAGTCTATTTCTAATTAGCTCCCAGGTGATATTTACCCCATTGACCAGGGACTTGGAAAGCTTGCTCTTTAGGAAGTGTTCATAAGAAACAAAAGTCTGGGAACTTCTCTGAAGGGGCCTAAGACAGGTTTCTTAACATGAGCACCAAACTAGTCCTAAAAAATTCCTTACCTGCAAATGCTGTCTGTCAATGAAGAGAAACACTGACTGGTTAGGATTGTTGACAACAATTCCTGTCTTGTCCTTGCGGCTCAGTACATGCAGAAACTGTTTCTCATAGTCACCGTGATGAAATTCAAATTTGGCCTAATCATAAAATACAAACATTTTATGTAGTTACAATTACATTGCACTGACTAATATGGAAATAAGAGACACACAGATAAAGTTATGGACAACGTAAAACTCAGTTCATTTCATATCAAACTAAAATAAACGCACTTCTTGCCAGGTATAGTAGCACATGCTTGTAATTCCAGCAATCAGGAGACTGAGGCTAGACAAGATAGACTACCTGTCTCAAAACAACAATAACAAAGAAGCAAAATCACTCACACACACACACACACACACACTTCAGTTAACATCAGTCACATTTCAAATGCCCAGATCGCATCTAGCTTGATCTTTTGAGAAACACATTACAGAAAATTCCACTAACAACACTCCAACATATTTGGTGATTTTAAAATACTTTTTAACTTTAAAACTTCAGCTTCCTTGCCATACATTAAGGCTCTAACCCACTGCATCAGACAAAGAGGAAATGTAAACCTAATGCATCACAAAGCCCTCAATGAGCAACACAGCCCTACTTATACAAATGGGCTTCTGAAAAAAATGCTACGGAAGAAAAAACAATTACTATTATGGAAGAAGTCAACTTCATTCTTTCACATGTCTAAGAGCAGAAGAAGGGAGAAAATACTGGGCAAAAAGATCAGGCTTAATAGAGAACTCAAGAAATCTTTAAAATCTTTCAGATAATTCAGAACTGTAACAGCTACAGTTCATTTGCCTTCACTGCAGGCAATATTATTATGTAAAATCATGACTGGCTGCTATTTAGGTGTTACTATCAAATATATTTTAACACCTCCACCCCTGCCATGGTACTAGGGAAAGAACCCAGTGCCTTGTGAATGCTGGGCTTTCACTGAGTTATACTGTTCATCTCTCCCTTTCTCTTGCTGACACTAGGGATAAGCCCAGGTCTTGCACACAAGTGTTCCACTAAGTCATGACTCTAGTTCTCTCAATAGCTTTTGCTATAAATCTAGCATTCAGGGCCAGAGTGTAATGGCACACACCTTTAATCTCACTTCAGGAAGCAGGTGGATTTCTAGAGTTTCAGCTCAGCCAGGACTACATAGTAATCACAGCACCAAATATTATAATTCTATGCGCAAGCGACCTTGGGTGGGACAGATATGCCATGCAGACCGAGCTTACGTGAGTTGTTTTATTGAGAGAAAAGGAATGGAAAAGGGAGGAGGAAAGAGACTAGCCTCTGGGGACAGGATTGGTGGAAAAGAGAGACTGAGAGTAAGTGAGAATGAGAGAGAGGAAGAGAAATAGGCGGAGTTTTGTCCTTTAAAGAGACAAAACACTTGGGGCAGGCATGATGCAGTGGTGACTCACTCTGCAAGGTACCCCAAGGGGTGGGACCAGATGCCAGGATGCTAATAACCCTGTCTCAACCAAAAAAACCAACAACAGCAACAACAAAAAATAAATAAATAAATAAAAACAACCAACAACAAAAAAAATCCAGTAATAAAAATGAAAATAGTTTGAGATTCACCATACAGTTCCATAGCATTTAAATTATATCCTACTGAATTTCTTCTTGGGGAAGGAATGTTCCACACCAAATAAAACAACTGGCATAATGAAATTCTCTGAAATAATGAAAATACTCTAGTCTCTCCCAGCATCTCACTGTACTAAGCATGACAAGGACACATTCAAAGCCTTTACTCCCTACTAAACACCACTACAGATGTACTCAAATTTAGAAGTTTCAAATGTTGGGTTTTTAAAAATACTGAGTTAAAAATTTTTTTCATTTGCCTTTATAATTAAGTCCTCTCAATTTCTATTTTTTTTTTTAAGTGGGAGAAGCAGGGTTCATTTACTAAGAGAGCATTTCCAAGGGAGGAGTGGGCCACAGCTGGGGCCTTGTTTAGGATAGAGTAGACCAACTACGTATCTTCAATATCCCAGACTGAAAATGTGAGAAAAATAAAACCCTATCATCAATGTACAAATATGGACTCCATATCCCCATTATGTCCTAAACAGTGTGTAACACCATTTATGTGGCTGTTTAATTGAGTGTTATAAGCAAGTATACAGAAATTTATATGCTAATACTATGCTGTTTTATATAAACTGAGCATATGCATTCCATATTTTGGAACCAATCCCAATAAAGTATAAAACATAAAGATGCTGCTTTAAATTTCTTAAGGGAATGAAATTAGCGTCACATAACTAGCTTATTTTACTGCAGGTGAGCTATAAAGTTAATAGCAAAGTTATTACACGTATATTATAATCAATCCTGAAGGCTCAAGAAACCTTTAATTAGTTCAAAGAACTTTTCATAGAAGGCAGTGAGTCATGAGTATAAGCTTTACCTTGTTTACTTTTACCTTCTTTTTTTATTAATTTAATTACTGTTTTTATATGGCTGTTTTATCTGCATGTGTGTCCATATATCATGTGTATGCCTGGTTGCGAGGCACCATGCGGGTGCTAGAAATTGAACCAGCTCCAGTGAAGACTGAGTGCTCTTCACCCGAGTGAGCTCAAGTCTCCAGCTTTTTAAGAGGGTTTATTTTGGCTTACTTTTTGCCTTGTTTGTTCCAAACTGAATGACCCTGAACCTATTATTGCTCTCTCTCTTTTTTTTTAAACTGTCTCATTTCTTTTTTCTACAGGGTCACACACACCTAGTTATCACTAATTAGTACTTAGATTAAATGTATATATAAAGTATTTAGGGAAAGATTAATACACTGGATTTTAATAACCTGTAGACACGATTTCAAGTAATAGTTCGTGAACTAAGGTATAATCTGCCTGCCTGTCTTCCAAGTGCTAGGATGAAAAGTCATGTACCACCACTGCCCAGCTGATAAATGCCTTTTAGAAATGCTCCAAAATGGCAGTTAGAAGTCAGTAAAGAGGACTGGGGGGTTGCAGCTACATAAAACAAGCATGGAGTCAAGACTCTCAGGAAGTTCAAGGTTATCCTGGGATAGAAGGCGATTAGAGGTCAATCTAGGCAACACTGAGACTTTAGATTAAAAGTTAATTACAAACCAAAGATGTTAAGAGATTCTATAAATTTGTTCTCATATGACATAATATTTAAAAAGACGGCAAAGACTTATGAAATAACTATGGGAAGCATATCACTCAGAATTTAAGTTAAACCTATTTCAGATGTTGTCACTGAAGTGCTCACTACTTTATTTACCTGAACAGGCCTAAAAGGTTCATCAGATTCCTTCCACCTAGAAAACAGGAGACAAACAATTTTCTCAATATCATTCCGAGGCCAAAGAATGAAATCCATCTCCTGAGTACAGCCAATTACATCCTAGAAAACGACAGAAGATTTTTTTAAGGTTTAAAGAAGTGAAGTGGTGTGACAAAAGGTATAAATATAGGATTTGACTACAGAATCATTTCCTACCTACCTTCAGGGGTTAAAGACTGTACACAAATTCTTGCTCTAATACTAATTTTTATATTGTAGAATCCAGTCATTTAGCCCAATGTCCCCCATACAAAAAGGATCTAACTTTCTCAATGTGTGAATAACTTCCAACTGAAGAGCTAATGTTACTACTGCCTATGCCTTTATTTCATCTTTCAAAATAAAATGTAGGCCGGGCGGCGGTGGCGCAAGCCTTTAATCCCAGCACTCGGGATGCAGAGGCAGGCGGATCTCTGAGTTCGAGGCCAGCCTGGTCTACAAGAGCTAGTTCCAGGACAGGCTCTAGAAACTACAGGGAAACCCTCTCTCGAAAAAAAAAAAAAATCAAAATCAAAAGTATCTGGAAAAAATACTCCCAAACCACTCTTATTACACATAAAATATTATGATGTGCTGTTAAGACGGCTACTTTTTTCCATTCTTGTTCCCAGCATCATATTCCATATATCTGTTTCCAAAAGTCAGTGCACTTCTTCCAGACCACAACAGTTATATCCAGGTTTCCTCTGCTTTAACTAATTTTGGATTATACACCAGATTAACTTCAATGTAATGCCATTTTGAAGGTTGGCAGTAATATATTTTGTTTAACATATTATTCACAGTAATCACATACATTAACATTCCATCTAAGCAAAGCGACCCATGCTTTTATTGGAAGTTGAACTTAGAATAAAAAAGGTACTTCAAGGTATTTAAAACAATTTTATGCATAATACCCAACGGAATGGAGGATACCTCTACATGCTTTATCCAGCTAAGAATGATCTTGAGCCAAAAATACATTCATTACATATCTGAGGTCTCTAAAAACAAAGACTGTTAGCCACTTTCAGGGGGAAAACTGCAAACCTTAATTCACACAAACTCATTTCCTAAGTAAGTCAAGACTTCCACAACTTACCCTTCTCATAGACTGGTATCGAGGAGCATGGAGCTGTACCACATCCTTCTGTAGAAGCTCTATAGAACTTTCCAAGGAATAGCTGGAATCTCGCACACCTTTCAGAATATTTTCTTCATAATTATTTGTCATGACTGGTATAACCTCAGACACTTCAAAAAGTGCTGACTTTTTCTTCTAAAAGAAAAAAATTCAGACACAGTGCTTACATAAATTCACTTATCTGGTTCCACAGACAACTGAATTAAAATCTCACAAGTTTAAAACACACAAGTAGCCAGCGATGGTGGCGCATGCCTTTAATCCCAGCACTCGGGAGGCAGAGGCCGGTGGATCTCTGTGAGTTCGAGACCAGCCTGGTCTACAAAGCTAGTTCCAGGACAGGCTCCAAAGCCACAGAGAAACCCTGTCTCGAAAAAACAAAAAAAACAAAAAAACAAAAAAACACAAGTATTCAAAATAATTAACTATTTTATTCCTGAAATTATATCAAGTTCAATTACCTTTTCTGGATATTATCTGACTACAATTATCAATGTTTAAAAGGGAGAAAAGGTAAATTGTGTTTCCAAATTAGTTAAGATCAAGTGCTCATTACTAATCTAACAAAACTCCACACACAAAGCATATGTAACAAAACATAGGGTGGTACTTGGGGCACTCTATGAATTATGTGCAAAAGTCTATCTAATTTTGACACTTAAGAGCCTGGATTCAAGCCGGGTGGTGGTGCATGCTTTTAATCCCAGCACTTGGGAGGCAGAGGCAGACAGACCTCCGAGTTTTGAGGCCAGCTTGGTCTACAAGAGCGAGTTCCAGAACAGCAAGGACTGTAACACAGAGAAACCCTGTCTCCAAACAATCTGAGCTTGGATTCAGAGAACCTACATTGCAACCTTCAACCAAAATATAATCAGATCTTATCAAATTTGCTATCAACACATAAAAAAAAAACAGCACACACAGACAAAAACAGAAAATGTGAAAATGGCTCATCACTATAACTACTCTGGAACACTACAATACAGCTGAAGAAAAAAACTTAAAATTGGGGATAAACGTAGAAGCTTATAAAAATTACTAAACAGCACGCTAAGGTTACATTTCTGATCAGCAGACTACTTTCAGTGCATAAGTCAAAGTTGCACTTCCTTTAGTCAATCTTACATCAAACAGCTCTGTTGATAATTGTCCACTTTGAGTTGCCAAAGAATATGCCTTTTACGACATTCTCTTTGACTTTCATAACTCAAATTCACCTGATATTTAACTGTGGAACTAGATCACACTCACACAAATCATTTTTAATTGTAAAAAAGCAATTCTAAACAAAAATTAAAATTTCAATATTTAATTGCTCCTAAAAATTGGAAAGTATTGTTTCATTAACTATACTCTAAGAAATGAAACCATTAAGATTTGAAGTAACAGACTAAATTTAGCATATAAACATTTGATTCTGTTGTAACACTTAAGACATCCTACTTACAACTTCATAAAGTTCCTTCTTTTGTTCCACATAAAAGTTTTACAGTTACTCAGTCCCATGTCAGTTAAAAATGTATTGTGAATTACTTTTCAAAGTCAAATAATATAGAAAAGCACTCCATTTTCTGCAAGAATTCACTTCACAGAATTACCCCTAAGGGCAAAAACACAAAGTAGTCTTTCTCCACACTCTCAAACCTAACATGCATAAAACACTCAAATAACAAATAATATGCACTTGCAAAAATCACTTAGGAACTTAAATTACCTTCTCCTTGAACACAAAGGCAATATACATCTTGAAGTCAAACTGGTCAGCTAGAGATTCTTTTTTCTTCCTAAGCTGAGCACGCAGTCTGTTCAGAGCTTGTTTCTTCCGGGAGTTTGGGTCCCCCATTGTGAAACAGGGTGGTACTAAAGCCTTTGGAAACTGTCACTAACTATGGGCACTTTTTCTTAAGACTCAAGTACAACAGAAACAAGTCATTTTTCCTGCTAATATGATTGAATAGCTAAAATCACAACTGTAACCCCCAAACTGCACCTTCTGGCAATATTAGCAGACTGTCATACCACAGGGTCAAGAAACAAAAGTTGCTGTCCAGTCATGTTTGGACAATAATGTTTAGGGGAGAGGTGGGAAAGGGGAAGGCAAGGAAGGAAAGAAAGAGAAAAAACTTCGAACTAACTTTCTGGAAAACGCATTTGGCTAAATTGCCAAGATAAAAGGTTTTGAAGGGGAAGTGAAAAACCTATCATCAGGATTTAGGTGTGCAATAAAACACAGCTGACACCAGTCCAATCCTTGAAATCCATCTGGATTTTTCCCCCTTTTAAGAAAAGGGATTAGGAAAAGGAAAAAGGAGGGAAAATTGTGATGTTGCTTCCCAAATATAGAAAAGGGGGGGGGGGTAGAAAAAATGAAAACCACCAAAACAGGGTAGGTGAATGAAACTGAAATCCCCAGTTGGATTTTACCCAGCCAGATCCATGGCTGCAGCACCTGATTAATTCTTAGTTATTTCAGATTTCACTACTGCTATGTACTGTCAGTGCTTTGCTATTGATTACACTTGGTGGTGAGCAAAGAGAAAAGTGCAAAATCAGCAGAGAAAGAAGGGGAGAGGTACAGGGTTTCCCTGCAATCAACTACAGTGTATACCGGGGGCGGACAGCTGTTGCCCAAAGGAGCCATGAGAAAAAACAGCGGAGTCATCACCAACTTCCCCATCACCCACGTTTTCACCCTCAGGCGGCTGCGAACGCTGCTGCCAAGGAGAACCATGATGGCAAAGGGAAAGGGGGGGTCTATTAAACGATATTAATAGTTATTCCGGCTCTGTGATTAGCCCTGATTAATGCCCCGGATCCAAGCACCCTCAGCCCTGAGGTGGGTTCTACATTCCCCGGGGAGCCCTCAGTATAAATTTGACCCCGTTCAGGTTCGGGATGGTGGGGAGTTCGATTATCTTCGTGTGAGCATGGCTGGGGCAAAGGTGGCGGGTTCTCCCACGTCCCAGGCCGGGCCCGGGGATCACCTGCCGTCGACCCCCAGTTCCCACCCCCACCCCTCGCCTTCAGCGGCAGCGACTCACTCGCACCACGGGAGACACTGGATCACTCGGGTTCTCACTCATTTCACCGTGGAAAGAATTCCCGCCCGGGTAGAAAAGGCGGAAAGAGAATAAAGTGGGAAGGATCAGTTGGGAGGGGAAAAGAAGAAAATAATCGTGTTAATAAGAACTACTTCTTAAAGGAAGCCCACCCTCCCACCCCAAAAAAAGAAAGGAATGAAGTTCCCGGGTTCTGGATTCGCTTTTCCCGTTCAACAGCCCATGTTTCCCGAGTGGGGGCGGCTGGGTGGTTTCCCAAGGGGAGGGGGGACAGAGGCCGGGATCGAGGCGGCAGGGCGGGGTCCCCGCGGAGAGGAGAGCGGGACTCGCAGGCCGACCGTCTGAGGGCCGTCTAGCCGCAGCCTGCGGGCGGAGCGGCGGCGGCGGAGGAGGAGGCGGCGGCGGCGGCGGGAGCGCTGCTCGTGGCGCGGGCGGGAGCCATGTCAAGAGAACACGACGGGCCGACGGAGCCCCTCCATGCCCGCTGCGCTGCGCTCTGTGGCCGGGCCGCGCGCACTGCT
Organism: Arvicola amphibius; assembly: GCF_903992535.2. Taxonomy (NCBI): domain Eukaryota; kingdom Metazoa; phylum Chordata; class Mammalia; order Rodentia; family Cricetidae; genus Arvicola; species Arvicola amphibius. The sequence goes on along the minus strand of NC_052052.2, from coordinate 125,217,207 downwards.
GCCGCCGCTCAGCCCCCACCTGGGCCCCATAGTCGGGCTCGGCGCCCCGGGCGAGGACGGAGGGAAGGACGCGGCGCGGGGGGAAGGGGGGAAAGAGACGGCGAGGACGGAGGAGAGCGCGCGGGAGGGACGGGGAGGGGAGGGGAGCCCTGAGCTACGGCCTGTCCGCGGAGTGAGCACGGCAAAGTTGTCTCAGTTCAAGCGTCGGCTCCCGAGGCCTGCTTCGCCCGCCGGGCACACAGTCCGAGAGAGCCCCGAGAAATGGGGTACAGAAGCCGAAGTGGAGGAGGGCGAGCGTCCACGGGCCACAGCCTCGTTTCCCCCGCACCGGAGTGGCTGCAGAAGCGGCGGCTGCCTCGGGAGCCTCCCGGGTCCGGGGCTGAGTCGCGTTTGAGGAAAAGAAACAAGAACAAACAACTTAAAATGGCAGCGACGGCCGCTGCGTCACCCGCCCCTCAGCGGCGCCACCCCGAGCGCTCTGCGCCTGCGCGCGGGCCGGACGCTAACATGTGTGCAGGATTGAAGGGGGAGACTGGAAAGGAAATGTGGAGGTTTTCACAATCACGGACATAGAGAGCCGGACGTCAGTAAGATATGACATATAAAAATCATCATAAATAGTGAATGGCTTTGAAATGAAGGTTTATATATGATAGTTCTATCCTTAATGGGGTTTGAGAACACAGACTCACCTCTTCCTCAAGATAGAAAGTCCTAAGGCGTGGAATGGGGCTCCCGCCACTCCCTCCGCCCCACGGCCGGGTCCCCGGCGTTGGCCTCTGCCACGCCCTCTTTTACGTCATAAAAGCACGCCCCTACGCCCTTCGTGACAAAGTCCCGGGGAAGTGTCGCTCTGCCTTCGCGCTCTGTTGGGCTGCTCTGGCTTGACTTGGAGCTTGATTAAGTCCTTGTAGAGCAAAGATTCTCTCCCTGTGTGGTCGGGGCCCCTCTGGGGCCGAAGGACCTTCTCACAGGGGTTTTAGGCCATCGGAAAACACAGATACTTAGGAGTCCTAACAGTAGCAAAATTACAGTTATGAAACAGCAACGGAAATAATTTTACGGTTGGGGGTCACCAAATATGAGGAACTGTATTAGCATTAAGAAGGTTGAGAATCACTGCTCTAGAGAATACCAAGTGCCGAGAGTCAAAGCCGAGGAAGTGGGCGGGAAAATGGGCGCTGGAAGGGGCAGGGTGAGGAAAAAACCCGGTAGTGCTTTGGGAGATGGTGTTAGGTTCACTTTACTATTCTTGGGAGTTAGCCGGTTAACTTGCAACAACGGAGAATCCGTTTCGAGTGCCCGGAATGGAACTTGCTTACAGCCCAGCGAGTCTCGAATTTGCGCATCCAGGCTTTAAGTGAGGTCGGAGACGTCCTGTATGAGCTCCTGCTGGGATCGGAGAGGCAGACGAACTCGACGTGCAATTCCCCACGCTGGTGAGAATAGGGATCCCCGAGGATCTCAGACCTACATACCATCCGTCTCCTGGCTCTGTCCTTAACAGTAAAGAGGATACTGGAACGTTTACCGCTGAATCACGCCGTCCTTGACCCCAAAGAGCGCTGGCTAGTTTTCTGGGAGCTATTGTGCGACAAAACTGTTATATAATTAATCAGCAAAGGTCGATACTCCACGTGGAGCAAAGTCTGTGTGCTCCATTCCTGGCTACTCGGATGAAAATTTAGAAGTCCAGTCTCCTAAATAGCTGCTTCTCACTTCGTGAAATCAAGATGTACGAGCTATAATCGCCCTTTATTCATAAGCCAAAGAATTTATTACGGCTCAACCTGCAGTGTAAGTTGTCCGAAACCAGGGATGAGATTCCTGATCTTCCCCCAAATTACTCCTAACCTTAAAAATAAATAAATAAAAAGAATCTTGAGTTGGCCATAGTGGCTGTAATCCCAACACTTAGGAGGCTGAAGCAGGAGGATTGCTGCGAGTTCGAGGTCATTCTCCTTCAAAAATTCAAAACCAGCCTGAAATATCATAGAAACCCTTGCCTCCACCACCAACCAAACAAAACAACACCAGCGCGGTTTGTAATTCCAGGGGAGGGCTACACAAGGGAATTGCTACAAGTTCAAAATCAGCCTAGTCTATATAGCATGCTCCAGGCCAACTAGGGCTATATAGTAGGACCCGGTTTTTTAAAAAGCCAAAAGAACGAGTGAGGAGATGGCTCCGTGGGTAAAGACACATGCTGTCAAACCCTACTTGAGTTAGCTCCCAGGTCCCACACAATGAGAGGTCTTATGACCTCCACATACCAGCCATGTCATGAGCACACCCACCACTAAGTACAATAAATGTAATTTTCAATTACAATACAAATGACAAAGCTTGCAACACTCCTTTGCAATCCCATAACTGAAAAGCTCACACGAGTACAACTATTTCAGAGTTGATGATGTTAGCAAGAATATATACAAATGATCATTTTCATGGAAGAATTTAAAGGTCTTTATAGAAACAAACATAAATGCTACCCTTAATCTCCTTAATGTATACATTCTAATGGTATTTAGTATTTTTGCAGAGTAGAGTATCATCACATACCACAAGAAGACCTAGTACCCATTTATTAGTCTTTCCCCTTCTCAACCCTTGGAAACCACCAATTTATATTGTTTCTTTAGGTTTGTCCTTACTAGAATTTTATGTAAATGAAATGCAGTAGGTGATGTGATGTTTTGTGATTAGTTTCTTAACATGTTTTTTAAAACATCTCTGCGTGTGTGTGTGTGTGTGTGTGTGTGTGTGTGTGCACATGAGAACAAGTGCTTATGGAAACTTGGACTTATAGACTGTTGTGAGCCCCCAAGACATAGGTGTTAGGAATTGAATCTGGTCCTTTGTTAAAAACAGGACACCTCTTCCCTGAGCCGCCTCTCCAGCCCCCTTAGCATGTTTTCAAGATCTATTCATAATTTACCAGTACTTAATTTTTGTTGATGAATAATACTCCATTCTGAGGCAGGTGTTCTATTTTTGCCGGCCCTTCAACTGTTGAACATTAAAATTATTTCTGCTTTTTGCTATTATAATGCTGTTAGTAATGCTATTATAATGCTATTAGTAATGCTTGCTTGAAAGTTTTGAATACAGATGACTCTTTAAATTCTCTTGGTTAGTAACCAAGGAGTAGAATTCCTGGATCATGTACTTTTCATGTGTTTAATGGTCATTTTTCTGCCTTTTTTTTTTTAAAGAAACGTCTATGCAGAGACTTGCCTGTTTAACATTTCTTATTGTGGTGTAGGAATACATTGCAAATATTTTCTGTTGTATTTTTTTCTTTCAGTGACATCATTCATGATACAAAAATCAAATTTATTATTTTTTCTTGTGTTTGTACTTTTGGTGTCATATCTAAGAAGAATGGAGAATTTTGGTGCTGTTGTAATAATTATGGGCAGGGAGGGCCAGCTGGGTGCTGTGGTAGATACCTGAGCCAGGAGGATCATATCGATCCTTAGAGGAGCTTGAGTCGAGTGAGGTCAATATGAAGAGATGTTAAGGAAAAATTTAGTTTTAAGTTTCAGAGTTGAAAGTAACAAATCCACAATCTGTGCTGTGCAACTTGGCCAGCTCTTGGTGAAATGAGTCACAAAACAGAAGTAATGTGCCTCAAAGGGGAAGCACGGTTCTGGCTCAGTTTTCTCTGAAACTTGGAAAGGAGTAAAATAGAAAGAACGATCAAGGGAAATGAAAAGAAATTAAACCTCTGACCATAATGTTCTCCAGTGAAGTTGAAAGGCTGAGAACTCAAATTTTTCTGGGGAAGCTGAAAAGATGGCTCAGCAAGTAGAGTGCTTACTGTCCAAGCACAAGGACCTAAGTTCAATTCCCCAGCATGTGGGCATGGGTGAGTGTGTAATCCTAGCATGGTGGTCTGAAACAGCATTGCTGGGGCTCACTGCACTCCAGCCAAGCTCCAGATAAACACTATCTCAAGGGAGTATGGCAGAAATCGACAGGGTAGGACACGCAGTATCCTCCCTAAGGCACCGGAAGAATGTGCAACCTTACATATACCCCCAACACACACACATGTTAAGGGAGGGAAGGAGGGAGGGAGGAAAGGAAAGGAAAGGAAAGGAAAGGAAAGGAAAGGAAAGGAAAGAAAAGAAAAAGATTTGGTAGGAATGGCTCAAGTCTGTACTTCCAGCACTTCAGAGGACAGGAGGCTGAGGAGTTCAGGGTCATCTTCAGCTTCATCATGAGTTTGAAGTCAGTCATATGAGAGACACCTCTTCAAACAAAGTAAAACTTAAAAACACCAAAGACTTAGATTCACCAACTATGAAAAAAGAATACTTCATTATGTTAGAAATCACCTATTTTGAGTTAGGATGCTTCAAGCAAAAGGATTGGTGGAGCCAAGATGGTGGCACCTTGGTTAAAAATAGCTGTTTAGCCCTGCAGTGATGGCACACGCCTTTAATCCCAGCACTCAGGAGTCAGCAGCAGGTGGATCTCTGTGAGTTTGAGACCAGCCAGGTCTACAGAGTGAGTTCCTGGACAACCAGGAATACACACAGAGAAACTTGAAAAACAAAACAAGCCACAATTTAAAAAAGAAAAATAGCTATTTAATTACTTCTGAATTTTTTAGGTAAGATGTCACATGGTATTTAACTATACAAAGTTCATAAAACTGACATGGCAAACAAAAGAACATAATGTATTTTGTTTTTTGAAACAGAATCTCAGGACTGGAGAGATGGCTTCTTTGGGCTCTATGGCCAGTTTCTGCAAAGCGGCTCACAATCATCTCTAACTCCAGTTTTAGGGGATCCAATACCTTCTTCTGGTGTCTGGGCACATGCATGCATGCAGGCAAACATACACATAAAATAAGATTTTTTTTTAAGTAACAGGGTCTTACTATGAAGCCCCAGCCCCCTCCAACTCTAGGATATCCTCCTGCCTTAGCTTGCCTAATCCTGGGATTAAAGGAGTATGTGGCCACATCCTTGGAGTTTTAATTTCTAATACCAGCTACACAGTGAAATTTCCTTGGTGGAAAGGCAGATAGCATAAATACTCTTTCCTTTTTAGAAGGGATCCTGGGACCCCTGGGTTCAAGTGTCCTCTGACTTCAGCTTCCCAAGTGCTAGCAGTGCAAGCATCCAGTATCACATCCAGGGGTCAGGAAGTTACATTCATAATAACACCTATTAAAGATCTGCACCAGCCAGCCCTACTTTGAAGAATCAAGATCAATTTAAAAGAGTACCCCTAGATTCCCCCGTGACACCAATAGAAAGCCAGTACTGGATAGCCCAGTTTCCTAATTTTATACCAAATTAAGGAATGGTGACTCAGGCACGTGCTTACATCAACTAAACAGATGACAGCCAGACTGCCAACAGAGACTTGGTGGCTCACCCTAAGTCAGCCCTGAGGAGAACCCCCTGAAGCTCTGTCCTAGGGAGTGAAAGCCGAAGACCAACAGCAAAAGGAAATCAAAAGAGACTTGTTTCCTTTAACACATAGATTGCATATATTTGCTCTCCTGTTATTATGAAATCTGGATTTCATAATACTCTCATTCAATTTCATAGTTATGCTCAACAGTTACCATGTTGTTAAGGAACTCACAAATACATTTGCCCTTCATTTTTATCCAAAGTTGATCAGACACGAACCTATTTATGACTAACAGTTACGTAAGCACAATGAAGGTCTACTCAAAACCAGTCTATGCACAGACTGCCTTGTTCACAGACACCAAAGTTTGCTCACAAAAGCACTGCCAGTGTGTCTCCAGATTTGAACCCTGAGCTTTTCCTTCTAGAGAGTGATGGAATATGACCTAGTGAGATCACAGAGTGAATCATAGCAAGTACACTAACACACAGTGATGTCCCCCAGCTCCTTATGACCACGCAGTTACCAAACAGAAGGCAGAAATGAGACCGTTACTGACCTTGGGGAACCTAAGTTTACTCTCAAGTCAGTTTCACCCTAACTTCTCCATCTCAAGCTGTAGAAAATAGTGTTTATAATACTTGCAGGATGGTAGTTGAATTGACTGATTGATTTACTTAGGGACAGGGTCTCTATATTTAGCTTCACATATCGTTCTTGATTCCAGACATAATTCCCTTGACTCAAAATGCTGCTACCAGTCCCACCACCATGTTTCATGCCTAGAACTCCAGCATTCAGAAAGTTGAGGCAGGCTGGAGAATTGCCTAAAGTTTGAGGCCAGTCTGGGCTATGTGGTAAATTCTAACTCAAAACGGGCTGCAAAAGAGAGATTTTGTCTGAAAAATAAGTTTAAAATAAACAAGGAAACATAAGATGCTATTATGAGGCTGGAGATGTAGCTAAGTTGCCTAGAATGCATGCAGTCTTGGGTTGGATCTCCAGTACCAAATAAAATCAGGAGTGGTGGGCATGTTTGTAAAGCCCAGAACTTGAAAGCTAGAGGCAGAAGGATCATGAATTCTAAACCAGAACCTAAAAAATACCTTCTTGTACCCCAATAGTTAAAGATTTCAGCAGTTTTAAAGATAGCCCCCTAATTTTTGGCCACCACTGCTCTCTCATTAGTGGGGGCCCTATTCCCTGCCCCTGAATGTTAACTTAATAGAAAGCTTAATCCATAGATACAACTCTGCCAGCTTTCAGGCCAGGTCTTTAGAAACTGGTAACTTTCCCCTTTTGTATCCCAAGATGTTTACTCTTGGAATCCAGCTACCAGGATGATAGGTAGCTTGTATTTAGAATGTATATGTTAAGGTATTCTGTCCAACATCCATGAAGTCCCAACAATAAATGCCAAGCATGCATGTGAGCAGCTTTCTCAGGAGTCCAGCCTCCATTGTCTCGTAACCCAACCCTGCCTTTGATGCTGTGGGGATTAGAGCTGAGCTGTCTCCTTCACAACATGTTCAATTCACAACTTTGTGGGTTTTTTTGTTTGTTTGTTTTGGTTTTGGTTTGGTTTGGTTTGGTTTAGTTTTTCAAGACAAGGTCTCTCTGTGTAGCTTTGGAACCTGTCCTGGCACTCACTCTGTAGACCAGGCTGACCTCAAACTCACAGAGATCCGCCTGCCTCTGCCTGCTGAGTACTGGGATTATAGGCATGTGCCACCATGCCCGGCCACAACTTTGTATTTTAATATAAATAGTTGGAGCCAGGAATAGTAGTTCCAACTCCTGTAACAGCAGAGTGTGGGAGGCTGAGGCAGGAAGTTGTGCTTAGTGAGTGCCAGGCCATCTTGGCCTACGGTTTAAGAGCCTGTGGCAGAGAAGGAAGAGAGGGAAAAGGAGAAGAAAAAAAGGAAAAATAAGTGCTAAGTATGGTGGTCCATACACGTAATCCTAGCATTTGGGAGATGGATATAAATTCAAGGTCATCTTCAGCTACACATTGAGTTAGAAACCAGTTAGAAACTACTACCACAGATTACTATTATTAAAAAGAGAATAAGACATTGGAAAAGATGAGTGGATTCAGCTAAACAGAAGTCACTACTGACTGTGTGGAGAACAGTTTTAGAGTAGCTATGGGATTAGAAACTTAATGTTAAGTATGCAGCAGGTATGAGCATTGACAGAATGAATGGATGGGACCCCAGGATATGCAGGTCATTCATTTGAAGTGATTCTAGCCCTAGAAGGAAGGAGGGAGGGAGGGAGGGAGGGAGGGAGAGAGGGGGGATGCAGGACAGGGATGACTGCCCTTCAAGATCCTCTTGCACAGCTGAAAATAAATGGAGAATGAATCACTAGAGCAGGGCAAGAGAGAAACCTTGCAGATGTGAAGTCCCCTAAGGGAGCTTGGGAGACCCAGTGGTGAGCTTATTTTCTAAAGGAAGAGCAGAGGTTGGGGGTGGAGTTGAGGTTACAACTCTATAATAGAGCTGCTGGATGACTTAGCTGCTGGAGTCCCTAGGCTGAACCTCAGCACTCCTGGAAAGAAAGAAAGTGGGGGAGTGGGTGGGAAAGGGGAGCAGACCGGAAGCTAGGGCTGTCAGACAACCTGAACAGAAGGTAAGACGGCTGAGAGGCCCCCAGGATGAAGAAATTAGAATATATGAGTCAGTGTCACAGGAAGAAAAGCAATGAAGACTAGAACAAAAAGGTAGAGAGAGGTTTGAGGAGAGAGAGAGAGAAAAAGATAAAAAGGTTCCAGGAAGTGCATACGAAGGCAGTAAAAGATGCCGAGGAACGCCATCAGTGGGTCACAAAAAGAAGCTGGAGCATGCACAGGAACAAAGAATCAAGGACTGTTGGCAGCGGTACCTGCGACCGTGTGGACTCCAGAACCATTTTGTGTCACCGTACCACCATTTCCAGTAGTCTGAAATTCCGTGCCAAAAACCGAACAGTGGGGTCATTTATGTGGTGAGAAGGAAGCCTGTATGGTTCTCTGCTTGGGAGGTTTTCAGCACAAAATCAAGTAGCCCTTTTGCCCCCAAGTGAAATAGCTAAACTATAAAGACCGCGAGTGGCTCTGCAGAGGATTGCTGTGCCAAACCAGATTAATCATGACTTCTTTGCAGAGCAGACCCGCAGGAAGAAATGAAAGTTGGAAGTGAGAACATGAGTCACAGTTGCAACTCGTTAGCTGGCATCCTTCCTTCCTCCTGCTCTCTCAGTTCTTATTCTCGGCGATTCTTGACTTTGAAACAGTTGCAGCGGTCCTTAATATCACAGTGTAAAGGCAGAAAACAGGAGTCCTTCGGGGGCTGTCCTTCTCAGGGGACACTTTTTTTTTCACAGTAGATACTGCCCCAAAGCTTACTGGACATGCCTCTGGCGTCTCTTAGATTTGAGATATGCCTGTAAGTGAACAGACTAGCTAAGCTGTAGCTAGCTCACAATGACTTCTGGGGACTAAGTACACTCAACTGCTTGCTGGTGACAGAGAGAGCACATAATTTGCAGAGGACCAGGGTTTGTTTTCTAGTACCCATTTCAGGTGGCTCGCAACCACCTGCAGCTAAAGCACCATGGAGAGCCCTCTGGTCTACATAGCACTGGCCACTCATGTGCACATACCTACACACAGACCCACAGGAGACACACAATACATCTTTAAGAATAACAACAACTAAAACACCACCTCCAACAAAAGCTATTAGACCAGGTGTGGTGACACATGCCTGCATTCCCAGTATTCACAAGGCATAGGCAGGAGAATCTCTACCCATTCCCTTCCCTACTCCGCACCTACTATAGTAAATAAGTAAACGTAATTTCAAAATTTTAAGAAGTGGATGGTTCCTGAGATATGACACCTAAGACTGGCCTCTGGCCTCTGTGCATGCAAGTATATTAAACACAAACACATTAAAAATAAAAAGATATGTTTGCGTCATTTGGAATACCCATAGAAATCAATGCATCTCTCAACCCCCTGAGGAGCTTCTGTTTGCAATAGATGGTAATTAACACAGGCCTATAACTGGTTGAAGAGCGAAGAGACTACAGAATGCTCAACCCTAAAGGGAATGCGTGTACTGCATGCACCCCCTCCCAAGGCTCAAAGATCATTTTGGAAGAGGAGGTGGAAAGAGTGTAAGAGTCACAGGCTGTGGATGAGCACAAGAAAACATCTTCTGGACTTGTGTGAGCACACAATCATTGCAGCACCCAAAACCTGTGCAAGACCAAGTCAGACCAAACCCAACACGAGATTTAAACCCAGTCAATCTGGCTCCATTGTCTGAACTAAAAGTAAGTTCATAGCATGATGGCATGTTAAAAAAAATCTGATTACCAAGAAAAAAATCATAGTATTAATACATCTACACAAGAGAGCTTCATACAGCTTTAAAGTGCGTGGAAGGAACAGCTACACATACCATTTGAAAAGGTCTCCAAGGCACGCGGGACAAGGAAGGGAGGACAACACTATAGGACACTGGGCCTCCTGTGTGCTCAATTTCACACCAAGATGAAAGGTGCATCTTTGGTTTGTTTGAGACAGGGTTTCTTTGTGTAGCCCTGGCTGTTCTGGAACTCACCTTGTAAACCAGACTGGCCTCAGAGATTCACCTGTTTCTGCCTCCTGGGTGCTGGGATTAAAGGCGTGCACCACCACACCTAGCAGGTAAGGTGCATTTTTATTTTTTCTTGGCAGTAGGACTAATAAGGAGGTGATTTAGTTTATATCCTGTTAAGAACAATGTGATAAACTGAAGGATTGATAGGGAGGGGCAGTATTTCCCAAACCCGAACTGATAAAGATTTATTCAGGATAATAATTTACTTTAAATGGGTGTGATGGCACACACCTGTAATCCCCACACCTGGTTGGCACAAGAGGATCAGGCGTTCAAGGCCAACCTGTACTTCTTCAGACTTATCTCTAATATAAAACCAAAAAGGAAATTTAAAGGAACAGGAAGCTAAAGAAAAAAAGCTGCTGCAGAAACACGGGAGACACATCCTAGTTCCTGCAGTGTTGAAGGTCAGGGTCAATCATAAACTGGACAGAAGCCACAGTCACCTAGGAGATGGGCTGTTGGGCTTGCTTGGGGGGAATTATCTTGGTTTCATGAACTGATGTGTGAAGATCCATCTTAATTAGAGGTGGCACCATTCCATGGGCAGGGGGTCTGGAATATAAACAGAGAGGGGGATGTGAACAGCAGCCTTGTTTATTCGTGTTTCTGACTATGGAAGCAATGCAAACAGCTGTCTGGGTTCCTGCATCCTGAACTTCCATGATGGCCTGTACCTTGAATTGTAAGCCACAAATAAACTGTTCCCGCATAAGTCACTTTTGTCGGTGCATTTTATCAGAACGATAGGAAAAGGAACCAAGGTGATTGCCTCAAAGGCGTGCTCTGTCTACCGCCAGCTGCTTCAATTCCTGCACAGCATCTGCTATAGCACACAGTGTCTTTTGGGGTTTCACTCACTGCTGCTAGGATTTTGCAGATTAGTAAACACGTGGCTTGACAAAGAGGATGAAGAATACTAACGGGTTATTATTGCTTTTTGTTCGTTTAGCATTTAAGGCAATGCTTTCAAAGCGGCGAAGTATATTGCTTGTCCTGTTCCTCTTAAACTCAAATTCAGTTTTGTTTGATTGTTTTATTTTGTTTCAGTTTAATTTTATGTCTATGGGTGTTTTTGCCTGCATGTAAGTCTGTGCACCGCTTGCATGCACAATGTCTGCAAAGGCCATCCTGTGCTTCTTTGCCTGGAACTGAGGTTACAGACAATCATGAGCTACCACCTAGGTGCTAGGAATTGAACCTAAGTCTTCTGGAAGAGCAGCAAGCGCTATTAACCACTAAGTCATCTCTCCAGCCCCCTTGTTTGTTTGTTTGTTTGATAAATATGTGTATGAGTGCTCTATCTGCATGTACAAGTTTATGCCAGAAGAGGGCATCAGAGATGGTTGTGAGCCACCATGTGTTGGGAATTGAACCCAGAATCTCTGGAACAGCAGCCAGTGCTCTTAACCATTAAGCTATCTCTCCACTACCCCGACCCCCGCCCCCGTTCATTTTTTGAGGCAGGGTCTTGCTATGTAACCCTAAGAGGGCTATGGTTCAGTATATAACACTGACTGACCCTGAATTTTAGAAATCTTCCTGCCTCAGTATCCTCAAATGTAGTTTCACATTTTAATAATTTTGTTTTTTGCCTTTTTAAAGAACTGGGGATTGAATGTAGGACCTCATGTATGCAAGACAAGTGTTCTGACACTGAGCATGGTCAGTCTTCTTGCTTTTATTGTTTGCTTGTGTCTGGCTTGGTTTTTAGATAGACCTCTAAAGCGCTCATCACTGTGTGTGCAGGCCCTCTCAAACGTTTTCCTCCTGAAATCATCTTAACTGTACGTTTTGTTTGTTCCTTGTTTCCCATAGCCCTGGCTAGCCTAAACTCACTATGCAGCTAAGGATGACCTTGAAATCCCAAACCTCCTGTTTCTATCTTCTGAGTGCACTACCATGCCCAGTTTCCATGCATCATTTTTTATTTTATGATTATCAGTGCTAAGAACAATGTTTCATGTAAAAGAAATTCAAGTCAGAAACTCAAATGGCACTTTCAAAACTGAAACATTATGGGCTAAGGAGATGGCTCAGAGGGTAAAATGCTTGCCACACAAGGCTGGTTACCTGTGTTTGATTCCTAGAACCCAGGCAAAAGAATAAGGAGAGAAACAATGCCACAAAGTTGTCCTCTGTCTTACCTCCACATGCACACACACACAGACACACACACACACTCACACACACTCACACACACTCACACACTCACACACACACTCACACACACACTCACACACACTCACACACACACACACTCACACACACACACACTCACACACACACACACTCACACACACACACTATTGATAATATTTTTTTAAAATCAGACATTCTAACACAATACAATCTAAAGGTGCACTAATTTGATACATACTGAGGAGTGATGGTAGAAAAATATTGAAATTTTTCCATAATTAAAACTGTTATGTTTTTGTAAGAGCAAAAAACTTTGTATAAATAAGACAGCAAGTATTGCTGGATGGAGGTGGTGTATGCCTTTAGCCCCAGCACTTGGGAGACAGAAGCAAACAAATCTCTGAGTTCAAGACCAGCCAGTCTATAGAGCGAGTTTCAGGGCAACACAGAGAAACAATGTCTTGAAAAACCAAAATAACGCCGGGTGGTGGTGGCGCACGCCTTTAATCCCAGCACTTGGGAGGCAGAGGCAGGTGGACTCTGTGAGTTCGAGACCATCCTGGTCTACAAGAGCTAGTTCCAGGACAGGCTCCAAAGCTACAGAGAAACCCTGTCTCGAAAAACAAAAACAAAAAACAAACAAACAAAAAACGAAAACAAACAAAAAAACCAATATCACAGTGTGCTACAGTCTCATATCTGAGCTGAGGTGTCGGAGGCAGAATTCCTTGGTGTCGTATCATGATGGCACGCACACTACAAAGTGCACAGGTATGTTTAGAACTGTGGTGGTGTCAATGAGAAACACCCCCATAGGCTCGGGTCTTTGAACACTCAGTCTCTAGCTGGTACTGTTAAGAAACTGACACAAGGCCAAGGCTGCAGGGACATACTCAGTTCGACATGGACGAGCTCCGCCACCACATCTTAGATTTAAGATCTTAGATATCCTTGATTTTTGAATTAATTTTGGTCATTGTGTAGTCAAAAACTTTTTTATAGTACCAGTTTTTGTGACCACTCCCAACCTCAGAAATGTGATCCTCATTATAGGGGTCTAAAATTATAGGGTGACCCATAATTTTAGAAGCTGTGTCATATTCCAGTTTGGTAGTCATGGAACAAGTTCAATAGCAGATTTTTGCAACTTTGACTGAACAACCAAATGTCTTAGTCCATTTTATGTTGTTACGAGGAGAACTTTAAGAAGAAAAGAAAGGGACATGCCCACGGATCTGGAGGCTGGGAAGTGGAGAAGCTGTGTCTCCTGTGGGCCTTCTTGATGGAGGCAAGTTTCTTAGAGGGATTAAATGGATTGTTTTGCAGGGAAGGTGATGCCCAACACAGAAGCCCTGCTTGATGTGGTGGCACATGCCTGTAAATCCAATACTCGGCAGGCAGGAGCAGATTGGATTGTGAATTTGTGGCCAGTCTGAGCTACATAGCAAGGGTCTGTCTTGAAATAAAAGGACACTCCTTCATAGACAGATCCTAGATTTCCTGGTACGATTGACCTCCTTTGCGCCCAACAGTTTCTGGCCCAAGGTCAAAGGGATGCATCTTTTTTTTTTTCTTGCTGGCAACATCCCACGGTGGCATACACAGCAGGACATTACCTGGTGAAGGCCAGGAAGCACGCAGAACGTTTTCTCTTTCTGCATTTCTTTCTTCCTTACTGCCTAGAATTTATTCCCTGCTTCATTTCACACTTATTTCTGAAAATAATTTTGTCATATGGTGTGTGTGCATGTGTGCTAAAAATAATCCACCCTCTCTATATGATACATGCTCAGGAATACCTCTGCTGGTTCCCATTTTCAGCCCATGCTTTCTTCATAGGTTATTTGTCTTTCCCTGGCCATCCTCAACCATTTTGCATCTACTGGCTCCTTTCTTTCTTTTTTAAAAGATATATTCATTTATTATGTTTACAGTGTCCTGTCTGCATGTTCTTACAAGCTAGAAAAGGGCACCAGATCTCATTACAGGTGCTTGTGAGCCACCATGTGGGTGCTGGGAATTGATCTCAGGACCTCTGGAAGATCAGTTAGTGCTCTTAACCACTGAGCCATCTCTCTAGCCCCTACTGGCTCCTTTCTTTCATCATTAAAAACATATTCAAACATTTTTCCCTCCTTGGTTTGCCAGATTCCATCTTTTAGTGCTGGTATTGGACCCCCAGAGTTACGGTTTTCTGATTGTGCAGGTTTACATGCTACTATCTTCCTGACCTACATCAGTGACACTCCTGGACCTATCAGACGGCTAAGACTTCCTTAATCAAGTTCAATGGCAAATTCTTATTGATAAAGGAATGGATGTATTCATTTTTATATTTACTTGTTTTATTTTTGCAGAAGATTGAAAGCAGGGCCTAGTGTCCTGCTAAGTAAACATTTTCCCACTAAGTTATATCCCCAGTCCTCTTTTTAGTTTTTGAGACAGGGTTGCCCAGGTTGGTCTTGAACTCATTCCGTAGCCCAGGTGCACCTTGAACTTGCAGTCCTCCTGCCTCAGCCTCCCAGGTAGCTAGATTAGAAGCTTTGAACCAACAGGCCAGGCCATATGGCTTAATCTTTGATCATTAATCACACTTTAGGTCTTTTTGTTTGTTTGTAAACTAGGCTGGTATCTTTGTAAGATTTTATGTGGATTGGTGTTTTGCTTGCATGTATGTCTGTGGGAGGGTGTTAGAAGCTCTGGAACTGGGGTTATAGACAGATGTGAGCTGTCATGTGGGTAGTTTTCAAGATGATTGCTTTCAAGATGCCATGCTGCCCTGACTTGACTGCTTCACAGCCTCTCTCGCATGCCCTTCTTAAGTGTGGGTAGTCTTCCCAGGTAGGTCCCGGGTCCTCTGTTAAATCTCCCCGGAATTACTCACTTCACAGCGAGGACAAGACTCCAAAAGGAGAGTGCTTTGTACAAGGTTACACTGGGTGATACTATTGGATTAGGGTCCAAATCAGTTTTATTCTGTGGAATATCTAAATCAGTCATCGTATGCTGGATGTTGTGTGGGGCAGTGGGGATACAGGACCAAAAAGACTTCCTCCACTGCCTCCTGCAATCTCTTAGCCCTTCCCACCCCTCCCTGTCCATCTGGCCCCTGCTTGTGCAGCTCCCTCCCGCGCCAATGATCGGTTTCTCTTTCTCGTAGCACAGCTTCCAGAAGGGTTCTCCTGAGCCTAAGACTGGCTAGGCTCCTCCCCGTCCTGAATTCTCCATTGTGCCCTGTGACAATTCGTTTTCATGGTCGGCTGCACCGGACTTAGAATCACCCGAGTGACACAAATCTCTGGGTGGTCAGTGAAGGTGTGTCCAGGGAGGTTTACTGAGAAGAGACGACTCACCTGGAACGTGGGTGGAAACCCAGAGAGAACGAAAAAGGGCAAAAGAACATGTGAGCCAGACACCAGCATTCGTCCTTCTGAAGTTTTCTGTCCATGGACAAAATGTAACCAGTTTCCTCACAGGCCCGTTGCCACACAGAGGTTGCAATCACTGCGGTGCCTTCCCAGTATCATCAAACCATGAGGCAAACCATCCCTTTCTTAAGTCGTTTTTGTCAGCTGTTTGGCCACAACTGTGAAGAAAGTAACTGAGGCGCACCCTCTTCCCAGTCTCCTTCATTTCCCACAGTCTCGAGATGCTTCTCCTCTCTGCTTTTGTTTTGTTTTGTTTTTCAAGACAGAGTTTCTCTGTAGCTTTGGAGCCCGTTCTGTAGCTAGTTCTTGTAGACCAGACTGGCCTCGAACTCACAGAGAGCTGTCTGCCCCTGCCTCCCAGTGCTGGGATTAAAGGCTTGCACCACCACCACCTTTGCGAGACCTGCGTTTCTTAGTCACAAAGCAGGCTCTCTAGTTGAGCTGAGAAGAGCAGAACAACCATGGTTCTCATTGCATTTCTGCTGCTGTGGTAAACACCCAAAAACCAGCTTAGTGGAGGAAGGGCTTACTTTAGTTCCCAATTCCAGGTTACAGTTTCTCAGAGCAGAGATGTCAAAACAGGAACTTCATGCCCCTAGTCACATCACATCCACAGTCGCGAGCAGAGACAAATAAACACATGCATTCTTGGTACTCATCTATCTCTGTTCTTATACAGTCTGGTACCCCAAAGAAGGGTGCCATCGACGCAGGTGTGTGCGGTGCCCTCTTCCATCGGGTACTGCATCTACTTTGACCACAAAAGGCAGAGAGACCCCAACTTCAAGAACACGCTTTGAAATTGAAGAAAGAATCAGAAGCTTGCTAAAGAGAGAGCTGGGCCTTCCAAGTTGCCTGACTTAAAAGATGCTGAAACTGTTCAGAGATTCTTTCTTGAAGAGATACGCTTGATGAAGAAGAGTTATTAGCACAAGGTGACTACGAGAACGGCATAGACCACCTGACAAATGCAATCGCCGTGTGTGGACAGCCCCAGCAGCTCCTGTGAGTGTTACAGCAGGCCCTTTCACCACCAGGGTTCCAGACGCTTCTGACCAAGCTTCCAGCCATTAGTCAGAGAATTGTCAATGCTCAAAGCTTGGCCGAAGATGATGTGGAATGAGCCAGAGATCATCATGATAAAAATCTTGGTTAAAGCCGGGCGGTGGTGGCGCACGCCTTTAATCCCAGCACTCGGGAGGCAGAGGCAGGCGGATCTCTGAGTTCGAGGCCAGCCTGGTCTACAAGAGCTAGCTCCAGGACAGGCTCTAGAAACTACAGGGAAACCCTGTCTCGAAAAACCAAAAAAAAAAAAAAAAAAAAAAAAAAAAAAAAAAAAAAAATCTTGGTTAAAAATGATTTAACCAGGGGCTGGAGAAATGGCTCAGAGGTTAAGAGCACTGCCTGTTCTTCCAAAGGTCCTGAGTTCAATTCCCAGCAACCACATGGTGGCTCACAACCATCTGTAATGAGGTCTGGGGCCTGCAGGTATGCAAGCAGACAGAATACTGTATACTTAATAAATAAATAAATATTAAAAAAATGATTTAACCATTAGCTTGGAAGCTGATGGCCCCTGGGGGAGTAAGGGCAAATATGCTTGTTATGAACTGTCCTACCCTGAAGTCTACCAAAGGGAATGTGTCCAATATTCCTTCAATTAATACTCTTAGTTTTGTTCCTTGATCATTTACAGAAGTCTGCCAAAATATATGTTTCCTCTTTTCTACTGGAATTTTTGATTCATCCTATATGTTTATTCTATCATCCAGAGCAGTATGGTTTTTTTCTTTTCCTTCCTTTCTTTTCTTTTTTCTTTTTCTTTTTTTTTTCCAACAAGCACTGGATTTTGCGCGCCCTCCACAGTGACTGGGAATGACTGGACCACATTTGACCAATGAGAGGCCCCTCAAGGAGTTTCCCGATGGTTCTGGGTACCGTTTTACCTTCAGCAGCTACTGGTATCTCTCTGACTCCACCTTCTTTCTCCCTGCATTTACTTTAGCTTTCCCCACCCAGCTCTATTCTGCATTGCATTGCCGTAGGCCAAAGGCAATTAAAAAATGTATTCACAGCAGACAGAGGGGACTCCCACATCAGAATGGTGCTACCCACTTTCAGGCTGAGTCTCACAACAGTTAATACCCCCTCTAGACATGTCCGTAGGCCACCCTCATCTGGGCAATCCTGTTTGAATCTCTCTTCCCAAATGATTCTAAGCTGTGTTAAGTGGGCAGTTAAAGTTAACCATCACAGCTGAGTCAACAGGAGCCACAGCAAATCTTCCCTTCCTCAGAAGGTGACAGCCAGGTGACTCCCAGTCTACCCACGGAGGCCAGCAGAACTGTCTCCCGACTCACATACCTGGCACATGATTGTGACTCAGAATTTGTTTGCTTTATGAAAGGGATAAAGTGAAACACTTGACTTGGTGTTAAACATTGAAATAGATACCTGAGAAATGTTAATGTTTCTCAAGCCAAGAAAAAAAAGATGCTACAGAAACCTTATTCTGTTTGGAGGGAGACAAGAAGACTAGATGGCCTCTGTCCACTCCAGTTATTCTGTTTATTTTAATATAGTTCATGAGTAGGGAGACAGGATGCATTCATCTTTGTTATTAAACTTCTAAAGAACAGCTGGTTGTGGTGGTGCATGTCTGCTATCCTAGCACACAGGAGGCAGAAACAGGAGGATATGAAGTGAAAGCCAAAATAGGCTGCCTAGGGAATTTGCGGCCATCCTGGACTACATAGTGAGATACTGCATAACGTTGTTTTTGAAAGAATATTGCATAACTATGAACAAAAGTTAAGTTTGGTCAGCCTATGAGAAAAACTCAAAAGGACTGTTAACCCGAGCAGGCTTTCAGTGTCAAGACCTACTGTTAATTTAGAGAGCACTGCCACCTAGTGGGCAGAAGAAAGTATTGGGATCAATGTTATTAAATTGGGAATAAATTTATAAAGACTTTTTAGAGATTTTACCTTTTTTACAGGCATGGTAATGCAGTCCTTTAATCCCAGAGTTCAGGAGGCAGAAGTAGGCAGTTATGTGTTAGTTTGAGGCCAGTCTGCCCACATTGCAAGTTCTAAGTTCCAGGCTACATAGTGAGGCCTGTCTCAAAACAACAACAACAACAAAAAGGTTAAAAAAAAATTGTGTCTGGGCGGTGGTGGAGCATGCCTTTAATCCCAGCACTCGTGAGGCAGAGGCAGGTGGATCTCTGTGAGTTCGAGGCCAGCCTGGTCTACAAGAGCTAGTTCCAGGACAGGCTCCAAAGCTACAGAGAAACCCTATCTCGAAAAAAAAATGTGTTTATGTGTTCATGTCTGTACACATGCGAATGCACATATACACTGAATCCAGAAGAGGGTATCAGGTCTCCTGGAGTAGAGTTACAGGTTAACTGTGAGCCACCTCACGTAGGTGCTGGGAACTGAGACCCCCTGAGCAGTGTGTGTTCTTAACTGATGAGCTCGTTCTTTCTCCCCTGATGATGGACATTCTGAGACTGAATCCAAACAATTTTTTTTTGTTTGTTTTTTGAGACAGGGTTTCTCTAGCTTGGATTGTATTGCCAAACCTCTAACTATGCCATATGAAAGGATGACATGTGATAATAAGTTATGATGATTTTACAGCCAACAGATTTATAATGTCTCATCTGGTCTCAGAGCTGCTCCCATAGTAGAGGGATCATCGCGTATGTCACCTGTCCTGTAGTCTTTCTTGGTTTCTTTTTCATGTCCTATAGACAAGATTTACAGGAGGGCTCCCCCAGTCAAATCTGATCTTAATTGAAGAGAACCATAAGTTTTTATTTCCTGTGGGAACAAAGGCAGAACCCCTCCTCCAACACATTTTCTGACCTCCATT
Source organism: Arvicola amphibius (assembly GCF_903992535.2). Taxonomy (NCBI): domain Eukaryota; kingdom Metazoa; phylum Chordata; class Mammalia; order Rodentia; family Cricetidae; genus Arvicola; species Arvicola amphibius. The sequence continues at coordinate 125,197,727 of NC_052052.2, read as the reverse complement.
TTGAAGTTAAAACATTCTTAAAACATATAGGTTGGTTTAATTTAGCATTTCCCATAATTCAATGTCTCTCAGCAACGATTGATCTTTGTACAAAGCATTTAAAAAATTCAAAGTCAGCAAAGCACCATACAGGATCCAGACACCCTGTGTATTACCATCTGTATGTGGTTCCTTTTTCTTATATTACTTTTTTCTTTAAAGACTTAATTTTTTTAAACTATTTTTTCTATGACTATCTATACCCACATTATTTTCTTTCTTCAGCATCTAAGCACCTTTTAAAGCATACTGTACCTTTTTAGAGGTTTTCTGTGTCTAGACCTGGCTTTACTAAGTAAGCACCTGCAAGCGTTCTCTCACCACATGAGACAAAGTTAAACTGGTGGTGGCTAGGCCCTCTGCTGCAAGATTGTGGTGTAGGACTACTAGTGTTTGGCTCCACCCACCTTAGGTCTGCCTAACTGTCCCAAGCTGCACCTACCAGACCACCTCTGGGAAGCTACTATGTGCCTCTTGTGGCAAGCAATTATATCTGCAAAGTAGTGCATTGGCTGCTCATAGCAGGTCCTTTTAAACAAACTGTGTCTCTATGACAAGCAGTAGGCTCTGGGCACATGCCCCATGTTGGACACTCTATAAGGAGTTTTTTTCTGTCTGTCCTGCCAGCTAGCTCCCAAATCAAATGGCAACACAGAGGCTTCTTATTATGAAAGCTCAGCCTATATCTTTTTTTTTTTTTTTTTGAGACAGGGTTTCAGCCTATATCTTAGGGTTGTTCCTAACCAGTTCTTATAACTTAAATCAACTCGTTTATATTAATCTATGTTCTATCATCTGGCGTTACATCTCTCCCATCTTGCACCTCCTGTTTTCTCTCATGTCTCCTGGAGTCTCTGCCTTTCTTTTCAGAGTCCTCTCTGTCCCTGGAAGTCCGCCTAACCTCTTCCTAGCTGCTGGCCGGTCAGCTTTCTATTCACCAACCACAGCAAAGCATCTTCGCACAGTGTACAAATGTCCAGCAACAAAACTCATTTCCCCAAATTCTGGAATTTGACAAAAGCCACCGTTCCCTCAGGGACTTGACAAACTCGTTCTTACTTGCCAGAAGGAGTCCTCCTCCTCATTTTTAACAAAAGGAGCGCGTGGCTCTCATTAGCATATGCCTGTGGCGCCTATCAGCATAATCGGAGTCTCTGCTAACCTCTGGGCTCCCTCAGCTCCCACTCACAAGTACTCATTATGTACATACTTTATAGCCTCCCGCCCTGACTCACAGGCTCCTCTTCTTCCAGTACCCATTCCCTTAGAACCCTGAAGACTCCCCCCGGCGCTTCTCTCCGCTTTCCCTGAGAGAGAGCCTTCGCTTCTGAAATACACTTTCCCTCTTTCACCCGCGGAGCAGCTATTTCTGCCTCCCTTGCGTTCATCTGGTGCCAAAACCTGAAAGGCATGTAGGAGACCCCTTCCTAGGTGGTCTGCCTCTTGTAATTGAACCAAATTGATGATTTTTGCCCTTTTGGTGCAGATCACTTGCCGGCGTTGGCTTCCGCCACCCACCAAATTCCACTTCTGTTGTGATTTGAATAAGAACGGCTCCCATAGGCTCCCATATTTGAATGCTTAGTCATCAGGGAGTGGCAGTATTTAAAAGGATTAGGAGGTAAAGCCTTGTTGGAGTAGAGATGGCCTTGTTGGAGGAAGCTGTGTCACTGGCTGGGCTTTGAGGTTTCAAAAGCCCATTCCAGGCCCAGTGTGGCTCTCTTCCTGCTGCCTGCAGATCCTGATCTCAGTCACTTCTCTAGTACCTGCCTGCCTACATGCCTCCATGCTCCTGACCGTGATGATAATGGACTGAAATTTTGAAACTAAACAAGCCCCAATTAAATGTTTTATTTGTTTTATTATTGTTATTATTATTATTATTATTATTTTTGAGACAGGGTGTCTCTGTGTAACAGTCCTGGATGCCCTGGCATTTGTTCTGCAGACCAGATAGGCCTCGAATTCACTGAGATCTGACTGCCTCTGCCTCCCAAGTGCTGGGATTAAAGGCATGGACCACCACCACCTGGCAATGCTTTATTTGATTTTATAAAAGTTGCAGTGGTTCACTTCATGGCTCTAGGACACTGACTAAGACAGCCTCTTTAGCCCTTCTTCCCTTCACCTGCTCTCACCATTCACCTCTCCTTGCCCACTCAGTGTCCTCTTCGTCTCTCTGGCCCCTCGAGCCTGCTACGCTCTCCTGGGTGCCCACCACGCGGGCATCTCTCTTCTAAGACACTTACCCCTCCTTCTATTAGAACACTCCCTCTGATGGAAGCCCTGTTTGCAACTTTTCCCAAAAGCCTTTCCCAGTTCACCTCTTAAGTTGTTTTCACCTCTGCTTGCTCTTGTCACTCCAGAGCTTCTTGCTTTGTCTCTGTAGGACAACTAAAAAAGTCACATCTGTGTGCCAGGAAGTTCTCTTGCCCTACATGGCACCCATCAGGAGGAAAAGGATACCTGTCCTCTGTGATTTGGGACATTTCTCTCTGATAAGTCTCTCAGTCCCCTTGGGGGTGACCTGATTGAAATTCCTGTCAACATGACTCTTACCCTTCTTTGTTCCTTTTGCTGCTAATCCTCCTTCTTGGAGGTCTCCTACTGCCCTTTAAGGACATCTTTTTGGCCATCTTTACCTCTTTAACTTTCTTGACCAAGGGCTCTTCCCACTCAAAATCCAACCCCTCACCTCCACTTGTTTGTCTGCTCGTGTCTCTAGCTCTCCTCAGACTTAGCAATGTCATTAAGTCTTACTGTCTCATTTTACTGCAACACAGCTTGGCCACAAGACCAACTTGACAGTCTGTCTCAGTGACCAAAAATTGGTTCATTTGGCTCCCAAATCCTCACTCATCTTGATAAACACTGCCAGACACAGGTCTGAATCCACCCATGTGTGGGCTTTCTCAGCTCTCCGTTCTCACCCTTCCCTCTGTAACTCACACTGTGTTCTCCGGGCTCTCCTGGCAAAAGCCAGATCCCCTCCCAAAGCTGACCAGGCCTTGGAAACCTCTGCTCCCACCCTTTCCAACTTCCCTATAGAGGATCACCCTTCAGTGCCCTCTCAGCCAGCTCCTTCTCCTCATCCTAACTTGACCACAACTGCCCTCACATCATCAGCCCCACTCTCCACAGCACTTGCTGTGGCTCACACCCACTCCTGTACTGCTGGCCTTTATCCCCTCAGGGAAGTGGCGGTCCTAAGGGCCTACACCTCATCCCTTTATCTATGGCAGATCTCTCCGTGGTGGAAGGGCACTTTGTTTCTCTGGTGATCCTTACAACTTCACCAAAGAGTTCAGCCGCTTTAAGCAAACCTATCACCACACCTGACAAACACTGTATAGCAAAGCCCTGGATGCATGCTGCTTTCTGCCAATGGTGTGCTCTCTTCAGAGCAAACGTCTGGAAATAGAGTTGCTAGGCCAGCAGCTGATGCACTGTAATGCCAGAAATGGATCCTCGCACCAGCCAGGTGGCTCCACTGGGCTCCCAATCATTCGCTGCTTACCGGAGATGCACAGGCACCTGTTTTGTTTCAGCCTCACCAAGAGGGAGTCCTTTCGGTTCTGTTGCTATGTAGAAACTGTCGCCATCCCTCAGGCTTAAAGAAAGTGCGTTTATCATTCTTTGCACCAGGAATGTGAGGACAGTCCAGCTGGGCCAGTGCTCAGGGTCTCAGGGCTGAAAATACATTGCAGCCTGTGTTGCTTCTGGAAGTGTCACTGGAAGATTTTTTTGTTTCATTCGCTTTGTAAACTCATTGATTTAGGGCTGTGGTTTCCAGCAGCTTGCTTCTTCAAGACCAGTAAGAGGGTGACTCTGGCCTCTGGAAAGTCCAGACTGTTGACAGGCATCCTATTGATTAAATCAGGGCCACAAGATTAACCTCCCTGCTGATTAAAAGCAATTTACTGATGAAAGACCTTAATTAGACCCATAAAATCTCACGGCTATTCCTGTATAACCTAATGTAACCTTGGGCACAAGGCCAGGGAAAATGTGGAACATTTTAGAAGTCTCGCTGTCACAGTATGGTGTCAAGAATTTGTGCTTGTGGTGATATGCTGAGACATGTTTCTGTTTTAATTTGCATATCTCTGACTGAGCAAAGATGATTGTGGTCTTACAAGGTTAAGGACCATTTCTACATCTTTTTCTATGACATGCCTATTTACTAAAAATTAATTAATTATTGTATGTGTATGTACCATGTATGTACACGAATGCCTATCATTGCATATGTGTGGAGGACAACTTAGTGAAGTTGGTTCTCTTCTTCTAACTTTACATGGGTTCTGGAGATTAAATTCAGGTCTCTGGGATAAGGAGGTTTGATAGTTTGAGTGAAACTGGCCTCTATAATCTCATAGGGAGTGGCACTATTAGGAGTGCTCAGGATGCCGTCCAGTGTCTCAGTTCATTTCTTGCAAGACATAGGACTCTCAGCTACTACTCAGCACCACAAATGCCTGCACACCGCATGCTCTCCATTATGAAGATAATGCACTGAACTTCTAAACTGTAAGCAAGCCACCCCAATTAAATGTTGCTCAATTAAATGTGACCAAGAGTCAAGGCATCATATCGTTAACAGGAAGCTGTTTTTACACATGTAGAAAGCGTACTCTGTATATTCAGACAAACATGAGTCCTGAGCATTGCAATGATCTTGAGGTCTTGCCCTTTGCTTTTCATGCATTCCAATAACATCAGAGTCTGCTATGATTAATAATCCCAGAGTATTGGATATTGTGATAGTTAATTGTCAACTTGATGTGATTTATGACCACTATGGAAACTTGTTTACATACAACCTTGGTGATCTTGAAAATGAACTCTGAAATCTGACATTCTCATGTTAGAAGATTAAGGAGCAGCTGGACTCTCCAGAGTTCTCACTCGGCAGCGCCACAGATGGCAGCCCTATAGGAATGGCGGCCCTTCTTGGCACTTACCTCACATAAACAGTCACCTGCCACTTTACCTCATATGACTTAAGTATGATTAGAAAACAAGTGATTTATATTGTCATTACAAATTGGATCATCTCTTGGATATAAAATAATTAAGTTTATTGTGAGGGGGACAAAAATCCCAATAAGAATTTAAAGAAGGCAGCAATACTTCTATTACTTAGAATTGATTCTAAAGAGATGTGTTGTTCAGTGTTGTCATCCAGGACTGAGGAAGCTGAGATAAGAGGACCGCCCCAAGTGCAAGGTCAGTCTGAGCTGCATGGTGAGTACCAGGCCAGCTAGACAATAAGGTACACATACATGGTACCAGAATTTGGGTGGAAGGAAAAGGAGAATCATGAGTTCAAGGCCATCCTAGGCTACATGGAACCCTATCACAAAGACAACAAAAGAAACACGTCTTTCTATGAGACAGGGACCTACATATTCAGCCACTTTCTGGTTTCTACCAAGAGAATTTAACCAAAGCCATGATATTTCTCCATACTGAGATCTTCTCAAAAGATTTTATTTAACACATGAATAATTTTAGCCAATACAGACAGCGCCTTGAACCTCTTATTTTTAATACATCTTATTTTTATTCATATGTATGTATGCATCAATGTGAGTGAATGTCACTCGTGTACAGGTACTCAGCTGAGGAGGACAGAAGACAGAATTGAATCTCTTGGAGCTGGAGTCACACATGCCTGTGAGCAGCTCAACATGGGTGCTAGGAATCCGTGTCCCCAGGAGAGCACTCTCAACTGCTGATCCATCTCTCCAGTCGGTCGGGCCTTTATGACAAAGGCAGAAAGCAGCAGGCATCTGACACATAACAGCTCAACTCCCGTAAGTCTAAGCAAGCAGTTGAAGGCATCAGCTGAGTCAGTCTCGTCCCACAGGGAAGAACCAGGGCCAGCAAGAAGACCACCAGGAGCAGAGCAGACCCAGACTTGTCTCTGCTTGCTTTGCAGATATAGATTAACTTAGTCATGTGACACCACAACAAGAATAATCCCAACACCTGGGAGGCTGAGGAAGAAGAAAAAGAGATCAAGGCCAGCTTGGGCTTCATAGTGAGACCTGAGTTCAAAAAACAAACAAGCAAGCAAACAAACAAGACCCCACAAAAATAAGTCAGGTTCATCCCAGTATTCAGAAGACTGAAACAGGAGGAGCTTGAGGCCAGCCTGAGCTCTTACAATCCTCCTGTCTCAGCTTTCTGAGATTCGGGGTTACAGATGGGTGCTGCCACAGCCGGATGGTGTAATTCATCTTCCTATTTTTAAGATTCATCTTTATTTTTAATTGTGTGCATGTGCACGTAAATTCAGGTGTCCTTAGAGGCTAGTGGTGTCAGATTCACTTGGAATTGGAGTTACAGGAAATTTTGAGCTACTCAGCATGGGTACTGGGAATTAAACTCCTGTTCTCTGCTAGAGTAGTGCATGCTCTTAACCCTTGAGCCATCTCCCGACCTAAGAGTCTTTCTTCTTTACCTTTTGATACAGGGCCTTGCTTCCTCCCTCCCTCCCTCCCTCTCTTCCTCCCTCCCTCCCTCCCTCTCTCCCTCCCTCTCTCCCTCCTTCCTTCCCTCCCTCCCTCCCTCCTTCCCTCCCTCCCTTCCTTCCTTTCTGTCTGATGTGGGAGTCCCCTCTGTATGCTGTGAATATGCCTTATTATCATTGGTTAATAAAGAAGCTAATTTGGCCTGTGGCAGGGCAAAATAGAGCTAGGTGGGAAAACTAAACTGAATGCAGGGAGAAAGAAGGCAGAGTCAGACAGATGCCATGCAGCTACTGAAGGAGAAAGATGTTAGAACCTTGCTGGTAGGCCACAGCCTCATGGTGATACATAGATTAATAGGAATGGGTTAATTTAAGATGTAAGAGCTAGCTAGGAATACTTCTAAGCTATTGGCCAAATAGTGTTATAATTAATCTAGTTTCTATGTGATTATTCAGGTCTGGGCAGCTGGGAAATGAACGAGCAGTCTTCACTTACATCTCTCTCTTTCTTTCTTTTTGAGACAAGATCACTCTGCATAGCCCTGGCTGTCCTGGATCTCAATAAGTAAAACAGGGATTTCCAACTTACAGATCCACCTGCCTCTGTCTCCCCGATGCTTAGACCAAAGGCGTACACAACTATGCCCAACTACTAACTTTCTTTCTTAAGTGATATATTTTTCGATACAGGGTTTCTCTGTAGCTTTTGGAGCCTGTCCTGGAACTAGCTCTTGTAGACCAGGCTGACCTCAAACTCACAGAGATCTGCCTGCCTCTGTCTCCTGAGTACTGGGATTAAAGTTGTGTGCCACCACTGCCTGGCTAATTTTTTAATTTTACTTTATTTATTTAATTTATCTATCTATCTATCTATCTATCTATCTATCTATCTATCTATCTATCATCTATTTATTTTGTTTTTCGAGACAGGGTTTCTCTTAGCTTTGGAGCCTGTCCTGGAACTCACTCTGTAGACCAGGCTGACCTGAAACTCACAAAGATCCAACCATGGCAACTCTTATAAAGAAAAACATTTAATTGGGGTGATGTACAGCTTTAGAGGTTTAGTCCATTATCATCATGTTGGGACATAGTGGGCAGATATGGTGCTGGAAGAGCTGAGAAGTCTACATCTTTGATCCGAAGACAACAGAAGTGAACAGAGTCACTGGGCATGGCTTGAGCATATATGACTGCAGAGTGACACACTTCTTCTAACAAAGCCACACCTCCCAATAGTGCCACTCCCTATGAGTTTATGGGAGCCAATTCCATTCATACCACCAGAGACACTATTTCATATGTTTAAAAGACATCTTTATTTTATTTACATTTTTTGAGATTTTATTTTTTTATTTTATGTGTATGGATGATTTCCCTTCATGTATGTCTGTGAATGAAGTATGTGCAGTGTCTGAGGAGGCCAGAGGAAGGTGTCATTTCCTCTGGAGTTGGAGTGACAGACAGCTGAGAGCTGCCATGTGGGTGCTGGGGATAGAACCTATGCCCTCTGGATATAGTGTTCTTAACCCTTGAGTCACCTCTCGGTCACCATTTGCATCTCTAAGAACTATATTGACATTTTGCTCATTTTCATTTGGAGAGAAAATGAAAGTGAAGTGATTAACAAACTTGGGCAGGAAAATACAAGTAATTACAAGCTGAACCTGGCTAGGCGTGCAGCTGAGTGACGGAGTGAAGGCGACTCCAGCACTCAGGCAGCCCAGACTGGCAGAGCAGGAGCTGGAAGTCAACCTAGGGCTACAGAGTGAGGCCCTATCTCAAAAGACCAAAATTGAAAGAGAGGTAAAAAAAAAAAAATGAACCTAGGGGAACAGTCACATCTCTGCTACAAGCTCTATCTGTGCCTCTCAGCTGAAAGTCCTTACTTTAGCCATTTCAAAACTGGTCTGGTTGGGTCTCGCTGCCAAATCTCACCACCTGAGTTGGATTCCTAAAGGCAAGGCAGAAGGAGAGGACAGACTCCTGAGGGGTTGTCCTTTGACACCCGCCCCCTAGAAGGTAATAAACTCACACACACACACACACACACACACAGAGAGAGAGAGAGAGAGAGAGAGAGAGAGAGAGAGAGAGAGAGAGAGAGAGAGAGAGAGAGAGAGAGAGACAGAGAGACAGACAGACAGACAGAGACAGAGAGAGAATTGAACTCTTATTTTTCCCTTTGCTGCTAGTGCTGACATTTTGCCAGTAGAGGGCGGAGGTGAGACACTTTAGGAGTGGATAGGGATGACTTCCTGCTTCTGCTCAATTTCTGAAATGCACCAGGATTCCACAGTTGACACAGATGACAGGGACTTGCGTCTCCCTGGGCACCAGGTAGGTGGTAAGCACAGGCAAAACACTGTTGAGAGGCCACTGGGCCTGATGTGGTGATGCCCACTTGTAATGGTAGCACTGAAGCTGAGTAGGACGATTACACGCTACACAGCAAGGAACAGACACACACAGACATGCAGACCTCACTGGGCTGGCAGTGTCGCTCACTGGTAGAGCACTTGCCTGGAGTTCTAGTAACCCACTCACCATCAAATCTGTTAAAGTCATTGTTCATGTTAATGACCGCTTCTTAAGACCTCATTGCACACATTCCTCATGTTCATGCTTCTCTACAAACAAAAATGTTGGGGGGCAGAGCAACTTGATTTCTTAACTAGCAGCTATTTATCTCTCCCTGGCCACAGAGGCCAGCTTCAGCAAAAAGACTGTCAGTCAAACAGGTAGTGCTCTTACACCAGCACAAGCTCCACTGGAGCCTGGAGACATAACAGTCGTCACAGCCCTGATTCATTCTCTCTCTCTCTCTCTCTCTCTCTCTCTCTCTCTCTCTCTCTCTCTCTCTCTCTCTCTCTCTGAGATAGGGTTTCTCTGTGTAACTGCCCTGGCTATCCTGGAACTTGCATTGCAGACCAGGTTGGTCTCGAACCCACAGAGATCCGCCTGACTCTGACTTCTAAAGATGTAGCAGTCACAGGTATAGCTGCAGCTGATATTTTGTTTTGTTTCTTTGAGAAAGGGTCTCTCCACATAGCCCTGGCTGACCTGGAACTCAGTATATAGATCAAGCTGGCCTGGAACTCACAGAGATCAGCCTGCCTCTGCCTCTTGAGTGCTGAGATTAAAGGTGTGCATTAACATGCCTGGGCATGTAGCTTGTTTTTTTTGAGGCAGGTCTTCCTCTGTAGCTTAGGCTTGCTTGTAATTAACCATGTAGCCAATGCTGGCCTTAAATTTGTAATGATCCTCTTGTCTTTCTCTCTTAGGTTCTAGGATTACAGGAATAAGCCACCATGCCTGCCTTTTCTTTGCTTGTCTTTGAGATCAGATCTGGCTTGAGGCTTGCCATGTGGACATACAGGATTTGAACTTGCAGTGATTCTCCTGCTCAGACCCTAGACTAACAGCTGGTAACACTGGCCAGTGTTGACCACCAAGGATTCCCCAAACGTGGGTCACAGCTGGGTTCCTAGGCTCACTAGAGCTGTAGAGCCTGTAGGGTTAAGGCTCTGGGTACTGAGGACCGTGCAGCTTTATAGGGCTGTCTATATTTTTTAGTATTCAGGAACTCCTTTTCAGAGACTTCCTGTATTGCATTCCTCCTTTTGTTTTCCAGATTTATTGATGCGTAATTTCCATTTTTTAAAACTTCTGCATATGTACTGTCTATATGATGCACGTTCCTCCTGGTGCCCATGGAGGCATCAGATCCTGTGGAACTAGAGTTAAGCATGGTTGTGAGCCACCATGTTGGTGCTGGGAACCAAACCCAGGTCCTCTGCAAGAACAAGCACTCTTAACCAATGAGCCACCTCATTAACCAGTTGAGGTATAACTCAAATACAGTATTCATGCGGTTAAAATTTTCTCAGCTTCAACTTTTTGTTAGCCTGGACTGGGGCCATGCTTTTCCCAGTATTGACACTATGACTTTCTGTTCTAGCCATCACATTTCATCTATTTATTTACTTCATTTCATTTGTGCACACCTGTACATGGGTGTAGGCATGCAAGCCTGCATGTGTGTGTGTGTGTGTGTGTATATATATATATATATATATATATATATATATATATATATACTAAACATATGCTGTGGGGTGGTGGCACACGTCTTTAAAATGCCAGCACTCAGGAGGCAGAGGCAGGTGGATCTCTGTGAGCTTGAGGCCAGCCTGGTCTACAAAGATCGTTCCAGGACAGCCAGGGCTACACAGAGAAACCCTGTCTAGAAAACAAACAAAAAACTAAACAAATAATACACAAATAAAATACCATTGAAAAATATATGTATATTCCGTGTTTGCCGCCAGTGAAAGTAGGTCCTTTGTCCTCCCAGCAGGGTACCTGTAGAGGACTGAAGCCATGAGCTTCTGGCAGAAGGTAAGAGGACAGAGACCTCTAGCTAAGAGGAACCCAAGTGACCTCACCCAAAGACTACTGGCGCCGCGGCCGACTGCGCAGGCGCACGGAGTCCATGGGCGCGGTGGGCGGCGGCAAGAGGCGATTGGCTGGCTGCCGAGGCCCCACCCCTCATTACGTCACCTACCCGGTCAGTCCGCAGGTTCGGGTCGTTCTGGCGCCGTTGTATCCGGCGTGCTGCCAGGGGTCTTCCCGCTCTTACGCTCGCCGGGTACGGAGCACCGTGGCCTGTGAGTCCGAAGGCGCGGGGGTGGTGGTGGTGGTGGAGGTGGTGGTGAGAGCGACTCCGGTAGCGGTGTCGCCCGTCTGCCCCGAAGCCAGGCCTGCCTCGACAGCCGCAGGGAACCGGCCGGGAGAGGCGAGGACTTGAAGGGATCCCAGTCTCGGCTGGTAGTCTCGGCCCGGCAGCAAGGCAAAGCTGGGCGAGCTGAGAGGAGGGGCTGCGCCATTGCTGGGGTCGGTTTTGGCGCGCTCTGGCGTTCGCGCTTCCTATTGGCTGGCGCGCGCCGCGTTGGGCGGGGCTAGCGCTCTGGGGAAGGTTTGCTGAGTCTCAGGGACGTGGTTTGCCGGGGGCCTGAGCCGGGTGGGTCCCTCCGGTCCGCTCGTAGGCAGCTGCTGACGCTGTTGCTGGGACATGGGGCATTGAGTCCTGCTCCTTCCATTCCAGTGTAGGTGACAGAGGGTTCTGCTCGGACCCTGTCCTATGCTCCTGATTAATGATAGCGGGATCTTGGGCCATTGCCTGCATTTTGGGAAACATTATCCAAGCCTGGGCGTGGTAGTGCTCAATCTCCAGCACTCAGGACGCCGAGGCCGCTGGTTCTAGGTCTCTTTTGCCTACTTAGCCGTCTCGAAAGGAAAGAAGAAACAGATCGAGAGTCTCTCGAGTGGGTTTCCGATAAGGTTTTATTAACGTGAAATAAAGTAGAAAATAGAAGAACTTCACACTGGGTTATAAGCTGTTTGTATTTGCATGCATGTGTGGGTGCTGGGACACAATGTAAATGATTAATTACATGTAAGTAAGAAAGGAGTTGGTATTAAATTTGCTATGTAGCTGAGGATGACCTTGAATTCAGTTTCTCTGGCTTCCCAGCTGCTTGTGCCATTAGGCCTGGTTTATGCTGTACTAGGAATGGAGCTGAGCTTCAAGCCATGCAGTTATGCACTCTGCCTGCCCACTGAGAGACATCCCCAGCCAAAAGTTCTTGGAATTTTCTTTCCATTATTTATTTATTTATTTATTTATTGGGGGGGGGCAGGATGTTGGCTATGTAGCCTAGGCTGATCTGCCACCATATTTCAGCGTCGCAGTCAGGTGCCACCATGACAGGCAGGATGGTATTCTTTAGGGTAGATCTGAGCATGCTTAAGTGCCTATTTTGATTTTTCTGGTGCCCCTTTCTGAGATCTTCCGAGATCTCTGTATCTTGTACAGGACACCAGGCCATTCTATCAGACAGTGGTTCTGCTATAAAGCAGTAAGATTTTTGTGGTGTAAATAATTTTTTTAAAAAAGTCTAGACTTTACCTTTAGATACAGACCATACTGGTTTTAAATAAATTGTTTTTTTTTTTATGTGTGTATTGCCAGCTGAAAAATGAATCCCAGTATGAAGCAGAAACAGGAAGGAGCCCAGGAGAACATGAAGGTGTGTAATGGAGCCTCTTAAATGTGTCTGAATTTGTTCGTTTTAATTAAGAGGTAAAGTCTTGCCCAGGCTAACCCCCAAACTCCTGGGCTGAAACTATTTCTTCAGCTCATAGAGGGAATTTAAATTCAGGACTCTTTTTCAGAAGTTGGAAAACTGAGTGTACTCTGGCATATATTTTGGGGAGAGGGTTTCAGATTGTTTTCTGAAAAGGTTAAGGTTTGAACATATGAATGAAATGTAGAATCTAGAAGTCTGTTATTAGTGTTATTTTAATAATGTGTATATAAGGAAAGGAATGTTATAGTAGTATACATTGCTTGGGTTATAGTTTATAAAGTTTACATGGATAACGTAGAAATCCTGGAAGTGGTCCTTGTACTTGTGTGTCAGCAACTTAGTTGGCTTCTTTGACCATTATCAAGATCCAACATTTAGTTTTATTTTCTTCTGTTTAGAGACTTGATTAATCTGTAATCTAAATTATATCTGAAATGTTGTTGTAATATTTGTTCTCATGGCAGTTGGCATTTGTCCCTCGGTTAAGTAGTGACATAATAGTCAGCAGTAGAAACTTTACCGTGGGAAAGGTGAACTCTGTGCTGTCAAGTACAGTAACTTTCTCACGCTGGTGTGGTGTCATGTTCTTGCTAACCTTGTTTGAGTATTCACCATTGTTTGCTATCCCATGGTGCCAGTAGAACTAATGATTCTTTTTTTTCCTTTTCAAACTAGAATTTACAAATCAGGAAATATATTGGGGCTATTTCCATATCTTAAAGAAGACAAAATTTTATTTTTAGAACAGTAACTTGGGGATTTTAGAGGGTTCTTTGGGGGTGCTGGGTTTGTTTTGCGACAAGGTCTCACTGTGTTGCCTTGGCTATTCTGAAACTCATTGAGATCCACCTGCCTCTACCTCTGCATCCTGAATACTGGGATTAAATGTCTGCGCCACCACGCACGGCTTGCTCTTGTTGTTGTTTACTTGTTTGTCTTTTGAGATAGGGACACAGCATGGGGTCCTGGCTAGTGTGGTACTCACTAAGCAAACCTCAGACTGGCCTTGAACTCAGAGCTCCACCTGCCTCTGCCTGCTAAGTGCTGGGTGGTATTATAAGCTTGTGCTACTCTTGCCAGAGTGTTTTGATTTGTCTTAAAGCACAGACATTTTATCAGTGTCCTAATGCATGGACTTGTAGCAGAACGGCTTCTGTTGTCAGGTGATAGTTGAGGAGGGCTAGTCATCGTATATGCATGCACTTGTTTCCACCTACAGTGTGTTCCAGAAGTTATGTCCTGGTGCCAGGCATGGTGCTACAAGCCTTTAGTTCCAGCACGCGAGAGGTAGAAGCAAGATCAAGGCCAGCCAGGGTTATACAGAAAGACCCTGTCTCCAATTAATTAATAAGTAAATAAGTAAAACTTATATTCCTGGGCCTGTGAGATACTTGTTGCCAAGCCTGATGACCTGAGTTGGATCTCTGGAATATTTATGGTAGAAGGAGAGAACTGACTTGCAAGTTGTCCTCTGATCTCTGTGCATGCATGTGTACACGTACAAGCAAATATAACAAAATATTTTTAATTATATTTCATATAATTATATAATTTCATAAATTATATTTAATTGTATTTGACCAAACCAGGTGGTAGTGGTTCACACCTTTAATGCCAACACTGAGGAAGCTGAGGGGGACAAATCTCATAGTTGGAGGCCAGCATGGTCTACAGAATGAGTTCCAGGACATCCAGGGCTACACAGCGAAACACTGTCTCGAAAAAAACAAAACATCACAAACCACTATGACCAAAAACAACCTGGAGAAGAAAGAGTTTATTGCAGCTTTCAGGTTTCCAGTCACAGTCCAGCATTGAGGGAGGTCAGGACAGGAACTTGAGGCAGGAACTGAAGTATAGGCCATGGAGGAGTGCTCCTTACCTGCTTGCTTCTCCTTGCTTGCTCAGTTTGCTTTCTTACGTACCCCAGTACACCTGCCCAGGGATGATAGCACTGGTAACAGCTGAGCCCTTCATATCCACCGTCAGCCAAGAAAATACCCCCATGCTTGCCTATGTTCCATTCTTTCATCAGCTGAGATTCTCTTCCCAGATATGTTCTGGTTTTTGACAAAAACCAACCATCAGTTTTTGTTGTTATTTTTTCTTCAAAAAATGCCCACAATGTTTGGGAATATTTAGAGTTCTGAGATGAGTCATTTTGATTAAAGAAAAGTATTTTGTGGAATCACTAACCTTTTCTCTCACTGTTTATCTCTTTTGTAAAGTAGAATGTTTGTAAATCTCAGTGTAGAAGATTTTTTTTTAAAGAATACAGTTAGTTTTTAATTGAAAAGTTGTCATACATCATTTGAACTGTCACTGCCACCACAGAACGTGTTAATGTGTGTTTTAACTGAATAAGATGGGTTGACAATGATTATTACAGCAAGACTACGTATTAGAATGAGAAAAGTTATCTGTGTGTGTCTGGCTTGGGTGATATGACCTACCTATTAATGATTTCTTCAAACTTTAATCTTGGGAAATAAGTTTGCTGGTTGATTAAGCCAACATCTTAGTCTAATATCTTATTCTAATACAGCATTGTGATATATATATATATATATATATATATATATATATATATATATATCACAGAGTGAGTTCTAGGACAGCCAGAGCTACACAGAGAAACCCTGTATCAAAAAATAAACAAGCAATAAAATATATTTTTCCTTCACCTTTATCTCCGTTTCCCCAGTGATGTTCCTACACGTATACGTGTGTGTGTGTGTGTGTGTTTGTGTTTGTGTATCTTGTGTTCTTAGTGGGTTTTTTTTTTTAATTCTCAGATTATAGTAAGGCCCAATCTAACTGTATAGAAACTTGGAAAGTAATTGTATAGCACTAACCAGATAATGAATCATCTTGACTTTTAGAATAGTCCTGTCCCAAGGAGAACACTGAAGATGATTCAGCCTTCTGCAGATGGGTCTCTTGTTGGCAGAGAAAATGAGGTATGTGTACAGCTAGAGTGGGGAGATGGTCAATCAGCATTGAACAGTTCCCAAGTTTTCTTAAGTACTAATTTGTTTTAATTGTAGCTAAACTTTAAAGTCCAAATAGTTGATGCATATAAATTTACAAAATAATATTATATATTCTGGTAGATTTTTAAAATTTACATTTATGGGTTGAAGAGACAGCTCTGTGGTTAAAAGCACACATTACTCTTGCAGAGGACCTAAGTTCAGTTCCCAGTGCCTATGTCAGGCAGCTCACAACTGTTTGTAACTCATCTTTAAAGGGATGGGACACCCTTTTCTGGCCAAGGACTGCACTCAAATCCATAAACACACACAGATATAAAAACGTAATTATAGATGCAGTCTAAAAAAATACAACTATTTATTTTGTGTGTGCACACACCCATGTGGGTATGTATGTGTGTGTTTACATCGGCTTTGGAGCATGTGAGTGCCATACTACACAATTGAAGTCAGAGGCGGCTTTCAGCAATCTACTCTGTCACTGTGTGGGTCACAGGGATTGAATGCAGGATGTCAACCTTGGCAGCAAGTACTTTTATCTGATGAGCCATCTCACCAGCCCTGTTTTGGTAGTTTTGAATTGTATAACTAAAAAAAAAAAAAATTCTTAAATACATTAATAACGGAACAATGTAGCTTTCTTGTTTACCAAATCTAAGTAATTTAGCGTTTCTGTCACAGTTGCCAAAAGGCTTGTCCAAAAGGAAGCTTTGGAATGACCAGTTAACATCCAAGACTTCAAGCTCTGGTTCGGAAAGTAGTGAAAATAAAGACGCTGGAGATGTCACCCAGGAAGCGTTTGATCTTATGATTAACGGTATGAGAAAAGAATATAGCCTTGTCCTGAAAGTTATGATGGAAGTGTATTATTTGGTGGGGTTACTGTTTGATAATTTAAGATTTTGTATTGTAAATAGGCAAATACTCTAAATTTGAACACATGAACTATTTGTTTGGCAAGACCCCGATATGGGTAAGATATTAAAAAAACAGGACAGTGACTAAATTGACATCTTTGAGTGTGAATTGCATTAGGATTTTACAAGACCTGGAAATGGACTTTTTACAAGAAAAGTGATACTAGAAAAAGGATTTGAATATTCCAAGAGGACACAAAGTAATAGGGCCAGTAGGAACATCACTGGGGAAAGGGAGATAAAGGTGAAGGAGAAATATATTTTATTGCTTGTTTGTTTGTTTGTTTGTTTATTTATTTTGTTTTTCGAGACAGGGTTTCCCTGTAGTTTCTAGAGCCTGTCCTGGAACTAGTTCTTGTAGACCAGGCTGGCCTCGAACTCAGAGATCCGCCTGCCTCTGCCTCCCGAGTGCTAGGATTAGAGGTTTGCGCCACCACCTCCCGGCTGAAATACACTTAATAAAAAGTGTATTTAATGGGAGAGTAGTGGAAACCAGAAGAGAAAACTGATAATATGTTATAATCATTGTGGTGGGCTTTTTTATTTGGGGACACAGTCTCACTCTGCAGCTCGGACCGTCCTAGAACTCACTGTGTAGCCTTGAACTCAGGCAGTCTTGCTTCAGTCTTGCCTCACTGAAGAGTACAGGCTTGAACTGCACACCTGGTTTACTGGGGAGACTTTTCCTCCTCTGTATTGGGCAGAGGTCATGAGAAATTGAAGCCTCGAGAGAAGTTCATTGGCTTGTTCAGGGTCAGTCACAGCAACTTTTGAGTTTGTTCTGAGTTTCCTGGGATGTTGTAAGGAAGTTTAGAAGCACAAAGTACTTTTTTTTTTTTTTTTTTTTTTTAAACAGAACAAAATTGCAAATGGTTGGTCTACTGGATAGAACCACAGCAGCTTTGTAGTACATTCAAAACAGGACTTGTAATGTTTGTACCTGATGGTTAAAATCAGTCAAGGGTTAGTATTATACACATGTCAGAAATGTTGCTTGTACAGTCATTGGTGATTGTAGATCATTAATCATAGAAAGTACCAGTATAACTATGACTATATATCATTAGAATTAAAAGACCCACACAGATTGCCTGAATTTTAACTCCTTTGTTGGTAGTGTATTGGTGTATTCTTGAAAAATCTTCTATGTATTTTAGAATGGAGCAAATGAGTAATATGTTGATGTTGGGAAGCAGGTTCTTAATAGGATGAATGAAAATACAAATGTGGGGTGGAGAAGGGAAGGACGAATTGTTGAATTGGTTGAGAGTATTCGTATAAATTGATTATTGAAAACCCTTCCACTTGCTGGGTCGGGGGTGGTGCACGTCTTTAATCCCAGCACTTGGGAGGCAGAGATAGGCAGATCTCTGAGTTTGAGGCCAACAGGCTTCAAAGCTACAAGAGAAACCCATCTCGAAAAACAAACAATCAAAAAAAAAAAATCATTCCACTGAAAGCAAGAAAGATACCAGATACCCAGTTCTTGGTTTGTAAACATTATTCTGCACTGAAGCTCTTGAAGAAATTCAGCATTCTGGCATCCAGGATACTATATAGAGTGATCCTTACGTCTCATATCAGAAAATAAGGAAAAACGTTGGACGTGTTTAAGGAACAGATTCAATTTGAAGAGATGAACATTGATTAAATGTGTGAAATTTTCAGCCTCAAAATGACTAATGGCAAGAATGACTTCTAATTAAGCCAGCCATGGTGGCAAACACTTGTAATGCATGCTGTTCCAACGTAAAGATAAAGAGGATCACTTCAAAGTCATTCTCAGCTATTTATCAAGTTCAAGGTCAGCCAGTCTGGGATATATGTCTCAAAATAAAAACAATGACAGCATTGCTCTTGGTACAGTGAAGGGAAAAGAACATAGGAACATGTAATGGCAATTTAAGAGAAAATGTAATAGAATTCCTTTCAAAATCACATCCATAGTAGATTATAGGAGATTAAAGCAAGAATCTCCAGTAGAGTTAAAGTTGGCTGGGGAACAGATTAACCAACTCAAGTTTTACTCCCTAGATCTCTTATTACCAAGGAAAACAATCTTTACAAGGGAGAAATTTGGTACATGGCAACCAAATCAAATGATCATATTTTATATTCAATATTGTAACAATTTAGTGTATATTTCCTGATAACACACTGAAGATACTGTGCATTTTACAATATGCCTGCCAAAAATGTTGTGCCTGAAACAAATTAAAAATTAACTATATGCAAATTAACTGGTCTAGACGTTTCAAAGGTAACACTATTTGGGCTGACAGTATAGCTCAGTGGTGGTAGAGTCCCTGTCCCCCATAAAGGTCAAATAAAAATGCATAAGCACAAAACAAACCTTGTAAAATGCTAAACCGTATAGGTAATACATCTGCACTTATTTTCCTTCTGTTGTAGTTCTTTTCAAGGATTGAAGACTCTGATATGTTGGGGGGAAATAAAAATTAGGTTGGAATTTTTTCAGTAGAAATAAATGACTGAGTTGTTTATAGCAGTAAGTTTTGTGTTTTTGAGATAAGGACTTACTGTGCAGTCCAGGCTGGCCTCAGACTCCTGAGTGCTAGGATAGAGACATGTGCTCCACCACAGCCAGGGGTTTGTAGTTATGTAAAGCACTGATTTATTTCAGAAAATCCATCTTCTCAGTATTGGAAAGAAGTGGCAGAACAGCGGAGGAAAGCTCTCTATGAAGCACTTAAAGAAAATGAGAAAGTATGTATTGAATTCTTACCATTTCACGGGTTCTGGTAGTGTTCTTTTTCATTTCAGCATAGTTGGACTGGTGTAGACTAGCTTGAGAGTTGGTCCAGTTAAGTTTGACTACATGAGCAAAATGAGCCCTGCTGTGTTACTGCATGGGTTTGTCAGCGATCTGGTTGGAGGGTTCTGGAGATCAGAGCAGATCTATGGAATACTAAGCTTTATTTTCATTATATAGCTTCATAAAGCAATTGAACAAAAGGACAGTGAAATTGCCCGCCTGAAAAAGGAGAATAAAGATTTGGCAGAAGTAGCAGAACACGTACAGTACATGGCAGAAGTAATTGAGGTAGGTAACTCCGTGTTCATTGGGTTCAGAGTCTGTGAGTGTTCAGCCCTGTAAGGAGATTCCCAGCACTTCTGAGTTTCTTGGATAGAGTGGGTTATTTATCCTGTCAGGATTTTACTTTCTCGACCTGTAAAATGGTAGTGATAAGCCCGCATCTGGGAAAGATGAGAAGTTACTCCGTTGCACAGTTGACGCATTTCTAGGTTCTAGTTCGTGCAAGCATGTCAGCTGTCATTTAGAAAACAAATAGGCTTTATCTGACTTTAGATTTGGGAAATAGCTATTGTGTTTCAAAGTCAGCCTCATTTCTCTGACTTTACCAGGCTTTACTTGATAAATGCTCTCAGCCTTTTTGGTATTTACAAAGCAAATCCATCTTACCAATGGGAAGAAAGCTTTTCAAATCAAACCTTCTTGCATTAAATTACTGCCTTAACATTTTAGGACCGTGGCATGTTATTTTAAGGCTTTTTGTAAAAAATTATTTTTAATTATGAGTAAGTGTGGCCTGGAGCGAGAGTTACAGACACTTGCTATGGGTGCTGGGAATAGAACTCTGGTCCTCTGGAGAACCATGCTCTTAACCATTTGAGGCGTCTCTCCAGCCCTGCCTTGACAATCTTTGAAGTATTGAACTAGTTCTGTGTTGACTTTAAAAATATGGTCCCCAACTGGGTAGAAATTAAGCACATACAGTTCTGTGGTTTCAGAAAAGTACCAGTTTTAATTGTGCTTTGGAAGCAGCTCAATAAGTGCTTTAAACAAAGAAACAGACAAACAAAAACCCCTAGCAAATTGCTAACTGGACTTTGTTGAAATATGATGTAGCACTTGTGTAGACTTTGATATAACACTGTAAGTGAATTTATTGGGGGTATTATAACATTGGTGGGTTGCTCTATCAGTATACTGATTAATAGTGGATTTCTGTTTGAAGATTTTTACAATAAATTGCTGGTTTTTCCTTAAAAGAGGCTGAGTAATGAACCTCTGGATAGCTTTGAATCACCGGATAGTCAAGAATTTGATTCTGAAGAGGAAATTGTTGAGGATTCTGAAGTGGAAGACTTGGAAGCTGGAACACGTGCTGAAGAGACTGTGTCTTCCTCCACGGATGCCAAACCATGTACATGAAGTGTGACATACACTGCCAACCTTGCCCTTCGGTCTAGTTCTTGGTAAATTAACTACAAGATGCAAGTACTGGGCTCCACGTTTGAATACTGGGGCTAGTAAGCATTAAAATACAGATAGTATGTATGTATTTTTAATCTGTTGTTTTATGTAAATAGCATTTTCATTTTCTCAGTTTCAGATGTGACTTGTGTATATTAAATAAACTTCAATTTCCTATTGAACATGGTGTTCAGAGACTTCAGTGTATCCAGTTTGTAGAAAATGCGCCTCTTTCTATAGTATTTTATTATTTCACTGTTGTAGACATGGGAAATGAACTCTTGTCTGGAGCTGATCTGATTTAAGATAAATTCTGTTTATCTGATCTCAGGATTGCTATGGACGCTATTGATTTTCATGTTTGCATATTCTTACTCTGTCGTAAGAATGTGAGTAAATATGAGTAAGAATTTGGGTAAAGCGTCTGCTTTTCTAAAATTTCCCCAAGTGAATTTGATTAGCCAGGTTAAGGCTTGCCTACCTGGTAATGTCGTCCTGTTTTGAACCTTCCAAGTAGTCGGTACTGGGTGATCGGGATGGTCCTCAGAAGCAAAGTGGCCAGGGTGAAGTGCAATGAGAAACTCAAGGTAGCTGAGATTTGGAAGCTGTGTACAAGTGTGTAAATCTCAAAGGAGGAAGGAGAAGACAAGACAAGAAACATTGCTAGTAAAGCATGGGTGGAATATGCTCTGGTGGGCATGGATGTACTTTTATGTAAATTGACAACAAAGAATATTATCGACCTTTACTTTTATTACCCTCATTTACTTGTGTGTATGAATGTCAGAGGTCAACTGTGGCAGTCAGTTCTTCCACCTTGTGGGTTGCAGAGGGGTGCCTGGCCTGCTGAGCCATGTGCCAACCCCAACACTGGCCTTTAAAGGGTTATTTTAGGCACATTTTCTTATAGAACTTTAGTTTTCCTGTCTCTAATATTGAGGTAAACCTGTTTTAGTATTACTGTGATGAAAAAGGCTACTGAGTCTGAACTAAGTGCTTAAAGAAACTTGAAGCTGTTACTGGGCTGGGATGTAACTCGGTTGAGCTTAGCATGCACAAAGCCCTAGTTTATCCCCAGCTGCATAAACCAAGTGTAGTGGACACTCGTAATCCAGTGCTTTGGGAGGTGGAGGCAGGAGGATCGGAAGATCAGGGTCTTGCTACATAATGAATTCAAGGCCAACCTGGATACATGAGACCCTGTTACAAAACAAGCCAGGGAAATGGCTCAGTGGAGAGGAACACTAGCTATCAGAGCCCATGGACCTGACTTTTATCCCTTGAGACACCCTTCCCTCCAACCCCTTTTTTCTTTCTGGTTTGTTTTGTTTTGGGGACCAGGTTTCTCTGTGTAGCTGACTGTCCTGGAACTCTATGTGGACTAGGCTGGCCTCAGCCTCCCCAGAGCACTGGAGTTCTAGGGTTATAAGGTGTTTGCTAACGTGCCCAGTTAATGAAACTTGTGCTTTTAAGACAAGCTAGATGCTCTGCAGTCCCAGCACACTTCCATGTGGAGACAGAAAGCAGAGACAAGAGCTCACCTACCATCCGTCTAGCCTGGGGTATGCAGAGTAGCAGGAATGACAACCAACTCAGGAAAGGTGTCCTCTGACCATTTATGTGCCTTGGTATGTGTACTCAATAACTATTTTGTTTTGTTTTTTTGGTTTTTCGAGACAGGGTTTCTCTGTAGCTTTGGAGCCTGTCCTGGAACTAGCTCTTGTAGCCCAGGCTGGCCTTGAGCTCACAGAGATCCACCTGCCTCTGCCTCCTTTAATCCTGGGATTAAAGGCGTGCGCCACCACCGCCCGGCTTATAATAATAACTATTTTAAAGACAAAAATGGAAGCTATTACTAAAAACTTTATTCAGTAGAATTTGGAGATGATGGTGACATACTTGTACATTGCAGGAACCACTGGTTCAGCATTCAAAATAGTGTGGATGGAAAACAATTTTTAGTTTATGCTTAATAAACCTTGAGACTAGTGGCTACGAAGAGATGGTGACCATGCATGTCTTGGATTTGGCCCACTAGCTTAAAGATTGCATTAGAGAATCAGCAAATTAACTTTCATAAATATTTGGAATAGGGCAAGGGGGAGAATCTGATGTCACAATTAGAGTGGTAAGTGGGCTGTGTGCTTAGGTTAGTTTCAGGGTAATGTTTCATACATGCCATGCTGTGGTCTTAGCCCTTTCCATATTTCCTCCTGTCCCCTTTTTGTTGATCTCCCCCACTGCTCATCTTCTCAAATAGTTCTGCTTTCATGCAATGTATTCCATTCATCTCTTTCCTCCTCTTCTGGTTATAAAGAGTTTTTTGTTTTTGTTTTTCGAGACAGGGTTTATCTGTGTAAAAGCCCTAGCTGTCCTGGAACTGCTTGCTTCTCCCTCCAGAGTGCTGGGATTAAAGGCATGTCACCACCACCTGGCTGGCTATAAAAGAGATTTTTTAAAATAACATGATAATAACTCTTAAGGACAAATGTCAGAGCAGGAAAGATTTCTAAGGCAAAATGAAAAAGCCTTAACAATATTTAGGTTTGCAAAGGTTTCTCATACAGGACATAAAGAGCTAAAATTGTGTCATCAATAGGCTTCGTAAAAAGCAGAAACTTCTCTTTGAAAAACAGGCAGAGGACGCAGCTTCTCTGAGATGTTTTTCTCCATTTACATAAGTTTTTTTTTTTTGTTTTTTTTCGAGACAGGGTTTCTCTGTAGCTTTGGTGCCTATCCTGGAACTAGCTCTTGTAGACCAGGCTGGCCTCGAACTCAGAGAGATCCACCTGCCTCTGCCTCCTGAGTGCTGGGATTAAAGGTGTGCGCCACCACTGCCCGGCACTATGTAAGATTTTTTGATGTGGGCTTCTCTTTGTATGCTAGGACTATGTTTTATTACCATTGGTTAATAAAGAAGCTGCTTTGGTCTATGACGGCAGAGTATAGCCAGGCTGAAAGAGGTATATATGAAGAGAGTAGGCGGAGTCAAGGCAGACACCTTGTAGCTGCTGAAGGAGATAGACACTGGAATTTACCGGTAGGTCACAGCCTCGTGGTGATACATAGATGAATAGAAATGGGTTAATTTAAGATGTAAGAGCTAGCTAGAAATATACCTAAGCAATTGGCTGAACAGTGTTGTAATCAATACAGTTTCTGTGTGATTTTTCGGGTCTGGGTGGCCAGGAAATGAACAAGCAGTCTCCATTTACAATTCTCTTAAGACTCAGGCTTATTTTGCCACTCTTGGAGAGGCTTGACTGGCAGTCTTAGAACAGTGGAATGACAAGATGGGAAAGGCTGACAACCTAAATTCAGATCCTGGAGGCCATAGTGATAGGAGAAAATTGACCCCTAATTGTTCTTGACCTGCACGTGTGGGCTTTGGAGTGCGAGTGGCTGCACTTACATGCACTAAAAAGCTATTCTGCTAGCCAGGCGTGGTGGCACGTGTCTTTAATCCCAGCATTAGGGAGACAGAGGCACAAAGGAGGATCTCTGAGTTTGAGGGCAACCTGGTCTACGAAGTGAATTCTAAGACAACAAGGGCTACATAGGGAAATTCTGTCACAAAAAAATCACAACAAAAAACAAAGACGATTTTGATAAAAATGCAATGCTTCCAGAAGTACATTCCAGGGCATGTTGGTATAGCACATGACCACCACACTGCCATAGGGCCTTTCATTCTGTTTAACAAACTAACCCTTCAAAAGAGCTCTGTGACTTAGCCTTCCGTAGTGGCACACACCTGTAATCCCAGCACTCAGGAGGCAGAGGCAGGAGAATCTCAGAGTTTGAGGTCAGCCTGGTGTACAGACCAAATTCCATGATAGCCACTTTAAAGCTACATAGTAAGACTGTTGTCTTAAAAAAAAAAAAAAAAAAAAAAAACCCAACCCAACAAAAAACAATAGCAATGAAAAACCACAAAGACCTCTGGACTTAAGGTTTTACCTGATAAATCACAGGTCAAGGAATGGCAAGAAATTTGTAACTATCAGAAAGCACCAGAGTCCTCTGGATAGGATAATGGGTTCTTATGGTACGTTTATCAGCCCAGTTCCCCAGCAGGAGTAAAGCTTCCATTTCCTGCTGGGCAATGGTGGCACACACCTTTAATCCTTGACAATCAGGATTACACAGAGAAACCCTGTCTCAAAAAGCCAAGACAAATTCCATTTTTCCCCACAATTTTTTTTTCAGTTCAAACTTATTTCCATTTGATTTAAAATTCAAGTTGCTATTACATGGTTTGATACTCAAAGAGGAATTTGTTCAAATAATGTTGCTAACATTTCCAGGTAACTTGATAGCAATGGCCACAAATGCCCGGGACACCTGCTGTGGTATGTGCACTTTTGGGAGGCTTGGTTCTTCTAGAACGGGGGTTCCCAGCTCATCTGAAATTGGTCCAAGTTCCTGGGTGATGCACGGCAGATCGCCTTATGGAGGCTTTAGCAGTGATAGCTCAGTTTCTTTGCCTGTTGCTGTGATAAAATTCTCTGGCAAACAATTTATTTTAGAATTTTTTTATTTTTACTTTATGTGCATCAGTGTTTTTTTGTATTATATGCAAACTTAAGTGTACACACACACACACACATATATCTGTGTAAGGGTGTTATATACCCTGGAACAGGGGTTACAGACAGTTGTGAGCTTCCATGTGGGTGCTGGGGATTTTACCTGGGTCCTCTGGTAGGCAATCAGTACTCTTAACTGCTGAGCCATCTCTCCAGCGCAGCAAAGATGATTTAAGAAAGGAAGTTTATTCTGGCTGACACTTCAAGGAAGTCAAGGTTGTAGGAGCTTGTGGCAGCTGGTCATGTATTCACTGACATCAGAAAGCAGAGTGGTAAATGCATGTTGCTGTTCTGCTTTCTTTAACTTGGGGATCTCATTCAGGGAAAGGCACCATTGCCGGGTTTTCCAGCAGATAGGGGCTGAGGCAGAGCCGGTCCTGCCAATCTTTCTCTTGGGCTGAGCGGGATGGTGATTGCTGACAACCCAGACCTCCCTCCTGGCCACTAGGAGAAACACACACTGAGCAGGGAGTCTGTCGAGGCAGGATCTCACTTTATTGCATCAGGGCAGGAACTTATATAGGGCTGAGGTCGTGTGTGGAAGTCTTGGGATGGGATGAGGTGGAGTGAGGAATAAGGGTCAATAATATCCTGCTCAGCGGAGGCTGGGCCTAGGTCAGGCTGTGCTGAGTCACTCCTCTCCAAACTCAGGTTAGGCTCAGGAAGTTATACTGGGCCTCACCAAACTGAAGTTAGTCTTAGGAAGTTACACTGGGCCTCATGAAGTCCAACATACCATCCCCGTATTTCTGTCTTACTGCCGCAACACAGTCCCCCACCGATGCCCAGAAGCCCATCTCCTAGGGCTGATTGCTTCTCTGCGTACCCACAAGGTGGCATGTTCATCCATTCATGCAGTTTGAATCATCAGTTTTTGGCTTGTAGTAGATGACTCAGTGTACCTCAAGCTCCACCTATCACGTGACCCATGGGAATGGCACCCAGTTAACTGAACAGTAGCAGGGTTGAGGCGGAAGCAGGATGCCAGCACTTCAGAGTAGTGTGCTAGCTATAACAGCATAGCAGAGCACGCAGCCAGATGTGACGGGATGGATGCTGGCTGAGGCTAGAGAGAAGCCAGGTGACCGTGATGCCTGTGCAAGAAACGGTTTGTGACAGCGGAAACATTTTTGAGAATATTATCTATTTTAAGAAATTGAGACTGGACAGATAATCCAGTGCTTAAGAGTACTTGCTGCTCTTGCACAGAACCTGGGTTCAGTTCCCTACCTCCAGTTGTTAGCAGCTGTGTGGGTGCTGGGAATTGAACCTGGGTCCTCTGAAAGAATAACCAGTACTCTTAACCACTGAGCCATCTTTGGTTGACCCCTCCTACAAATTCTGGACCACCATTGCCCCAACACATCTTTCAGGCTGGACAGATTGTTTTTTGTCTGGGTTTTGTGTACAAATTCTGGACCACCATTACCCCAACACATCTTTCAGGCTGGACAGATTGTTTTTTGTCTGGGTTTTGTGTCTGGGTTGATGTCCAGGTTTCTCTTTACATCCCCTGCAGAGTACCTTTCCATGCCAAAGAATGTAATAGGGATGAAGTCTCCAAACTTGGACCAGCTTGACCTCTCTACATTCAATAAGCCAAGTGGAAGTTGTCCTTGGCAATGTCAGTTTTCAGAGAGTGACCTTCTGTCCTTGCCTCGGTCTGGGTTTAGGAATCTCCAGAGCACCTGGTAGGCCTCAACCAAATGTAACGCAGTCTTACTACTTGAAACCTTACCAGGCTACAAAAAATGGTCAGTTCAAACTTAGTATCCTCCATCACTAGGGTCACCCTCATAGATTCCAGGAATTTCTCACTGCACTAGGTTTACACACACACACACACACACACACACACACACACACCAGCCGGTGCCCCCTAATTCCAGCTGCTCCATATCTCTGAGTTGTTCTGGGAAAACCCAAATGCTGGAGAGATGATTTAAGAAGGGTTAGTAAAGGAAAACAAAAGGACTTGAAAACTGGTCATCCAGTTTGGCATTCAAAGCTTACCATTATAGAGCTGCAAGATTTAACTTGATTTTACCTCCTTCCACATGACAGACAGCTTTTGGAGCTTAAGTAGGCTTGGTGGCCAGATGGCCTTATAGTTGCTTCTGTAGAGGAAAGATTCCCTGAGCACAGTCAGAAGAGCTTTCTGATGCCTCTGATTAGATATGGAAATTGAACATAGCTATCTACTGGTTTCTTCCTCTGACCTTCCAAGAAATCCAACAGCCAATTCCGCACCAATAAAATTAGAGTCTAGAAATGAAGAAGTGACAGTGTAGGAATAACAAGACACTATTATTAGTCAGTTTCATTTTTAGAAATATCTTTGATACATTTATGTGAGATGTATGATATTCGTTATTGTTTTGACCTGTTGAGATGGGAAGCAATGAACTCCTGATCCTACTTCCCAAGTGCTAAGATTAGAGGCCTGTGCTGCTATTTCTGGTAAACATGTGGTACAAAGAGAACCCAGGGCATGTCTTTTTCTCTGTGAGGAATTGGTAATGAAGTAAATGTTCTAAATCAGCTTCAAGCAGTTATTAGAAAATAATGTTCATAGTTTAATGGTAGACATTGAAGGTAACCACTTTGGCCTTTGTGTAAAGACTAAAACCAATATTCCCACAAACAATATTCAACACAGTGATGGCATGCAGCCCTTTGCATCTATTGCAGCTGCATGCTGCAGTGTGAGAGAATCTCATGGAGTTCGGGTTGACCTCAGACTCAGTCAGCAGCTGAGGATGACCTTGAACTCTGATCCTCTGCCCTCCACTTTCCCAGTCTTCTGGAAGAGTAGGAAGCATTCTTATTGCTAAGCCATCTTTCTATCCCTTAACACCTTGTAGCATTTGGCTTTAAACCAGGGATTACAGGAGTGTGCCATCAGGCCTAATTGCATCTTGTTTTCCATTTAAAAAAATAATTTTTGTGTGTATGTCTATGATGTGTGTGTGTCTATGATGTGTGTGTGTCTATGATGTATGTGTGTCTATGATGTGTGTGTGTCTATGATGTGTGTATGTCATCTATGATGTGTGTGTGTCTATGATGTGTGTGTGTCTATGATGTGTGTGTGTCTATGATGTGTGTATGTCATCTATGATGTGTGTGTGTCTATGATGTGTGTGTGTCTATGATGTGTGTGTGTCTATGATGTGTGTATGTCATCTATGATGTGTGTGTGTCTATGATGTGTGTGTGTCTATGATGTGTGTGTGTCTATGATGTGTGTGTGTCTATGATGTGTGTATGTCATCTATGATGTGTGTGTGTCTATGATGTGTGTGTGTCTATGATGTGTGTGTCTATGATGTGTGTGTGTCTATGATGTGTGTGTGTCTATGATGTATGTGTGTCTATGATGTGTGTGTGTCTATGATGTGTGTATGTCATCTATGATGTATGTGTGTCTATGATGTGTGTGTGTCTATGATGTGTGTGTCTATGATGTGTGTGTGTCTATGATGTATGTGTGTCTATGATGTGTGTGTGTCTATGATGTGTGTATGTCATCTATGATGTATGTGTGTCTATGATGTGTGTGTGTCTATGATGTGTGTGTCTATGATGTGTGTGTGTCTATGATGTATGTGTGTCTATGATGTGTGTGTGTCTATGATGTGTGTGTGTCTATGATGTGTGTGTGTCTATGATGTATGTGTGTCTATGATGTGTGTGTGTCTATGATGTGTGTATGTCATCTATGATGTGTGTGTCTATGATGTGTGTGTCTATGATGTGTGTGTCTATGATGTGTGTGTGCATGTGTTTGTATGTGATAGTATTGATGAGTAAGTGTTGCAGGGGACATGTGGAGGTCAGAGGACAGTCTTAGGGGTCAGTCCTCACCTACCTTGTTTGAGACAGGGTCTCTTCAGAGATTCTCCTGTCTCTGCCTCTCATGTTGCCATAACAATACTGGATTACAAGCACATTCTACCATGTTCAGCTTTAGGTGGATTCTGGGGATTCAAACTCAGGTCTTATACTTGTGTGGCAAAGCTCTTTATCCACACTGAAACATTTCTCCAGCTGCCCTCCCTGACACCCCACCCAACCTTTTTTCTCTTTCTTTCTTTCTTTCTTTCTTTCTTTCTTTCTTTCTTTCTTTCTTTCTTTCTTTTTTTTTTTTTTTTTAGACAGAGTATCACTGCCGGGCGGTGGTGGCGCACGCCTTTAATCCCAGCACTCGGGAGGCAGAGGCAGGCGGATCTCTGTGAGTTCGAGACCAGCCTGGTCTACAAGAGCTAGTTCCAGGACAGGCTCCAAAGCCACAGAGAAACCCTGTCTCGAAAAACAAAAACAAAACAAAACAAAACAAAAGGACAGGGTATCACTGTATAGCTCAGGCTGGTCTGTTATTCAATATGTAGACAAGACCGACTGGCTTCAAACTACAGAGGTCTGCCTCCTAAGTGCTGTTATTAAATGTTTGCTCTACCACACTTGGCCAGTCTTTTTCTAATCATTAATTAATGTTTTGAGAATAGGGTCTCTCTCTTGGTTTTTTGAGATAGGGTTGTTGTTTTTTTTTTTTTTTTTTTTTTTTTTTTTTTTTTTTTTTTTTTTTTTTTTTTGTAGCTCTGGCTGTCCAGGAACTCACTCTACAGAGCAGGTTGGCCTTAAGCCCAGGAGAATGGGTCTCTTTGTGTTACCCAGGCTAGTTGTGAACTCATAACTCTCCTGCCTCCACTTAGCTGAGTTGGGATTACAAACCTGGGTGATTTAACATCTTTGTTTCCTAATGGGAGAGATTACACTTGTGTGAGCTCAAGAAGCCCCAGACCTATAAATTCATATTAAGCAGTGGCACTGTTCAGAGGTTTTATGATTACAGTTGACACACTGCATGAATGTCTACATAAGACTGTGTGTGCATACATGTTTGTTCGTGTGTGGTGCATGTGTATAGGTCTGAGGTTGGCCTAGTGTGTCTTCCCTCATCACTGCCCACCCTCCACGGCTGGGACCACGTGTTGGGTACCAACACCCACAGAGCCTTTAGGTGTATTCTGGGGGACCAAAACTTTTGTCCTCGGGCATGCACAACAAGTACTTTCGCCGTTGAACCATCTCCTCAGCCCATGCACAGGACTTTTTAACTGCAGAAGACAACAATGTAGAACACCACATGGATTTTATTCTTTATTGCAAGTTCCCAGGGTAATGCGATGGCACAGATAGCTGGATCATGTAACCGGATTGAAAATAAATTAATTTCTGTGAAAACCTATTAGGAAATATAAGACCTCGGCAAAATTTTCCGACCACCCAGACCAGTTCTCCATTGCCAATATCTGCAGGTGGTATTTTAGAGAGCTGTACGAGCGCAGCTCCTTCATGATGGCTAAGTTGTTACAGGTCATGGCAGAGAGGGCATAGCATATCCAAAACTGCACGAGGCGGTGGCTTTTTACCTCACTCTTGATGGTGGAGTGGAAAGGAGTCTCGAAGAAAGTGATGAAGATGGGAATGAACTGCAGCTGTTTGGCTCTCTTCTGGCTGGCAGGGTTTAAGTAGCACCAGCACGCCACGCTCTGGAGCAGCAGGATCTTCGTCTTCGACGACATCACTTTTTCAGTCTGTAGCAAGGAAGCGACTTCTTTCATGTACTCGTTGGCAAACTGGGCAGCACTCAGGCCTCCTGCAAGACAAGCATTTTCGTTTCTAGAAGTGTATAGTGAATACAGCTGGTAAGATTTCAGAGGCCCCTGTATGTTATTCTTTGTGTGTGTGTGTGTGTGTGTGTGTGTGTATACATACATACATGGGGATGCCTGTGTGTATGTATGTGTATGCTTGAAGTTAGGAGACAGCCTCAGACATCATCCCTTTGTGTAGCCCTGCCTGTCCTAGAACTCACTTTGTAGATCAGGCTGGCCTCCACCTCAAGAGATCTGCTTCTCTCTGCCTCCTTGGTGGGATTAAAGATGTGAGCTACCACACTGGGCTATATACTTTTAACACTTTTGTGATCAGGTCTCTCTCTGACCTAGAACTCTACAAATAGACTACCTTGACTGACTGGCAACCCATCCGTTGCCACCTCTCCAGTTCAAATGTGGATTTGAACTCTTTATGTGGATTCTAGGGCTCAAACTCATGTCCTCGTGTTTACAAAGTAAGCATTTTACTGAGTGAGCTACCTCCTCAGCCTCCATTTCCTCTGTCATTCTGTTCGTTTTGGTTCTGGGGATTGAATTCAGGGCCTCACTATACCCCCAGACCCAGGTTCATATTCTGGTAGGCATTGGTGACATGTGGACTTGTTAACTTTTCTGTTTCTGTGTCACTGTGGAAACTGAGGACCCGAGGAGTCATGTGGGATGCAAGGGAAGGGCACTGCCCACTGAGGCTCCTTCCTTGGTTCTGCTGTGTGGATGGAGGTGGGAAGATATCCAAATGGTATAATCTGGATGTGTTTGCTTAGCAAACTTCTGTCTTTGTACTGGAGGGAGTCTGTGAATCCGAGAGGGTCAGAGCACAGAGGGAATGCAAAGGCTGAGCAATGAAGAAGAATGTTTGGGAATGATAAATGGCTGAGCTGTTCTTGTACATTTCTAACTTTTTAAAACTGTGCATTGGCATGTATGTCTGTGGGAGGGTTTCAGATCTCGGGGTTCCAGACAGCTGTGAGCTGTCATGTGGGTGCTGGGAATTGAACCAGGTCCTCTGACTGAGCAGCCAGTCCTCCTAAACACTGAGCCACCTCTCCAGCCCCTCTTGTACATTTCTTACTCCCAACTCTTTCCCAGATTCAAGACCAATGTTGATGTATAAGTGTTTTCCCCGTTAGGTCATCAACCCAGCCTAGTCCTAGATTCTGTTTTCCTCCCTCCCTCCCTCCCTTCCTTCCTCCCTCCCTCCCTCCCTCTCTCCCTCCCTCCCTTTCTCCCTCCCTCCCTCCCTTTCTCTTTCTTTTTGAGACAGGGTTTCTCTGTGTATCTCTGGCTATCCTGGGATACATTCTGTAGACTAGGCTAGCCTCAAAATCAGAGATCCCCTGCCTCTGCCTCCCAAGTACTGGGATTAAAGGCATGTGCTACCACGCCTGGTTTTGTGATAGAGTTTTGATGAAGAATATAAGTACCAAATATTTTATTTTTATAGTTTATAAAGTATATTACACACAGCCAAGTGTGGTGGCACACATCTGTAATCCCAGTTTGGAAGGCAGAAACAGGAAAGTCTGTTCAGGTCTGAGGGTAGCCTGATTTACACAGTGATTCCATGACAGCCAAAGCTACAAAATAAGACTCTCATCTCAAATCCCTTTTTCAAATAGAAAAGGCTTTATTACATACAAAAAATGTATTTGAAAAAAAATCAATAAGAATTTATACTCCTAAAATACTTATGAAGAACTAGGCATGGTGGCACATACCTTTAATCCCAACATTTAGGAGACGAAAGCAGATGGATCTCTTTGAGTTCAAGGCCAGCCTGGTCTACATTCAAGTTCCAGGACAACCAGAGCTACATAATAGAGAGAGCCTGTCTCAAGAAAACAGAACAAAACAAACAAAAACAGTTACTAAGAAAGCTAATGAACCAGGCAGTGGTGGCTCACACCTTTAA
The DNA here is from genome assembly GCF_903992535.2 of Arvicola amphibius. Classification (NCBI taxonomy): domain Eukaryota; kingdom Metazoa; phylum Chordata; class Mammalia; order Rodentia; family Cricetidae; genus Arvicola; species Arvicola amphibius. Next base: position 125,164,723 of record NC_052052.2, on the reverse strand, counting down.
TCCCAGCACTCAGGAGGCAGAGGTAGGCGAATCTCTGTGAGTTTGAGGGCAGCCTGATTTAGAAGAGCTAGTTCCAGGACAGCTAGGGCTTTTACACAGAGAAACCCTGTCTCAACCCCCCCCCCCAAAAAAAAGAAAAAGAAAGAAAGAAAGCTAATAATTATACTAGTAAAAGGTGAGACCACATGGCCCTAATGACTACCAAGTCCAACCAATTCAAATTCCCTAATGAATTTTAAAAAATATATAAATTTTTATTTAATCTTTTTGATAATATCCTAATAAAATAATATGTTCTGAGGCTGAGAATATAGCTCAGTTCTCAGAGTGCTTGCCTAGCATGCATGAGACCTTGGATTCAATCCCAGGACCAGCTATATTCTCAGATAGAGGCAGAAAGACAGGAAGTGTAAGGTCTTCCGACCTGGACCACCTGAGACCCTTTCTCAAGACAAAAAAAAAGTTTCTGGCTAGGAGGGCTGAGTGCTTTAATTTTAAGTGGGAAAATAAATTCCTTAGGTGTAATTTGAGGGGTCAAATCTTCAAAGAATGATATCCATGAGGGGAAATATAAGAGTCCTTATCCATATTCATTGAATAAACAAAACTAGAGAGGCAGGAACCTCAGCTATTCCCCCTGCTCTGTGAAGGAACTATTTGTGCTGGGGATCACACGAGGCAGGCTCAGCTCCCTAGATGTTCCCTTTCTGGAGGAAAAGCCAAGTCATTATAAGAGGACCATACTGTACTTTAACAAATAAAGCTTGTCTGAGGATCAGAGTTAGTCATGGAGACCAGGCAGTGGGGGCATACCAGCAGTCAGGAGACAGAGGCAGTCAGATATAGAGAAGTCCAAGAACAGAGCTTCAGGTGCTAGAAATTTCTGTCAGAGTACTCTTTATCCCATGCCCTTTTAGTTAGTACCTTGTTGGAATCTAAAATCAAACTTGAGAGATCTTGGTTGGTGTTGAAAACAGAATATATGCCTGGTCTACAGTTCCAGGACAGCCAGGGCATCATCATCATCATCATCATCATCATCATCATCATCATCATCATCATCATCATCATCATCATCATCCCTTCTAAACTGCAGTGTTCTAACAAGCAGAAGGAGATTATAAAGCAGCTATGTTAGCACAGCAGCGAAGCAGTACCTGTGAAGGCCAGTAGTCCAATTTTCTGGGCAGCCAGAGCTCTTTTTTCAAGGGATAGATGTGTATTCTTCAGTGTGTTGCCAAGTTCCACAATTTTCTCTCTGTGAAAAATGCAGTCACCTGCAGAGATTGGCTGCTCTACCTCCTGGGTCTTAATAAAATAGCTCTTAACAGTTCTCCAGAGCCACCTGAGGTGCTTACGCAGCGTCTCGAAGAACAGGTGGATCCATTTACAAATCCTATCACGAAAAGGAAGGATTTTGCTGTAGAAGGCCATTGATGCTCACATGCACAGGCGGGGCTGGAGTTGATAGCAGCGCTGGAATGTAGCGCCTGGCAACAAGACAGAACGGAATACGGTAGAACCCAACAATAAACACTGAGGTTCCTGGGCCTGGCATTCGAGGCCCTTTAGGAATAGAACAAGAACAAGTGATGTTTGTTTCTCTGGGGACACAAACCCCCAAGGGAAGCTGTTTTCTCCTCCCAACACACTGTCTTTGCTCCATGTCTTGTGCTGGGCTCACTGGGGACTCTCTTCTTGGACAGCCACCTTAACTTCTAAGTGGCTTCTCCTGGAACTTGCACTGGGTATCTCAAGGCTCTGGTGCTTGTTTTTCCTTACACTGTAGACTTACCCTGTTTTGATGACAAAGTTGGGAGCCATCTGTCACCCCACACCGTATCTACCATTCTTCTGTGCTCCCGTATTCTCTTCTCTTGTGCCTGTGGGTGTCCAGCTTGTGTACCTTTCAACTAACTTCTCCCAGTCCCCTAAAAGATACTGCTCTTCAGTTCTTCCCTTGCCTTAGTACATTTTCCATGGCAACTGGATCTCAGGATACAAGCACCTAGGCTTCATTAAAAAAAAAAAAAAGCAAACAAAAACCTGTCAGCTAAATGTGGTGACATATACCTATCATTAGAGCATCTGGGGAGCTGAGGCAGAAGACTTGTGAATTTGAAGCTAAGCTGGGCTATATAGTAAGAACCTGTCGTAAAAAACCAAAACAAATAACTTTTGAGTCTATGCACTCCTCTGTCTTTCCTCAGGATAGACCGAAAAAGTCAATATCTTGGCTTTAAATGACTTCTATGTCCTGAACACGCTCAGTTTTATCTGCTTGTGTTGTTTGCAGACAGGTTATTGCCACTTTTCCTAGCCTCACCTTAACTCCTGAGCTCAAGGGATTCCCCAGTATCAGCCTCCCACAAGAGCATACCACTGCATCAGGATCATACAAGGACATACTTACTTCCTGATGCCCAGTCAAAACACACACACACACACACACACACACACACACACAGCACAAATAATAAAACCCAGAGACAGATACTGGGGTTCAAGCTGAAGATCAGAAAAGCAAAGCAGCCATGACATTAGAGAGATCTTACCTCTACTAAGGCTCAGACAAACAAAGGGGCGATCGTGCAGTGTTCATCATCAACCTCAGACTCCACACTTCACTGAGTTCCTGTCTTTATATTCTCTCTCTGCCCAGCCATATTGTTCCCTAAGGCTGGGATCACCTTTGTGTGAACTCCCTTTCTCTTAGACAGATTCAATCTTGTAAGTCCAGGGTGGCCTTGAACTCACAAGAAATCTGTCTGCCACTGTCTCCCAAGTCCTGAGATTAAAAGTGTGTGCCACCACTCCCTGGCCTATATGGCTACTTTGCCCTCTGATCTTCAGGCAAGCTTTATTTAATAGAACACAAATAATATACCACTATACACACATTTTGAGACAAGGTCTCATATAACTCAGTTTGCCTCATTCACTGTCTTTGCAGTATATATATTTTTTCTTTTCTTTCTTTCTCTCTCTCTCTCTCTCTCTTTCTTTCTTTTTTTGAGACAGGGTTTCTCTGCAGCTTTGGAGCCTGTCCTGTCTCTTGTAGACCAGGCTGGCCTCGAACTCACAGAGATCCGCCTGCCTTTGCCTCCACAGTGCTGGGATTAAAGGCATGTGCCACCACCACCTGGCTTGCAGTATGTATTTCAAAGACGTAGTTTTCTTTTTTTATGTGTATGTGTGTGGTGGGGGTGGGGGTTATGTACAGGGGTGTGCAGGTGCCTGCAGAACCCAGAGTCATTGGATCCCAGAGGCACTAGGCCAGAGGATGATGACTGTTCTTCAGTCAAACCCAATCTAACATTTTTTAAGAGATGGATTTCCTTTATTTTATGTGTATAGCTGTTTGGCCCGTATGTGTGTCTGTACACCACGTGTGTGCCCGGTACCCTTGGAAGTCAGAAGAGGGCAGTGGATTACCTGGAGTTTTGGATGATTGGGAGCTGCCATGTGGGTTCTCTGAATTGAATCCAGGTCCTCTGCAAGAATGAGTGCGCTCAACCACTGAGCCCTCTCTCTAGCCCCTAAAGATTGTTTTTGGTTTGTTTGTTTGTTTAACAGTCTTCAGGCACCCACAGGCACATGAACATAAATTCCACCACACACTCACCCACACACACATAATTAAAAGTAAACTAAGTCTTTGAAGTATAGACTGCAAAAGTGGTGACTCAGAGGCAGACGGAGCTATTGGAAACCTTGTCTCACAAAACAAAACAAAACCAAAAAACAAACAAAAAACCAACCACAAGATGAAACAAAACAAACAACCCCAAACCCAACATATACATCCACTGATGGGGGTTGAGTGATGGTTGACTGACAGGACTATGTCCTCGTGTAATTGATCCTGACACAGTGTGTGCAGTGCAGTGGATATGTGTTTGGGTGTGCGTGTGCATGTGTCTGTGTATGAGCATGAGTGCTCTTAAGGGCTAGAAGAGGAAACTGCGTTCCCCTGGACCTAGAATTCACAGGGGTTTGTGAGCTGCTTGGCTTGGGTGCTGGGAACTGAAGTGCTCTGGAAGGCAGTATGTCCTCTTAGCTACTGAGCCAACTCTCCAGCTCAACCCCAGAGATCTAGATTTTTCTGTGTCAGTCCACCAAGTACTGGACTTATGCTCTGGTGCTCAATTGTGTGTGTGTCTATAGTTCCTTTGTTAGACAATCTCATTCTGTAGCCTTGAATGGCCTACTCACTACCCTACTCACTATGTCGTCGATCAGGCAGGCCTCAAACACAGAGATTTTTTTCTGCCTGCATCCTTGCAGGCCAGAAGAGGGCACCAGATCTCATTATAGATGGCTATGAGCCACCATGTGGTTGCTGGGAATTGAACTCAGGACCTCTGGAAGAACAGTCAGTGCTCTTAACCTCTGAGCCATCTCTCAGCCCCAACACATAGAGATTTGCTTATCCACTTGCCTCAGACTCCCACAATTTTACATTTATAATAGGATTTCTCACTTGACTTCCAGACTCATATTAAATCACCATCTTGCTCTTCGGATATAAACTTTATCATGTCTAAAATAATTCCTGGGTTTCCTCCTTCTTGCTCTAGGGTTTTCTGTCGATATTCCATATTTTCAGTTTGTTGTTCAGCCTAAAATATTTGAACTCATTCTTAGCCTGTTTCCTATTTCATTTCCAACTTCCTGACAATTTCTCTTGGCTCTATTTTCAAAACATATCCCATACATCATAAAATGTTCCTGACTGTGTACTTCAGTTATATGAGCTTGTATATGGATGTAAAGAGCATAGAAAATTCAAACCACCAAACATGGCACTTTTTCAAAGGCTTGTATTTCTTGCCTCTGGAATATTTCCTTAAAAAAAACATTTGTTTTTATTTTATGTGTAGGGATGCTTTGTCTGTATGCCTGTGCATCATATGTGTGCCTGGTACCCACAGAGGCCAGAAGAGGGCATTAGACCTTTGCGAACTGCCGTGTGAGTACTTCCAGATCCTCTGGAAGAACAGTGGAACTCTTGACCACTGAACCATCTCTCCAGCCCCCTGGAATATTCTTTCCAGCGATACTCTACGTGGTTTCTTTGTTCAGTTTTCAACCACATACTTTATAGGCTTTTCCCAGCCTTTAAATTTGCAACCTAACATTTTCCCTCCTTTGGAGCTGGAGTTTAAGCTCAGAGCCTCAAGCTCGCTCGACATTTGCTCTAATGCAGGGATATGTCCTTGTGGTGTTTTGACAGAATATGGCCCTAACAGGAATGGCACTATTAGGAGGTGTGGCCTTGTTGGAGGAAGTGTGTGGGGCAGGCTTTGAGGTCTCTCTCGCTCAAGCTTCCCTCCACGTGACTTTCAGTTGACTTCCTGATGCTTGCAAGATGTAGCACTTTCAGCTCCCGCACCACATCTGCCTGCACACTGTCATGCTCCCTGTCATGACAATAATAGACTGAAGCTCTGAAACTGTACATGAGCCACGGTCAAGGTGTCTCTTCACAGCAATAGACAGTCCCCATCCCCAACCCAATCTTTTACAATCATTGATTTTTTTTTCCTTTTTGGCCTGATTATCTTTCCTTTGCCAGACAATGAGTCTTATAAGGGCAGACATCGTTATGTCTTTTGTCCTTACTGCTGTGCGTCTGGTGCCCAGTCCCTGGCTTCCATGCCAGTCACGGCAACTATGCAGCAAGTGTTGCTGAGTGCTCTGGAAGTTGGAGGACCTGGTTTCTAGGCTCCCAGTAAGTGGTCCTCCACTGCTGTGAGTGACAACATTGTCTGAGATGAACAGTTTCAAGAAGGAAGTGCTAACTCGCAGTTTGGGAGGTCAAGTCCGCAGTCAGCTGAGTCAGAGGGCTGTCTTGCCTTTTTTGATTTTGAGACAGGGTCTCTCTACATATCCCTGGCTGTTCTGGAACTTACTATGTAGATCAGGCTGGCCCCAAACTCATAGAGATCTGTCTGCCTCTGCCTCTTGAATTCTGGAATTAAAGGTGTGCGTCATCATGTCTTGCCTCCTGTTTGATCCTATAGAAAGGTAGACCATGGCAGGGAGCATGTGATGCAGTGAAGCGGTTCATTTTATGGTGACCAAGAAGCAAAGAGAACAAGAAGGGGCAAGGTCCTAGTACCTCTTCAGGGCATGCCCCACACAGTGACCTAACACCTTCCTACGATTCTCCACTTCTAATTCTATTACCTTCCAGTAGCACCATAGGTTGAGGACGAAGCCTTTAGCACATGAGGTAAGACTAAAAACCACGAGCTATCATCTCAAAGGGGAAAAGAGAGAGTTTATTTTGGGGCTAAATATGAGAGACCATGGCTAAATATGAGGACACAGATTTAGGTTACCCCAAATACCAGTCTTGTGAAATTTTTTATAGTAACAGAGCTGAGGAGGTCAGAAATCAACACACTTTTCAAATAATGTGGTAGGAACATCAGGTGGGTGGGTGACAGCTCCTCTGTGCACCCTCATGTCTCTGGTGACATCCTTAGTTTTTGGGTTGGTAGAAGCTAAGGGTCTGTTCATACACTGCCCAAAGACCTATGAGTCACCAAGATGTTAGGTCACACACAGAGGCAACAACAAACGGCTACGGAGGGGGCAGACCTAGCCCTAGGCAATTTATAATGAGGTTCTAGACCTGCAACATCCCAACCTTCCCCCAGCTGCTGTATTTCTGACCCGTTGAGCAGCCTTTGGAGAAGGTTGAGCGTAAAGTGCAACTTCTTTTTCTTTTTTTTTTATTTTTTCTTTTTTTGGTTTTTTGAGACAGGGTTTCTCTGCAGCTTTTTTAGAGCCTGTCCTGGAACTAGCTCTTGTAGACCAGGCTGGCCTCGAACTCACAGAGATCCACCTGCCTCTGCCTCCCGAGTGCTGGGATTAAAGGCGTGCGCCACCACCGCCCTGCTAAAGTGCAACTTCTTTTCGGGATCCTCCACGCCCATTCTCCCGGGAAAGTATGTATTTAGCTCATCTCCGAGAGTCCGAGAGTGTTGACAGTTGTTCTACTGCACAGATGTCCAAGCTGGGCGTGAGACCCCAGCCGAACTTCATTGTAAACCCACGACACAATGGCACAGGGTAAACATTCCCATTCCAGAAGGGAAGGAGCCAGCACTGGAGGGAAGGATCAGACAAAAGTGAACGTAAAACGAAACCCCGGCCGAGAAAACATGACGTCATACTGGACACTGTGCTGTGAGCTCCAAAAAAGCCTTGCTAACTGCAGGCCACGTGATGGCTCCCTCAGGCTGGCTCTGTTCACAGTTGCAACTTCCTGGGCAGGCACTCCACATTCTGGCCATAAGTTCTTCTGTCACAGCCTTGGCTTCACTCAGTGTGGCCTCATGCATTGCCCTCCTGGTGGGGGTGGGTGGGCACCACTTGCAGAACTCCTAACCGGCCACACAAGCCTGGCTTTCAGGCTTTCCTTCTGAAATCTCAGTGGAAGCCTGCACTGAGGCCATTATCAGCTGCATAATGAGTTCAAGGGCATCCTTCGCCATGAAGACCTTGTCTCAAAGTGTGGTGGGGTAGGAAGGGGATTGGCTGGAGAGATGGTTCAGCTGTTAGGAGCACTTGCTATGAAATCGTGAGGACCAGAGTTCAGATCCCAGCAGGGCATCCTACATAGACATATGAATACAAACCCCAGATTCAGACAGACCCTCAAAGGAATAGGCAGAGACAGACAGAGGTCATCTGATTTATCCTGGCTTCTGTGTGTGCACAAGTGCAAAGCCCAACACATACGTATGCATATACTTACACACACACACACACACCACACACACACACACACACACATACAAATAAATGAATAATCTTTTTAAAAATTGGGAAAAGAAACCACAAGTATATACAGTGACCCTATACTTAGTACAGAGGAGGGGGCAGAACAATGCAGAATGGACAAAGGTCTGGCGAGGACATTCACAAGTTAAGACCTTGAACTTACTGAATGGCTGGTTTCAAGAGCTACACACTGTGTGGTTTTGGTGGGCATCTTTACCACTCGGGAAAGACAGGAGGGAGGGCTGCTGGTTCAGTTTGAAGAATTTTAGTTTTTTGTTTGTCTGTTTTTGTTGTTATTTTTCGAGACAGGGTTTCTCTGTGTAGTCCAGGCACTCACTCTGTAAATCAGGGTGGCCTCAAACTCTGGGATTCACCTGCCTCTGCCTCTGCCTCATGAGTGTTGGGAAGATGTTTTATGGGTTTTTGTTGTTGTTTTTAATTTCTATTTATTTATTTATTTTGGCTTTTCAAGATGAGATTTCTCTGTGTAACAGCCCTAGCTGTCCTGAAGCTAGCTCTTGTAGGCTGGCCTTGAATTCACAGAGACCCCTCTGCCTTCCAAATTCTGGGATTAAAGGTGGCTCGGAAGATGTTTTAAACAGTTGCTTTCCTCCTGTGTACTTAGTCTACTACTTACATCAGGATACAGAATTCCCTTAGGATTTTCACTTCAGAAAAATAAACTCAAGTGGATAGTGAGGGGTGGTGTATAAATATTACCTCAAGAAGCGAATATGGGGCTGGAGAGATGGCTCAGAGGTTAAGAGCACTGGCTGCTCTTTCAGAGGTCCTGAGTTCAATTCCCAGCAACCACATGGTGGCTCACAACCATCTATGAGATCTGGTGCCCTCTTCTGGCGGGCAGGCATACATGCAGGCAGAACATTGTATATATACTAAATAAATAAATAAAATTTAAAAATTCTGTTTTTTTTTTAAAAGAAGGGAATATAGAAAATAGACAAGGAGCACGGAATGGCTCAGTGAGTAAAGGCCTTGGCTATGCAAGCCTGATAATCCGAGCTTGCTTCTGGGAGCCTTCGAAAAGGTGGACAGAGACCAAACTCTACAAAGTTCTCCTTTGCCCCCCATGCAACATTATGCACACACATAATAATAGATAAAAAATTAAAAATATATATCAGATTCTACATTAGACTAGTAATTAAAAATAATTTTTATTTTGACTTACATGATTGAAAGAGTGATGAATACAAATAGCACAAAACTAAGAGCACTTCCCCAACCAAAACTAAACACAGAGGTGAATAAAAGGATGTGAAATCAATTATCCATGCAATAGTCAAAGTTTAAAATTCCAAACAAATCACACGAAATCCCTGTGATAGCTGTGATTTGACTTCCTATAAAAGAGACATTTCGACCATTTAACAAAGGCTATAGCCTATACATACTATAACTGTACAGTTTTAAATGAAGGATATATGCATATATATATATATATATATACTATTTACAAATATACAAATATGTACAGTGGAGCTTCACAGTTGAAAGAATATGTTGCCAGAAGCCTGGCAAACAACCTTCACTTTAAAATGAAATGACCCCTTTTCAAAGTCTCACTAAAATGTATATATTGAAACTATATCTAATTGGGATTTCATACAAACACATCCAGGATACAGTTTAAATTGCACTCACACATTTTGCTGTGATGTCTTGGCATTACCCTCCCCTTCCACAGTGAGTGGCTGAATCTCTACCCTGGCTCTGAGCCACAGATGAAGCTGTGGAGCAGTTTCCATTTCTCAAGGCCAGGCGCTTCCCAGGCTCCTTGCCACTTCCGGTACCCCACTATTCCACCCAGTTAGGACTCATCCAAAGTCTAGGTTCCCGCCTGAAAGAACAGCACGTTTTTTTTTGAATCTACACTGCTGGGGTTTGTATCTGTTTTAGGTAAAAGTACACATGGGGTTTGTATTAGGGAAAAAGTACACATGTGGAACCAGGCCTCGTGGCTTGAGTCTAAAATTCCAGCTCTGGAGGCAGAGGCTAGAGAATTGCTGCAGGTTTAAGGTCAGCCTGGTCTATATATCGAGTTCCAGGCCAGTCAGTACTGCAATAGGGAGACTCTGTCTCAAGATAAAACAAAAACCAAATAACAATAAAAAAAAAAATCAGGAGTGCACTAAAGATGGCTCTTGTTAAAGAACAAAAGCCTGAGCTTCAAGGCTTCTGTTTATTCCTAGTAGGATAGGTATGATCTTAATGAAGCAGTACTTTTCAATTAATCTTTTAAGCCATATGGATAGATGATGTGGAAATTCTCAGGATGGAAAAATGAAACGAATAGTAGGAACTATAAAAAGCTAAGATATAAAACTTAGATTCCACCTCCCACCATGGCTTCATGTATCCCAGGTTGTCCTGGAACTCCCTAGGTAGTTGAGGATGACTTTGAACTTCTGATCCTACATCCTCCAGTTTTGGAGCACTGAGCTTCTGCAAGTAGCACATCCAGCCTATGCGGTGCTGGAGATGAGCCCAGGCTCCATGCACGCTGGGCAAGCACTCTGCCAAGGGAACTACAGCCTTAGCTCCAAACCTTAGCCTCTTAGAACGGATCATTTTCTCAGGCTCTCTAAGAAAACTTTTATCTGAAATTTCTTTTTGTGCTTTGTTTTCAACGTAAAAGTAGGGAGCTAAAGGACCACAGCACCCTGAGAACACAGCAGAAAAGGGGCAAGGCATACGATACTTATCCAAAGAGCGCCTCAAGAGTTCGAGCTTACAGATGAACTTCCCAACAGGGGCAAAGATGGCTGTTTCCAAATCCCACAGTGAAGTAAGACGGGCTTTGAAGTGTCAAGACACAGCTACGATGTCGTCTGGTGAGTTACACACAGCCCTGTTCTGTGGGCCGAGGAAAAGGAGCACAGCGCAATTGGACTTAGAGGTCTCTACACCGGCAACAGCGGCAGTAATCTGCAAGTTCCCAGGTGCCCTCCGGCCACATGGCAGCACCCTCGTGACAAGGGCCTGGCATTAGGACAGCAGTCAGGCAGTGCTAGCGTGAGATTCAGAAGGCTGTGGCAACTTCAGTTCCATGACGACCTCCGACTTTAACACAGTCTCGAGGGAATTTGTCTAACTGTTCATACGCCAGCCGCCCATCTTCTCCTGGACAGGGAACAGTAAACATGATTACCGCTTTGAATTTAACCTCTTTATGCGTCACACAGGATAACATGGTGGAGCTATGCTATTGCTACATTTTTTTTTCTCAGTTCCTGGGGATTGGACCCAGAGCCTCATGCATATTAGACCAAACACTTTCGCACTGAACTACACCCTCAGCCTTGTATCGATGTCTTAGCTAATTACTATGTGAAGAAAATGTTGTTTTTTGAGTCTTAATTATGTTATAGATTTCTAGGCAATACTTAGAACAACCAAGGACTTTTGAGTTAATATCAGAGACCAGATGAAAGGCAAGGTACAAAACAAAGCATGAGTCCTTGCCATCTGCAGCCAATTAATTGCACATGACAGATTAATTTTTGTTTAATGCATTAGGGATTTCAGTAAGACTTATTGAGTAAGATCTCTTATTCAGTAAGATCTCAGTGTACTGAACGCTACATGTAACTTGAATACATTCTATATTTACTTATTACATTATATATACATATTATTACACATTATATCATTATGTATATCTATATGACTAATGGTAAAAGTTAATTTTTAAAAGTTAGGCTTTCAAGCTTTAGCTAAAAGTTAGTCTTTACACTTTGGTAGTTTGAATGTAATTGTCCCCATACGCTCATGGGGAATGGCACTATTGGGAGGTATGCCTTTGTTGGAGGAAGTGTGTTACTGTGAAGGTGGGCTTTAAGGTCTCATATATGTTCGAGCCACACCCAGTGTCTCAATTGCCTTTGGACCAAGATGTAGAATTTTCAGCTCCTTCTCCAGCACCATGTCTCACCATACTCCCAGATGCCATGCTCTCTACCATGATGACAATGGACAACTCTTTGAAACTGTAAGCTACCACCTCAATTAAACATTTTCTTTATAAGAGTTGCCATGATCATGGTGTCTCTTCACAGCAGCAGAAACCCTAAGACAATCCCCCAAACACACAGCGCTCCTCTAGGCAAGAGGCCATCCAGTCTTGTTTATAGCCACATCTTCTGTTTGTTTACTTATTAGGCATGTGGGTGCATGTATGCATGTACATGTGCACCACCGCATGCATGTGGAGGTCAGGGACAACATTCTGGAGCTATGTCTCTCCTTCCACTTTGAGACAAGGTCTCTCTCGCTTCTGCTGCGCTACATATGCCACACTAGCTGGTCTCTGAGCTTCAGAGAGAGTCTCTTGCCCCCACCTCCCCTCTCACTGTAGGAAGGTCGTTGTTATTACAGATGTGTGTCCGCCTAGCTTTTTAAATGGGTTCTGAGGACTAAGCTCATGTTGTCAGAAGTGTGCAGCTAGCATTTTACCTACTGAGCAATCTCTCTGGCCCTCATAGCAACATCTTATAAAGCTAACATTTTGAAAATAAATTTTGTTACTATTTAAAAAACAGATTACAATATAGGAATATGAGGGCTGGGAATGAGCCAGGGATAATGTTCATATTACAGAGGAGTCAAAAGACTGCCTTGGCTACACTGAGAGGCTGTCAGAAAAAAATAAATAAAAGTCAGGTGTGGTGGTGTAGGCCTGTAATCCTACCTACACAAGAACCCAAGGCAGGAGGATCACTAGCAGTTCAAGAAACTCAATGGAATCCTGTCTCAGATGAAAAATTGTTTGTTTTGTTTTCGAGACAGGGTTTCTCTGCAGCTTTAGAGCCTGTCCTGGAGCTAGCTCTTGTAGACCAGGCTGGTCTCGAACTCATAGAGATCCGCCTGCCTCTGCCTCCCGAGTGCTGGGATTAAAGGCGTATGCCACCACCGCCTGGCAATGGGCCCAGTCTTGTGCAGATGGAAGCTTGCTTCTTATTTATTTATTTATTTATTTATTTATTTATTTATTTATTTATTTATTAGCATTCATTCATTCATTCATTCATTCATTCATTTATTTTCGAGACAAGGTTTCTCTGTGGCTTTGGAGCCTATCCTGGAACTAGCTCTTGTAGACCAGGCTGGCCTCGAACTCACAGAGATCCACCTGCTTCTGCCTCCCGAGTGCTGGCCTGCACCACCACCGCCCAGTATCTGGGCATCAATCAGGGTCAAGGAAGAGTCACAGCACTGAGTTTGGGGGTGGGGTCTTCAACTCTAGTGAATATTTTAATCACTCAGAAGGCTTTAAAACCCCAGTGCAGGGGCACCCTGGAGACCTCAGGGAGCAGCTGAATTGAGTGGGGCAGAGGCACAGTGACATTAGACTTTCCCTGAAGACTTGGGTACGCAGCAAGTGGAGAAACCTGAACCATGCGGGTGAGGCCTGGTGGTGTGAGCAGTGTGGAAAGGGTGGTGGGGAAACAGAGGTCGTGATCCTTCTTCGAGATGCAGCTGGGAGTGGAGCTAAGTGAGTCCTGGGGCACAAGCCATGAGGTACCCCTCATGTTTACCACGGGAAGAGACACACTGGCTGTGCTTTCCAAACATCTGGCTGTTGTTTTTTTCAAACCTTCATTGTTATTTTAGAAGCCTGAGGGATAAAAGACTTCAAGTCACTAATACTCTGGGTACATTGTAGATAATTAAATAACTTCTATACCTAAAACAGCCGCACAGAATAACTATTTTATCCTTTAAACAAACACAGGCTTGCTAAACTTCCTCTGCAAATAATAGTGTGTTCAATGGAAGTGCCAAGTCTTATTAATCCCATACCTGTAAGAAAGAAGGTCTCAGAATAAATGGGATTTTCATGGTGGTTATAATAATCATGAGTCTTCTTCACATAACTAAGATGTATTGTTAAACCAGAGTGGCTTTTCCCCCCTGGAGACGTTGGCAGTATCTGGCTTAAAGACTTTTAGATGAATAGTCTTAGATTTTAGAATATGTGACCATAGTAAAGTTTTCTATAACTCTTTTCCCTTCCTCTCCCTCCTTTCTCCTCCTTCTCTCTGTGTGTATATGTATAGCTAGGGACTTTGTAGCCCACACTGGCTTGGAACTCAATATGTATCCCAGGCTAACCCCAAACTTGTGGCAAGCTTCCTGCCTCAACCCCTAAAATGTTTGAATTACAAGTGTGACCTACCAGCAATGATTGTCTATTTTATGCAGCGTTAAGAAAAGTTTTCCTGATGGCTGAGCATGGTGGCTCAGTTGGTAGCTACTGGACTAACGTGTACAAAATCCTGGATTTGATCAGAGGCTATGTCACGGACCTGTAATGCTGTCTCTTGGGAGTGGAGGCAGGAGGATCAGAAGTTCAAGACCATTTTTTAGGGTACATAGCGAGTTCATAGTTACATTAATCTGGGATACATAGAACCTTGTCTTTAAAATAGGAGAAGCTGGGTGGTGGTGGTGCACACTTTTAATCCCAGCACTCGGGAGGCAGAGACAGGCAGATCTCTGTAAGTTTGAGGTCAGCCTGGTCTACAGAGCGAGTTCCAGGAGAGGCACCAAAGCTACAGAGAAACCCTGTCTCGACCTCCCTCCCCCAATAAAGTAAATGAGAAAGAAAAACGTCTTTGTCAACTCTCATCTTCCCAAGTCTACCCAAAGGAACAAAGAAGATACAAATCCACACAAAGTGAAGCGGGGCAGCGGGGTGTGTGTGTGTGTGTGTGTGTGTGTGTGTGTGTGTGTGTGCGCGCGCGCGCGCGTGCACGTGTGCATCTATCTCTCTCTCTCTATCTCTCTCTATCTCTCTCTCTCTCTATCTCTCTCTCTCTATCTCTCTCTCTCTCTATCTCTATCTCTACCTCCTCTCTCTCTCTCTCTATCTATCTCTATCTCTATCTCTATCTATCTATATGTATGCCATAATGAAATGACACCAGGTCAGACGACAGCAGGGTTATCAGAGGTCACTGTGAGGCTGAGGTGCCTGGCGTACACAGCATTCGCTGCAGAGGTCAGGGACGTTGACTTTGGTGTGTCATCCTCACACAGGCAGCCACACCAGGATTTCCAGAGTTCCCATTTGGCTTCTGCGTTCCAGGTTCTAGCAGTTTTGCTTTTATAAGACAGTCTTGCTGCATAGCCTAAGCTGTCCTTGAATTTGAGGTGATTCTCCTGCCTCAGCCTCTCCAGTGCTGGGATTACAGGTATGAGTCACCACTCTTAAAACATAGCCTTGATTCTAAATCTTGGAGATAACAAGGGAGAAAATGCCTGGTTTTTGTGCAGAGAGAGCAGGGGGCAGGGCAAGACATGGACACGATTGATTACTCCTATTCTCGGACCAGTGAGCAAACAGCCAAGGGGGATGTGCACAGAGCAGGGGTAAGAAATTGCCTTTCAGTTCCCAGGAGAATATCAGAAGTAAGCAAACACATCACCAACAAACAAACTCACCAAGAGACAAGAGGGTTTCCGAGGCCACGTTTCTGATTTCTTCAGTGTCAGACTGGCACAATGTCACTAGCATTTTAATGCTTTCGGTGGCCTGCCAGGGAAAATAGATTAGTGCCAGACACTTAGACCCAGTCTTCAGGGAGACTAAGCAGCCAGTTCTTTAAGTTGTAGCCCTTTGATTCCAACACTGCCCTCATTTTAGAACTCTTGTATTGAAACCACACGTTGTGTGGAGTTCTTTTCATGAGTTGGGGTTGGTCTGGAAAGAGGACTTCAGTTCCCAGAAGGGAGAAAAGAAACTGAGCAGGGATGTGGTGCTCTCAGCTGGGGATATGCCCGGGCTAAAACCTAAGTCTGGTAGAACCCAGATCGATGGCTGCACTTTGTGTGTCTGAGATCTGTGGCAGAGACACTCAGCCATGATGAGTCATGGTACACCAGGAGGGTGCCCAAATAAATACTTAACCAATGGGGACATTTTTGGGGGAGGGGTTGGGTCACTTGAAGGGAATTTTCTGACCAAGTAACAAGGAAGGCAAAGTTTCCCATGGTTGTTTTCCTTTACTGGTCGTTAACTTTTCCTTTTGTGGCATTAATCCCTTGTTTTCATGTCCCCTCAGGCCTGATCCTTGTCCCATGTGCCCACCTAAGGTTTTAGTAAGCACTAAGGTGTGGCCCTCTCATTCTTTCTCCTGGGCCCCCTCCTAATGTTTTTGTGGCAAAGGTGGGCTCTGGCCTGTTGAAAGACACACTTCTGTTGGAAGTCTGCAGTCTTCAGTTCCTTGTGTTTGCATTGAGCTATCTCCCTGCTCACAAGTTCTTCCTCTAGCACGTTACCATTGCTCCCCAGTCAGGGGCATCCAACATGCAGCCTGCAGTCCACGTGTGGCTGAGGCTAACCGTGTAGCTTGACACAAAATCACAGATTTAAGACAGTGTGTGATGTTCTTTTTGTAACTCAGCTGTGAAACCGGTACATGTCATGATATCAAAGGCTGACATGCCTGCAAACTAATTTAAAGAGAAGGGGCCTGGGAACTCAATGACAAACCGAGCTGAGACACTTCAGTGCAGGCTTTATTTTTCTATGCTAACGTATACACAATAAACATTGGGGGAAATCACCACATCATCGCATTTGGGGGTTAGGATACTTTTCTACCATTGATCTAGAGTCACACGGGCTCTTGCGGTCAGTGGTCAACCGCAGTTATTCTCTACTTAGTGACTTTAACAAAACCCTCCGCAGTCATTGCTGAAGGGGAGAGAGGACCCTGATGGTGCAGCTCCGAGGATGCAAGAGACACTGCTACAAGGGGGGGGGGTTGGGTATGGAAAGAACCTGTTATGTCATGTGATGCTTGCCTCTATGCTTAACAGACGAGTTGTTCTAGTGGCCAACAGGAATGGGGCCTCTGATTCAGGAGAGGAGTGTGGGTCTCTGAGTTGGACAGGGCTGAGTTGGACAAGGCTGATTCTAGAAGTGTGGACTGCTGGGCTATGGGATTGGGTTTTACCTCCAGGCTCTTTAGGGCCAGGCATGCTGCCTTCTGCAGCTGGAGATTGGTCTTGGTCAGTGCTTCACAGTAATAGAGCAAGGCCTGGAAGTGAAGGAGAGATACTGTGAGACCTTGTGAGCAGTGTGTCATCCAAACAGTATGTAAGACAGGCGACAAAGGAGGGTAACTGGGGTGGGGAATGTCGAGACCATGTGAGGGGACCAACAGACAGCATTGGAACTCAAGGAACGCGACTGGCAAAGCTACACCTGAGTGAGCCTTGGAGAGGCATAGCCCCAGGAGGACTACTGTCCTGAGGGCCTCATGCTGTTATTGAGCACAGCTCTGACTGTTGCCTTCTGGTCACCACATCCCTCCATAATCTAGGGGTTGTATGAAAACACTCAGGGGTGAGGGTTATAGCCCTTCACTGGGCAGTGTTACTGGTACTTAAAATAACGGTGACTGACTTTTTCCAAGCATTGCTGCTGGAGCAGATTAAGAATTCAACCACCACCCTTATAAAGAATTTAGATCTGTAGAATTGTTAGAAAGTTTAGGTTATGATGTTTTCGTTAATGACTTTTTGGCAGAAAAAACCTTGGGGAACAATTTAAAGTTTAGATAGGCACATAGTTGAGTGAGGGACTCGATGAGGTCAAGAAACAAGAACAATGACAGCCTGGCTATTGCTGGCTGATGTACCTTTCTTACTAGGACGGGTTGGTGATCAAAGGTGATAATGAGTTCCTTGTACTTATTTCTGTCCCCAGCTTCCTAATATAAAAAACTGTTGATGAGAGGCTATGCACCCTGAGGACTTAAAGTAGAGCTGACTTGTTGTTTTACACACACACAACTATAAACTTTATATTTGTGGTTGCTTTAAGTTTTTTTTTTAAATAAAATTACCTTCTGTGATAAATAATAAATGATTGGTCCTTTCTTTGTAACCACAAAATACAGCCTGAGAGCAAAAGAACTTGCTGAGAAAAATACCTTGCTTACTTACACTCTGTTAATCTATAACAAGTTGCTTGGGTATGAATGTATGTGGGTTCTTGGGACAATTTGCTTTTCACCTGTAATATGTAATCATGTAAAAGGTATGGAAAACATGCCGGTTTTACTTGTATTCATTGGGATATATAAGCTGTAAGGGGGAAAAATAAAGACACAGGAGAGGGGAAGTACCAGAGAAGATACAGAAGAAAGACATCAAGAGAGACAGAAGGGAAATATCAGGGTAGAAGAACAGAACAGAAAAAGGAATAGAATAGAACAAACAACAGAAATAATAATAAAATGAGGAACTAAACTTTGGCCCTCAGAAAGTCCTCATGTGTCTGTTTGTCTGTCCAGTAGTTCACCTGCTCCATATCTCCTCTTCAGGTTCTCTGACGGGCAGAAGGCCTGCCATTCATCAGCACCCTAGGTGAGATCCTGACAGGTTAGAGGTGTGTGTGTGTGTGTGTGTGTGTGTGTGTGTGTGTGTGTGTGTGCATGTGAGCACTTGCTTCCCTTTTTTTGCTGGCCTCAGAGAGCTATATTTTGCTCCCCTCGCTGGCTCCAGGAATTAAGTTTTACTTCTTCAGATAGAAAAGTCTAGTTGAGTGATTAGTTCTCCAACTCTGTGGATCCCCCTCAGTCCCTGAACTGCTAAAGGTTGGTTCTCACATCAGTGATAGAGGAACATAGAATATCTTCTCTCCTATGTGATATACAGATTTTTAAGTTAAAAAAAAACCCTCCTTTTGTTTTATGTGTATGGGTTCTTTGCCTGTGTGTATATCTGTGAGCCATGCGCATGTAGAGACAGGAAGATTGGGGCAAATTTGAAGCCAACCTAGTCTGCATGGTGAGTTTCAAGTCAGCATGGTCTACACTGAAAGTTCCAAGCTAGGCAGGGTTATATAGTGAGACTCTGTCTCAAATATTTAAAAGTCTAGGGCTGAAGAAATGGCTCGCAGGTTAAGAACATGGGTTGCTTTTCCAGGGGACCCAGGTTTGGTTTCAACCACCCACACAGCAGTTCACAATTGGCTTTAACTTCAGTCCCAAGGGATCCAGCATATCATGAAAAGGGAGAAGAAAAGAAGGAAGTGCTGGGAGACAGGGAGAAGGCTGCAGAACGCTGTCTTCAGGGCACGACGCAGCGACTGCACACATGGTCTTGCAGCAGCCTGGTGCCTGTACTTAGGCCTGAACAAGACTGGGCCTGCCAGGTATAGAGCAGGGAGGGGCTTGTGGGGACCCTATCTCCCAACTAAGGGTTACTGATGGGTTCTGGGGAGAGTTATTATCTTTAGCTGTTTTCTGAATGGTGCATCCACTTGGCTGCAATGGGTAGTTCCAAACCCACGGGCACACACAGGGCCCTGGTTAAAGCTCAGTGGATCAAAGGAAAACAGGACCGGAGAGATGGCTCAGAGGTTAAGAGCACTGGCTGCTCTTCCAGAGGTCCTGAGTTCAATTCCCAGCAACCACATGGTGGCTCACAACCATCTATAATAAGATCTGATGCCCTCTTCTGGCATACAGGCATACATATTATACATAATAAATAAATAAATAAATAAATAAATAAATAAATAAAAACTTGACAAAGAAAGAAACAATGTGGAAAAATGACCTGTGGGAGGAGGTAGCTATGACAGAGATGAGAAGAGATAAAAGGTGGGGTGAGAGTACATAAATGTACTACATATGTGCACTAAGTTATCAAAGAACAAGTTTAGCAATAAAAATGAAAAACATGTTACCCATTATTGTGTTCTAAATATAATAAAAACTACAGAAAAATACTAGTTAAAATTAAAAATTACCACCTGAGATAAACTGTAGCATGGCCTTGCACACAGTTTTCAGGGTAAGAAAAAAAATTACAGAATCTCACAAGTTTATTCAAAGAGTTGATTGGTATATCCTACCAGGTTGTAGACTCAGCGTTGGAAGATATGGAATAATGGTTATAGGTTTTATTTTAGTGACCAGATTTTTTTCCTTTATTGGTTTTTATTTTAAAACCATACCACTTTTGCTTTTAATTGACAGAATTATATGCATCTCTGGGGTAGAGGGCAATATGGAAGACAAGGTATAATGCTCAGATCTGCCACTAGGGTTCCCACCTCCTCACACACTCACTTATCATTGCTGTGACAATGAGTGATGCTCACGTCTCCCTCTGGTGTTCCCACCTCCTTATGCACTCACCATTTCTCTGTGTTGGGAAACTTTGAACTCTTCCTTTGCCGTCCTTTTGAAATTGTGACACTAGTAACCTCAGTAACGTAGTTCGGTGTCTCCATTCCAGACCCACTTTGGACTCTCAGCAATCCTCCTGCTTGAGCCTCTGGGTGAGTGCCGGGACCAGAGCCCAAGCTGTACGTCAATGGCAAATGACTGTTAAGCCTGTGGCTTGCTAGGCACGATTTAGCATCCTACCTTTTCTCTGAAGTGCTCGTTTTTGGAGGCTGCTGCCAAGTAGAGGGTCACAGCCTCGCTGACCTCATTGTCGCCTCTGGTGAGCAGTAGAGCCAGGGTCCTAAGCACTTCCTGTTGGGCAGGGAGGCTGCCGGGTGTGAAGTCGCTCATTGTCTGCAGCAGTTTCTCGTCTCTCAGGGACTGCAGCGTCTGAACCATGGCAACTGGAAAGAGAGAAGCCAGAGCTCACGTTCTGAGAGTGCGTTGGCGTGTGTGTCGAGAACACAAGCATTTCACGTACGCTTTCCGTAAGAACAGATGCATAACAGACCCAAGTGTACAGAAAACCTTAGTCTATGACAAAGGTCAATAATGAAAATAATTATGACGGCATGAGGGCAAATTGTAGGAGAAATGTAAAGTTGGATTTCTGTCCTAAAATGGTGGCAAAAATACACAGTTTTTTTTTTTTTTTTTTTTTTTTTTTTTTTTTTTTTAAGATAGAATTTCATAGAGCCTAGGCCAGCCTTGAACTTTCCGTGAAGAGAAAGACCTGAAACTCCTGGTCCTCCTGCCTTTTACTCCCCAATGCTGCGGTTATAGGCATCCATCACCCAGTGCTATACAGATGGGTTAAACAGCCAGATGTAAAAAATATACAATGAAGAAAATAAAAAGAAACATTACCTGCCACCTTCTTAATATTCATAGTAAACACTGTCTTTCACTCAAAACCATATGCCAAGAATCTAATCCTAGGTGAAGGGTCAGGACTGGAAGGGGGAACATCACTTAGTTTATAGGAATCTAGAGACAATATGATGAACTACAGGATTCTGAATTCCATTGGGACACACTGGCTGTATTCTGTGAATACGGACTGGGGTCTAATTCCTGAGTAGACATCCAGCAAGGATATCTCCTGGTCTTTAAAGCACAATGATGAGATTGGTAACATGGGAGGTACATGGAGTATAGCTGGGAAAAGAAAAGCCAGAGTTCACCTCTTGTAACAGTCACACCTTTCCCATGGGGAAGAAGGTGAGAATCATCTACACATTTTTGCTTTAACTTCCTGTTTTCCTTGCTGTGGATGTCTGTTAGTTCCCCTGCTTTGTAAATAAGTATGCCAATAAAAATCCCCAAGGGAGTATTAAATAACAGTTAAACAAACAAATCACATAAAACATTTGACTAAACAAATACGCAGGATATATCCAAGTATAAGGGCAATATAAAATTAATAAAATTCTTGGAAATATTTGATTTAACAGCATGAAGCATATTAAGTTATAAAGAAGAGAAAATATTTTTATAAGGAACAATCACACAGTAATGGGGGCATTAACTCAGAGTACTGTATTTCTCCAGTATAGGGAATCCTGGGTTTAATCCCCTAGCACTGCAAAAACAAGCAAACACACACACACACACACACACACACACACACACACACACAAATAAACCCCAGTCTTAACAAGGCACAATTTCGAAATCTAAAACCATGCATATTCAAATGAAAGTTAAAAGTTTACAAGTAGGGGCAAGAGATTTGAATATATATTTTCTATTTCCCAAACTTTCTGTAATACAAAAATTATCCATTTTATAATGAAAGATTAAAAAAGACATTTAAAAATAAGGGAAGGGCTGGGGACATAGCCTAGTTGGTAGAGCCTCACACGTACAAAGTGAATGGGTTCAATCTCCAGCATCACATAAACTGGGCATGATGGCATACACCTGTAATCTTAGAACTTGGGAGATAAAGGCAGGAGGGTGAGAAGCTCAAAACCATTCTTGGCTACATAGTAAATTTGAGGCCAGTCTGGGCTAGAGACCTTCTCTAAAAACAAAAACAAAAACAAGGGGCCTGGGAGCTGACTCAGCGTTTAGGAACACAAATTCCTCTTCCATCGGACCAGAGAATTTCATTCCTCAGCACCAGAGGTAGAATGGCTCCCAACCCTTTAAACCCCAGCGTTGGAGGGTGCAGCGTCTTCTGGTCTCTATGGGCACTGCACTCACGGCACAAACCCACTTGACGCATTTATGCTTAATTTAAGATAAAAAATAAAAGCTTAAACGAAACAAACCAAAGGCAAAACCAACTGCCCACCCAAACAAAACAAAACAAAAACAAAAACAAAAAACAACCATGAAATCTCCCAAAGGTCCTGGTCTTCTGTGCCAGGCATGCCACCCGCAATGCTTTCTGTAGAGCACATGTGTCCCATGCTAAGCAGAAATGTCTCCTCCTTCACGATGCCAAACAACACCCATATTGCCTCCAGATTTAACGTTCTGGAAAGAGCAGAGCTAACCTGGATCTGCACCAGAAAAGGTGCTGTACCAGAAGCTACCCGGTCCCAGAGAACACACTCCATTTCCTCTTGTCCCTTTATCCTGGACTGCTAAATCTCAATGGCTTTATTGAGCATAGACCTGAGAACCAGAAACCAGCCCCTGACCCGTATCTTCTGCTGTCCTGAAGAGTGTGGTCCTTTATTCAGATACAACATATACAATATTTGAAGTGCCACATGAAAGGGTTGGGCTGAGCTTGGCATACCCCTAGTCACCCCCTTCACCTCCTTGAATGGGCAGCCTTGTACTTCCTATCTTTTCTCATTTCCCTTCCCATTAGCTTACTCCAGCCTTCATTTGTCCTTTCTGTCCAATCTGAGTAAGAATTCTACCACAAAGGTAATCTGAACTAGCACTGCTAATAGGCTGAGAAAGGAAGGATAGCAAAGGGATGACCAATCTCCTGCCAGTTTCCCATTTGGTGAGCCCCTGCTGAGGACCAGTGTGCTTAGTGAGATCCTGTTCCAATACCAGGAAGTTTACTAAAGTTGAAGGCCCAGAAGTCATTGGAAAAGCAAGCTCACCGGTGGAGGGCAAACATCACTAAACATCCTGACTAGCAAGACCAGAACTGACACCTGACCAAGACACTACAGCAACAGGACAGGAGAGCTCATCCTACCTTGCCTGGCCAGCTGGCTCAGGTAAGTCTCCAGGTCACTCACACCATGGCTGGTAAAGAAGCTGTAATACTGGAACACAGTGATGACTTCCGAGCAGAGGCTGGACGAAAGCAGAGGCTCGGAACAGTCCAGGATTTGGGACACCAGGGTTCGAAACACTGGGAAGAAAGAGACAAAGTGGCTTAAGGAATGTGACCATTCATTCATTCATTCATTCATTCATCCACTCACCCATTTATCCATCTTTTATCTTGGTATTTCATGATGAATGTGATAACCACTATCCTATGGCAACTGTGACTATCATGTACTTATATATTCATTTGTTCATCATGGTACTAATATTGCTTAAGCTTTAACCATGGTACTTACATTCATCTTTAACATGGAACTTGTTATTCATGCATTCACTTAAACTACTTATTTATTTTTATGTGTATGGATGTCTTGCCTGCATGTATGTCTGTGTTCTATGTGTGTGCCTGGTGCCCAAGTAGGCCAGGAGAGGGAATTAGATCCCCTGGGATTGGCATTACAGACATGAGCTGTCATGTGAGTACTGGGAATTGAACTGGGGTCCTCTGGAAAAGCAGTATGTGATTTTAACTGCTGAGCCATCCTCCAGTCCCTCATTCACCTTTTATTACAGTACTCAGATCCATTCATTTATCCGCTCACCTTTTATCAGAGTAGTATAAAGTAACGTGCTTAAAGTGAACTAACTGTCAGTGCACAGTCAGGTAGTGTCCCCACCTTCCATATCCACATGACGATACCAAGCAAGTCAGGATGTGAAAGATTAGCAGCTTCCCTCACCACCCAGGTTGCGGGGGAGGAGGAGGAGGAGGCCTTCTTACTGCCATCTGTACCTGCTTCTGCCAGTCCTGGATATTCTTTGTTGACAGTTCTGGCGAAGCTGACTTCCAGCTGCTTGATCACTCGGTCGGCAGAGCTGTGGTAGACCCCAACTGGGCTGCAGCACTTGGTCCAGAAGGACAGTAAGGACAGCTTTTTGTGGAATTCTGGTATGGCTGGAAAAGAATGGGATGGTGACAGAAAGATGAAGATGGTTTCCTGAGTGGGGTGGGCAAGGTGTCCCCAGGGACATTTTAGCATTTCTTTTGTGTGTGTGTGTTTTTTTACAGACTGTATTTTTATTTTTTAAAATATTTTAATTAGGGTAATATAATTAATTATCTAAGACTAGGTCTCAAGTAAACCAGTTTGTACCTCAAACAAAGGATAACCTTGAACTCCCAATCTTCTTGTCTATCCCCAGGCAACTTTTCTTTCTTTCTTTCTTTCTTTCTTTGAGCATGTGGGAGTATGTGAGCATGCATGGTGTGCATGCGTGTGTGTGTGTGTGTGTGTGCGTGTGCGTGTGTGCCACAAATGCTCTACTACTGGATTATACCTCCAGCCATCATTTTACTATTGACATTGAAATAAGTCTTGCTCAGGCTATCCTTGACCTCACTCTATAGCACAGGTTGAGTCCATGCAGTCTCTCTGCCACAGCAGGGCTTGGAAGCACCTCCTGTGTACAACAGCATCCACTATGGGGGTCAGATTTACTGACTCCACTAGTTAGAACAATCCAGATCACCTGTTCTAAGGGCAGTCTTGGCAACAGGAAATGTCAGAAGTTCTACATGGAGCCGGGTGTCATCTGTGTGTGCGTGGTTTGTCTGCTGTAGACAGAAAAGGCTATGGGCCTCTGGCTTGACTGAGAAGGCAGTTTCCCTGCTTTCCAGGGAGCAGCCGCAGGTCGGCGCGTTCTGGTTCCAGGGTCGGCCTGCAGGTGGCGCGCTTACCTTCCACCACAGAGGTGATGTTCCCGAGGTTTTCGACGCTCACTGCTGCCAGCTTCTCCATCACGAGGACCTGCCTCGATAGCTTCTCCAGGAGACTTCTTGCCACAAAGGGGGTTTTGCTGGAGAAGACGATTTGCTGACCAGACAAATAAAAGCCCTTTCAATGATGTCGAGGGCAGGGACCTTGCCGTTTGCGCCCTTCCCAAAGGGGTTGCCCAGGCTGACCTGTGCAACACTTTTGTCGCAGCCTGATAATGTTTGTTATTCTCTGCCAGTTCATGAAATCATACCTGTTTTTGTTACTTTTAACCCTTTTCACATATGTATATGTTCTGGAATTCTCTCAGTGGCAGAGCTTCGGGTTATATTTAAGATATGGTCTACTGTGTGTTTCATACTGGCCTGAAACTATTAGCTTGGGCTGTCCTCAAATTTATAATCAAAATTATAATATAATAATATATAAGTGTTTTAGCTCCCCCAAGTTCTGGGATTATTGGTATAAACTCCACGCTCAGGTCTACCCTTCCCTCTATGTAAATCTCAGTTTCCTATAAGATAGCAGAAGGTTAGTTAGGCTGTGTCCTGGTGGATAAACAAAAAAAAAAAATTTGCTTTAAAAAATGCTCGGGGTTTTCACTGCATGGTTCTATTTCCCTGTTTCCAAACTGAAAATGTCATCAGAGCTGTCCTAGTGTAACCCAAGAGCACTGTCTGTGTCCCTGGCGCCTCTCTGAGCTCTGCCCATGTATCAGTTCACACGATTTCTCACAGTGGCCTAAGGAGCAGACCCCTAGTGACATCTCCATTTTGTGACGGGAAATCCTGAGTGACCGAGGCAAACCGAGGTTATGTGGCCTCAGACCACAGAAGCAGGCAATGGTTTCACTTGTGTGCAGGGTACAAGGAAAATAAGGAAGGACCTAAGTGATTTGTTTGGTGACTCTGCTCTTTTGTCGCATGGGGACCTGCCCAGATTGCCTGGTAGGCAGAGATGGGGGGGGCGTGGCTCCTGGGTGAGGTTAACACTGCCATGCCATGCTGTCTAGAACACTCGAACCCTAAAATAAATGGCATTCTCAAACTTCAGATTCTAGCAATGAGCCAGGTGTGCTGGTGCGCACCTGGAATGAAGAGCGAGTCAAGGTCAGCCTCAGCCACACGGTAAGTGCAAAAGATGCCAGGACAACAAGGCAAAATGAAACAAACGTCTAGCGATCACACACTAAGGTCTTTCTTGTGAGCAAGTACAGGACACACATCTCATTTCTAAAGTAAAATTATAAAGGACCCACAGAATGCCCAGTTCTAACCCTCCCCAATTATATACCATTGCGATAAGGAAACACTCTGATCATGGAGTGACAGCACGTGGGAAACGGGGTTTGTAATTCCCACTCCTTCAGTCCATGTTCGGATTTTTTTGTCTTTTGAGATTATATTACATTATTTCCCCCTTCCCTTTTCTCCTTCCAAACTGTCCAAAATATAACCCCCCTTCCTCTCAATTTCATGGCCTCTTTTTTCATCAACTGTTGCATACGTATATGTATATGCATATATGTTCCCAAGTACAACCTGCTCCGCCTGTCTAGTACTACATGGATGTAAGTTCTCAGTCAGCCGGTGCAGTAGGAACCCCCATTGCTTTCCTAGCATAGATCTGCTCCTCAGAGAGTTGGATGGTCCCTCATGGCCCTGCCAGAGAGGAACAGTGCTCTGACTGCTGCATGCCAATCGGCCTCGGGGAGAAGATTTTACCCCCTCCATGAGAGACTTCTCTTAGGTTTCATAAGAGCTACTTCGCCTCTCAAAGGCTGGCTGGTGGTTTGCCTAGTATATTATCAGAGCCTGGAAGAGCATTACAGACTCGAAAGAATCTTATTCAGGTAAAGAGCGGCAGCTGGTCAATAGCGAGCGGCTAGAAGGAAACATAAATGAGATAGGCTGCCCTCAAACTTGCAGCAATCCTCCTGTCTCAGCCTCCCAAGTGCTGAGATGGCAGGCATAAGCACTACATCTGGTTCCTCCACTTACTCAGCAGGGAGAACACGGCCTCTGTGAGGCTGGCTGTCGATGTTACAGCTAGGGCCTCAACACTCCACAGATCTTCATGCAGGGCCCAAGTCTGCCAGGAGCCAGGGGTTTGACAGCCAGCCCATTTCCCCGGGCACACACACATCACCCCTGAGCTTCAGTTTCGCCAGCAGGTGGTTCTTTTCTTTGAGGCAGTGTCTTAGCTTTGTGGCCCAGGCTTGTTTTGAGCTCTGGATCCTCCTGCATCTATCTCCCCAGTGCTGGGGTGACAGGCGTGCGCTGGTATGTTCAGATAGGGTCTTGATTTGTAGTGGGGAATCATATTCTTCTATGTTACGTATAAATGTGTGACCAACACTGCTCAGCTCCCAGCCTTCCCTCCCGCCTCTCACTGCTGTTTGGTTTTGGCTGGCTCAGGGACACAGCACTCTTCCTTTTCCTTCTGCGGCCTGTCTGCCTGGCTGATTTCTGCAAAGCAGTCATAACAATTGCTTCTGTGTTCTTATCCTGTCCCCCCCACACCCCCGAGCAATCTGGGAGGAGATCAAGGCAGCGAGAGGATGAGCAGCTAGGCAAAGGGGAAATATTTCAATCCACTTTCCTCTGGGAAAGTGTCCTGTTGAGGACAGCTGAAAGCCTTCCTGCTGTAGAAGACGTTCAGAGCACTTGCTTTAGGACTGTAACACCTCAGGCCCTAAACACATCAATTTCTACTGGCATGAGAAACGAGAAGGAAGGAGGCCCTGTGGTGTTCAGTGTGAGAGCTAAGCGGTGTGGAGGTGACCTAGAGGAATGTTTCTTCCCATTGCTCGTAAGAATTATCAGTCTGAGCCAGCCTGCAATCTCAGCACTTGGGAGGTAGAGGCAGGATGATTAGGAGTTCAAGACTAGCCTCAGCTATTTGGGGAAACACGACCTGCTTCTAATACATTGTTCTTAGCGAACTCGATGCTATTTAGTTAACACTGTTTTTTCCAACTCCACCTGTAGATGGCACCCTTGTCTCCCTCTGTCACATCCCTTTCCTTGACTACCCGGCAGTGAACTGGATGAGAGCAATGACCATAGTCTGCCTGGCACCCACTATAGTCTTCAGATCTAAGTTATATTAAAATTGAAAACCCAGGCTTAAGAAAGGGTGAACGAGGATGGTGGTGGCGCACACCTTTAATCCCAGCACTCGGAAGGCAGAGGCAGGCGGATCTCTGTGAGTTCGAGACCAGCCTGGTCTACAAGAGCTAGTTCCAGGATAGCCAAGGCTGTTACACAGAGAAACCCTGTCTTGGAATAATAATAATAATAATAATAATAATAATAATAATAATAATAATAATAATAATAATAATAATAAAGGTTGGCACGCCAGTCAAGTTTTTGACTTGCTCCATTCTCTTACCACTAACTCCCATTTCCTCGGCAAAGCTAACACACATCACATGTATACCTTCCTGTCATGTCAATGACCCACCTCCCACACACCAGGCACCCTACCTGGACGAGCTGGGTGCAATACTGTAAATGTTTGACAATGGTGATGTCCAGGCTCTCGTTTCCCGTGGTCAGTGGGAGCGGGCTTCCTGCCACACTGGTCCCCACGCCTGTGTCTTCAGTCAGAGCTTCGCTAAGGTGGCCTCTGGCTTCCGAGGGCACTGACCTGTAACTGTGAAGCAGGAAAGTGGGTGAAACCCGAGCTCTTTCTTTCTGTGCACAAACCACAGGCCAAGTTTATGTAGTCCCCACGGAAATCAGTTCACCCTGGTTTGTTCTTAAAAGCAGAGATCCCTTCCGAGAGCAACTTATTTCAGCAATGCTGCCAACTTGTCAGGTATCAAAAGACGGTGCAAACATAGGCCGCTGTTTGCTTTCCAAGCACAATGAGCACTCTGTGAAGCAGTTTCTCCGGGAAGTCTTTGAACCGGGCCCTCAATCTGCACTCGCCTCCCTTGCCCGCTCTGTGTTCGGGGGATCAGCCAGCTTCTCTGGAATTCAACAGTCCTGTGTTTGTGGTTTCCTGTGAGTGATTCCATTAAAGAGTGAGCTCCCAGGCCTTGACCTGGCCTCACGCCAAGTGCTACTTGAAGACAAGAAGAAGGAAAAACTGCCAAGGGCAGACGTGGGGCTGTGGACAGTCAGATGCTGTTCAGAAGGGGAGTCTGGCTACGCAGTTCTCAACCCAGTCTTTTTTCTCATGCTCTCTTTAGACCCCACCATCACACTGTCTGAGGTTATATCATTATGGACACACACTAAACAGGTTGATTTGTGTGTTATATGCTTTTCTTCCTTCCCTTCTCTTTCTGAGTCACGGTCTAACATAGCCATGTGAGTCTTGCCGTGTAGCTGAGGCTGGCCTTGCATTCCTGCTTTCCTGTCTCCACCCCCTAAATGCTGGAATTCCAGGCGGATTTCACTCTGGCAGCTATTCTTTTCTCAGTGGACATATGTTTTTGTTTTAGTTTACGGGTTTTATGTTTACTCATTTCTTTACTTTTGGTTTTTCGAGACAAGGTTTTTATTATGTAGCCCTGGCTGTCCTCAATCTCATTCTGTAGACCAGGCTGGCCTCAAACTCACAGAGATTCACCTGCCTCCGCCTCCTGAGTGGGATTAAAGTGCTGGGATTAAAGGTGTGCACTATTATGCCTAGTCATATTTTGTGGTTTTTAAGTTTAAAAATAAGTATTATTTTTATCTGGATTATTTTATGATCTGAATACATAGAATTTTCTTTTTAAAAATGATTTTTTTTAAAAAACATAAACTTTATTACAAGAATCCTTGTAAATCAAAGCCATTACACACCAAAATTAACCAGAACAAAATCTATGCATCTCAATGAGCTTCTATACAGTTAGAATAGGCGTTCTGAAGCTGTGGACTGTTACATTATTGAATATAGCTTTACTATTGAATATATTTTTATGCTGTTATCCCTCACCCAGACTGAAAAATCCACAAGAGAGTTAGAACAAGAAACACCTGCTGCTTTATTTGCTATAACAAAGAATTGAAACCAAACTAGTTGTTCATCAGTAGATGAATGGGTAATAAAAATCTGATGTACATATATATTTGATATATGTATAAAGTTGGTATATATAGTGTCAGATTAAAAGAAAAATATAATCACAAAATTTGCAGTAAAATGGATGGATTTAGAATGTATAATACTAAACAAGGTCACACAATCTCAGAAAGAAACCACATGTTCTTCCTCATATGCAGGACCTAGTCAATAATATAGACATACATGTAAACAAACACACATGTGGGTATATAGTATAAGATGCAGAAAAGAGGAAAAGAAAGGCTAAATATTAGGGGCCAAGGAAGAACTGACTGCATGTGATGGATGTGAGTTACAATGGAGGACATAGGACAGACAGCTAACTGCTTTTCTAGTCTTGAAAGTGACTTTCTCGAACACTGCTGAAACAGTCTACCATGGCTGAAGGAGGAAACTGCCACCATGTGCCTGCCTTTTCAGTGTATCCAGTGTTTACTTTAGAAACACCATGATGGTGCTGTAGACACTGTAATGTACATGTGCCTGCCTTTTCAGTGTATCCAGTGTTTACTTTAGAAACACCATGATGGTGCTGTAGACACTGTAATGTACATGTGTCTGCCTTTTCAGTGTATCCAGTGTTTACTTTAGAAACACCATGATGGTGCTGTAGACACT
This sequence comes from Arvicola amphibius, assembly GCF_903992535.2. Lineage (NCBI taxonomy): Eukaryota > Metazoa > Chordata > Mammalia > Rodentia > Cricetidae > Arvicola > Arvicola amphibius. The sequence goes on along the minus strand of NC_052052.2, from coordinate 125,134,008 downwards.
GTAATGTACATGCTCTGATATTCAAAAGGATGGAATAGTCCCCATTTAAAAAAGACAGGAAAAAACAAAATTTGGGGGGAAAAAGGAACTTATTTTTATACTTTAGAATCATTTAGTATGCCTCTCTTAGCAACTAATTCTGCAGAAACTAAAAATGTTACTTATTGTTATTCTGTGTTTATGAGAGGGGGTACGTGTGCTGTGGCTCTGTTCTTGGAGGTCAGAGGACAGCTTGTCCAGGTGGATCTGTCCATCCATGTTTGCGTGCTGGGATCGAACTCAGGTTACCTGGCTTGTGCAACAGGAACTTCACCCGCTGAGATATCTGGCTGGTGTCTGCTGAAGTTTTGATAGGCATCACGTGAGCCTCAGGAAAACCCAGAATCTTTATAATAGCTAATTATCCTTTTCATAATTGTGTCAAAATTTAGCATATAAATTATTTATATGTCCTGAAATATTTTTTCTGCTTTTTAAAAAAAAATTTAATTTCTTTAGGTTAGCGTACAAAGAAACGAGTTCACCTTGGCATCTCCAAATCTCTGCATCAATGTACTTCGCTCTCATTCATTCCCTCTCCCTGCCTCCTCTCATGTCCCCTAATTTAATTTTTTATATGCTCAGGAGGAGGGGATGATTATATCATTTCATACACGGAAGGCCCGAGTAGCAAGGATGCTGGTGAGAGTACCTGGTTCATAGAGGTACACAGGGGCAGAGTTTTGCTCTTCCACCTCCCACTCTGCCATGTCCACAGTGGTAACAGAACACACAGAAGCTTAGGATCTCTGAGTGCTTGTCTTTGTTCAAATTTCCACATAAGAACCATGTTCAGTTTGCACCCTGGCAGGCAAGGCATATTTAAAACATAAGCACAAAGCCGGGCAGTGGTGGTGCACGTCTTTAATCCCAGCACTCAGGAGAAAGAGGCAGGAAGATCTTTGTGAGTTTCAGGCCAGCCTGGTCTACAGAGTGAGTTCTAGGACAGTCAAGGACTACACAGAGAAACCCTGTATCAAAAAAACACCCCCAAACCCCAAAAAACCAAAAAAACAACCCCCCCAAAACCCATAACAAAATAAAATAAAACAAAAAACCAAAACATGTATACAACTCACATATACACTTGTGCACATACATACACATACGCTCTCAGTGCATACTCAGTCACATACTACACAGGCTCGCACAGTCCATATACACACATTCATATACACTCTCATACATATGTGCACATACATACATGCATATACTCTAATGGGTGTGCACATTCTTCTACATATATACCTCTTCCTATTGCTTCTGATAACATACAGCAAGACCGATTTGATTAGATAGATTTAAAATCAATGTTCTGTAGAATGTATAAAAGAGGTAATATATTTGTTTAAAATGCTGCAGTTTAGAGCTGTACCTGACATTTATATACAACAGCAAAAGCTAACAGGTGTATAGAAAAGTTTAAGTGAAGGAATATTTTGCAAATTCAGTCAAGCCAAAGAAATTTCAAGGCAGCATGAAGAACCATAAATTAAATAAATGGAATTTCCTTTTATTTCCAGTTTGCTCGCTCTCTCTCTCTCTCTCTCTCTCTCTCTCTCTCTCTCACACACACACACAATATATATATATATGTATATATATATACATACACACATATGTGAACAAAACTCTATATATGTATACACACATATATGATCTTATTTTGGAAAAGAAAACCTCTTGGCAACAACAGAAACCAAAAATAATAGAGGACACCATCCCTTCCTTTGTTACATGTTGGTGGATCCTTTCCTAGCAGGTAAATACCATCCATTAAGTTTCTTTTGCTTAATATGAAATCACAAAGTGGGCCCAGGATCTGGTTCTACGAACATTGGCTTGACTGTAGGAGGACACCCGACAGAGAAGGTGACACATTTTCTACCTGGGGGGACAGAGATCTAATGGAGTGTCAAGTATCCATCTTTACATGATAGGGGAACTTAAGCCTGGCTTTGGGAAGCACACCAGTGATTTCAGCCTCATGCAGAGATGAGCTGAAAGGAAAGAGAAGAGGATGCTGAGAAAACAGCTCAGCGAACCAAGGCATTGGAAGTCTGTGGCACAGCAGGGATGGTGAGTCCAGGCCTGGTGCTACCGGCTTGGCTAATTCAGAATGTCCTGCATGTGGTCGTTCTATACCTGCATGTGTAGACCCTCACCACACACCACACACATCTCATAGACGCTTCCTCTGCTAAGAAATAAAAGGGGCTGTGCTCCCTATGTAACCTCCAGTCGTCAGTAGAATTTAGAAGCTGCACTTGACGATCAAAAGGAATGCAGGTGTGCCGACCTTTTGACATTCTGATACAAGACCATCATCTACGAAAGTCCATGCTCAAGAACTATGCAATCTAGATACTAACGAAAGCCACCAAAACAATGCCTTGATGTCCTAGCTAAGTTTATGGTTTTGTGTTGGACAGCACTCAGGGCTGTCCTAGGCCACGTGTGCCTGCCTGCGGCCTGTGAGGTTGAACATGACAACAAGGACTGTGCCATCCTGGAGCTGCGTACCGGGTTGCCCCTCACGGTAATGAAGGGTGACTGTGTCAGGTGTGATGGGAGAAACGTGAGCCCTTGGCTGTCTCCACACTCACCCAGGCTTCTCGGTCTCAGTGTCTGAAAACACAGAGTCTGCTCCTCCTCCGATGTGGCAGGCCTCATCCCCGTCCTCGTCCTCTTCATCAAAGTCAGAGGTGTTGAGAAAATCAAAGCTTTCTAACGCACTCTCAACTGTCAGACTTAAGCTGGAGGATCTGCTGCGGCTGCCTGCCGGCTTGCACTGCAAAGGCACAAGGTACCAGGGAGACCATCAACACTCCAGGGGGACCGGCAGGACTCCTGGCACCCGTGGGAAACATGACACTTTCTTAGTTTTCCAAGCTTTTATTTTTGGCTGGCGTTTAAAGTCTTCATCTTGGGAAACAGAAATAACAACCGCAGAGAAAATGGCACAACAATTGTGATTTGGTCTAAAATAACCCAGAGGGAAGTACACAGGACTGGAGGTCAATTGGCCACTGGGGGGTCACTGGGGGTCACTGGGTGATTGGCAGATCTACCTCTGTTTGAAGTTGTATTGCTATAATAACAACTTTAAAAAATGATAACCCGAAAGTCTTGGGAAGCAGAAGTGATGTGTTCCTTTGGTGCAGTGCTCATGACCGAATAAAACAGAAGGAGCACCATCGCATTCTCCCGAGGCCCCAGGCACTCAGGAGGCTGGCTGCGAGCACCATTTGAGTTCATGCATTCCAGACCAGCCTAAATACAGTGAGACTGTCTCAAAAAAAATTTTTTTTTTCTTAAATCAACCCAGCCGACAAATTTTAAAAGCCACTGAGTCATTGCTGACTGTTAAGCAGAACCAGCCTCTTCTCCTGGGAGACAGTGTCTGCAGGGTGCCATGCCTGGAACTCTGTGTCTAAAGTATGCTTTAAATAAATGACAAAAAGAATTCAGAAGAGGAATCCATCTGCCCCGGGCTGACTAGGAAGCGAGCTTTGCATTGATTCACTTGCCCTGGGCTGACTGGGGGGAAGCCCTGCATTACCATGCTCTATTCAAAGAAGCTTTTATTTTATTTTATTTATTTTATTTTATTTTCATGAACACTAGGCACAAAAAGGAACAAATGAGTAACTTGGGCATGATGGGAAAATAACCCTGATTTCCCTAGACATCTGCCTTGAGAGGAACAAGTACCGACACCCCTCTGGCCAGGCCCTGGGACTGTGGGACAAGTTCCTTCAAGAGCAGGTTGCAGGACATAAACTGAAGCATAGCTGGCTGGCAGTGCCAGTAGCTACGGCCTGGAGACAGAAAGAAGATCCACATATTCAAGAGGACTTGAGAGGGGTTAAACAGGACAAGTCCTGCAGAGAAGGCGCACTAAATGTCCTCTGTCCGGCTAGGAAGATTCCCTTGCTGATTCTCAGCACAAGGTAGGGAGGGCCTTGCGGGGGTCTGTCCCAGACACTTGGGATGGCACAGAAGCACTTGGGGACATGTCTTTCAGTCTTTTAAATCACGGTTGTCTCATTCACCCTCAGTGATCTCCGTCCGGGAAGCAGAATCATTGAGTCTCTGATCCTCAAGATGTTTAGCATCCTAGGAATGTGAAGGAGGAAGAAAAAGAGAGAGCTTTGTCCTGCGGAAGCTACTCGCCCCAAACCTAAGGTCCCAATGATGCCGCTGATCTCAGGGAGAAAGGGGGACTGTTGTGAACCTGGCCTGTCTTTTGAGTCTTCTTTCCTAAGCCTGTGTACAAGATGTTGGCTTCAAACATCGGTCACAGCAAAAAGACAGGTGGATGAGGGCTTCACTGTACAATACGGGACAGTACCGGACAAGAGCAGGCTCAGCCAGAAAGGACTCTGAGATCACCAAGGTTTTATAAGATGGACAGCTAGTGAGCCCGCTGTATCCTGATGAGCTGAGCCTAATCGGTGCCTTAGACTGGGGCTGTCTCTTACCCTTCTTGCTGAAGATTAAACCCCACCACTGTCTTGCTTCAAGGCATCTTCTTTAGTGGGGTCAGTGTGCGCCTCCACTCTTTGAAACAAGCACCTCTTGTTTACAAGGCAAAGCTGGCCGATCATGCAGATGAGACGCAAGGTGGCGCACCATCTAGGTGTCCTCCACACTTGAGCTCTGAGTACATATTTTGAGATGCGTCCTACAGAGAGCAGATTCTACGGGCCCGTCCCTGCTTCTCAGAGGTTCTTTCTATAGTGGAACTGCAGTGAAACTGGGGGACCTGGGGTGTCACAGGAGGCCTAAATTCTTATTCTCATTTGCCCCAGGCACAAATCTTGTCTGGAGCTAGGTCGGTATGAGCAAATGGAGAGAAAGAAGATGGTTGGGAAGTCTTAAGACTGTAGCTCCTGATATTGCAAAGGTCACATAAAAGCATCTTACAGAGGAACAAGAGAACCTCCTATGGGCTGGCTTTCAGTCTGCTGCAGCAAATTTCAAGCTTTTTTTTATTTGAGGATTCCTATGTGACCACACAATCAGAGCGAGGAAACAGAGGTCAACAGCTGACCACGTAGGCTTGTCTTCCTATGCTGCATTTAGAAAGAATTTCCAGCTGCATGTCAGGTACAGACAGACTCATTCTGATGTAGCTGTGATGCTTGATATTCTGTTTGAGGGGCTATCACCCCCTCCCTCCTGCCTTCATACCTTGTCCCTGCTTCAGCATCAGGGATGGATGTTAAGTGTCTGCTGGAATTTGTGGTTCCCCGGCTCCTAGTATATGAGCAAAGGTGACTTGCTACGGATACCTTCGAGATCTCAGCTGGCTGATCTGGGTCAAGTTCAGGAGGGACTACCCTCAACAAGGGGTACTGTGAGAAGAGAGGATGGCTCCACACTGTGGGACTAACTTCCCTGGCATCCCTGGTACCCCTAGAAAGACCCTAACTGGTGGCATCTTTGAGACCACGTGGAGCAAGCACCAGTATTTCACATTTAGACTTGATACACCTGTGGGGGCAGTGGAGGATATGAGCACACACACATGAGGGTGTGCATATATAGGCCAGAGATCAGCCTCGAGGGTTGTTTTTGGGGTACCATCTTGTTTTGAGTCAGGGTCTCTGTCACGGAGCTCACTGAGTAGTCTAGACTGGCTGGCTGGAATACTGCAGGGGTCTACCTGCTTCTAGAATCGCTGGGATTTCAAGCCCTGCTCAGCTGTTTCTCTGTGGGTTTTGGGGTTGGAACTCGGTCCCTTGTTTTCATGGCAAACTCTTCACTGTCGGGGGGCAGGCTGATCCAAGACTTTCTCTGAGGCCCTGATGTATGGAGAAGAAATACAATTCCCTTTCTAGGATGAGGAATGTGTCTGGTAAGGGCAATGATGGCCTGGGGCCTGGGTCTTGGACCTGTGACTTCAGATCCCGAGAACCCAACACTTCCCTGGTTATCAGTCCCGAGGCTGTGTGTGGTCAGTCTGTGATGGACTTGAGCTATCCTGTGGGCAACATTGCTTGAATAGCTTCCTGTTGACCTCGTCTCATTGTATTGCTGTTTTCTGCTGACTCCTTTCCCATTTTTTTCATTGAAAATTATATATAAAACGCTGTACTTAATAAACTTGCTTGACATAAGACTGCCTGACCCCAACTTTTCCTGTCTTCTTTATCCTCTCATTTTCAGGTCCGTCCTTTCAGGAACCTGACTCTAAAGAATGACCTGTTGGTCCAGATCCCTTGGCCTTAGCCATTCTTAGACCTTCTTTAGAGTTCTTAAACCAATTCCTAATCATTTTAGCTAAGATTATTTGTGGTCAGGAAAATAAAAATGGATAGGTGTTAAGTGGAATTAAACAAATCACCTCCACTTATGTCCTATGACAGGGTAAGATTTGCTATCTTAAGTACAACGTTGGTTTAGAATGACCTTTCCCAAACCGAATAAGATTTTCCAGAAAGGTACTTACTTTGAGGACATCATCCAAGTGTGTGACTTCCTGGTTCAGATCCCGGAACTCTTTGTACTGCTCCTTGTGTGGGTCTAATGCGAGGAAGAGTCCATTGAAGGCGTCTTCCAGGCTGCCGTCGAGAAAGGACCGGCCAGCCTCAGACTCGCTACCAACAGAGCCTTCAAAGAAAAGCTTCTCCGTGGCTATGGGCCCCTCGGCTGAGGTGAGCCTCTTCACTAGTTGCTTGGTGATGTTTCCTTCAAATGTGTCCAGCTCCACCGGCTTGAGTTCGGAAGCCTCATCTGATTCCTGCAGGAGAGCCTCGGCAACACTATTTTCCAGGAACAGGCTCTTTGTGCCAGACCCTGCCACCACACTGGGCTTCCGGGGCTCTACCACCTCACTCTTTGCAGGGGTCTTTGGCTCATGGTCCTCACCCAGGGAATTCCTGGAAGATGAGGAGCTGCTGTCCCCCGTGCCCTCATTCTGTGAGGACAGGCTGCCATGGGTGAGCTCGGCAGGGGTGATGGTGATCTCTGGATGGGTTGAGTGTGAACTGGAGGGTGAGGTGGCTGAGCTGGAGGTGAAGACGCAGTCTCCGTCCTGCAGGTCACTAAAGCTGAGGGACAGTGGCCTTTTCTCCTCTGCTGCCTTTCCATTTTCAAAGATGTCATCTGGCAGATTTGACTGTGGAGAACGATACAGCATGATACACTTGGCACGATTCATCTCCAGACAAGAGAGGAGGCAATTAAGAAGGAAACTCTGTAACATTAGCAATTTATTTGATATGTGTGTGTATGCAGGCAATGGAAAACAAGCCATTAAAAACTGTTTCCATTGTTGGATCTAGGTGAAAGTTCACGGTGCTATTCTTAGGTCTGACATTTTTCAAATGTACTTTGAGGGTGAGTGGGGATGTTGCTTGTTTTTATAAATCCCAGGATCTCACAGCACTTGACAGTCATCACTATGAACAGCACTACCCATCTTTCTATTTATTATTTTTGTGTGTATACAGTGTGTGTGTGTGAGAGAGAGAACACGAGAGTGTGTGTGTGAGAAAGTGTGTGTGTGTGTGTGTGTGTGTGTGTGTGTGTGTGTGAGAGAGAGAGAGAGAGAGAGAGAGAGAGAGAGAGAGAGAGAGAGAGAGAGAGAGAGAGAGAGAGAGAAGGCACACATGTGAAGGCTAAAGGACAACTCTGTGGAGTTTAGTTCCCTCATTATTTCCCCATTGACTGATCTAAGCTTGTCAGCCTTGTATGGCAAAACACTTTTACCCACAGAGCACCTCATTGGTCCTTCAGATTGGGCTTTTAAAGAGCAGCTATTCCTCTCTGTATCCATAGACTCTAAACCTGCAGAGTCAAGCAACCGCAGATGGGAAATATTTGGAACATGTACAGACCTTTCTTTGCCGTTACTCACTACAGTAGGATAACTCTTTCCCCATCAGTTACACTGATTTGGAGTCATATGCTAGCTCATAAGGAGATGATTTGAAGTACAAGGGGGTGTACGGGGGGTCTGTGTGATCACTCATTTGATGTAAGGGGCTTGAGCCTCTATGGATTTGGGTGTCTTATGGGGTCCTAGTATCAATTCCCTATAGATACTCAAGGATAGCTATATGTAGTCAGTGTTCAGCTACTGTCTGTTTTAATTGCTTGTAAAGTCAAGAATTTGCACAGTCATGCCAGGAATGTTCCCAGTGAACAAGGACAATGAATGAACTAATGTAAGCAAGACAGTGGCTGTCCTCCTCCGAGCCCGTAGAGGCAGCGGCTCCTGGACACTTCTTCCACTCTCAAATCCAAGTTCCTCTCTCTACTTTCAAGGTCTGTTACATCCTTACATCTCTAGTAAAGGGTAAAGGGAAGGTTTGTGGAACATATGGACGCAGGATCAAAGTCCTGAGTGCTGGGCCTTCTCCGAAAACCCTTTAGGCTCTTTATGGATGCTCGTGTTCTTCATGAGGGCCTGTGCAGCCTCGCCTGGACTTCTGTGCACACACCACTTAGCTGCATCAGGGTGGGGGAGGAAGCGGCTGGCTCTAGCATAGCGCTCAGTAGCCAAGGGCAATCTGCACTTATTTAAGTGGCAAATACTGAGTTATACTAAGTTCAGACGCCCTGCTCGCACACACCTTCCAACAGGCAGCCCGCAGGAAGGAAACCAAAGTGGAATCCTATGGCCTCGGGGCTCTCAAAGTGGCAGGAGGGTTTGCGTGCAGCAAAACTCTCCATGTCTACCACCTACGTCATGACCTTGCAAACTACCCACACTGCGCTGAAGGAAACTCACTAGGCCATGTAACTGCAAAACTATTCCCCATGCTTCCCAAGACTGGCCACTCCCTCGAAACAGTCTGGTTTTCATGGCACCAATCAATTCTTGAGGCACAGAGATGTAGCCCTCCTTGAAGCTGGAACTACCAACAGCTATCTCCTCCTAACTCCTTGCACCCTGGGCTCCAGGTAGCATAGCCCTCATAACAGAGACACAGAATTCCTTCTTAGCTCTTGACTAGATTGATTTTTACCTTGGTTGACAAAAGACGCACTGGGAAGGATGTTATGAGATCAAGGTCCTAGCGAGGGAAAAGATGGTTCTAGAACCCAGCCACAGAGACTGGTGAGGCAGAGGACAGGAGGAAGAGACATGGGAGTTCTGGAAAGAATGTGGGACATTTAAAGAGCTGTGGAGCATGCAGGAGGGGCAGAGCGAAGAGGGAGAAATGCGTTAGATGGTGTAGTGGGCTGTGAACGGATGCAAATAGTTGCCCTGAGGAGCTTTGTATTTTCCCAAATGCTTTAGGTAGTGACCCAGTGTTTTCTAATCTTGCTTAAACTATGCTGTTCAGCTTCTACCAACTCTGACACGATGGCTGGTCATCATTGTCAACTGGTGTAAACTAGAATCACTGTTGAAACATTCCTTTGGGTATGCCTCTGAGAGTGTTCCCAGAAAGGTTTAATTGAGGTGGGGATGACCTACCCTGAATGTGGGTGACAACATTCCACGGGACAGAATTGCAGATAGAATAAAAGGAGAGACTGAGTTGAGTATCAGTGTTTATCTGTGTCCTGACTGCTAACTCAGTGCGACCAGCTGTATCATGTGCCTGCCACTGTGTCTTCTCCACCATACCCCCTGACACTGTGGGTCCAGATAAACCCTTCCTGCCTTAAGTTGCTGCTTGTCTGGTGTTTGTCACGAGTGCTAAGTAACTCCAACATTCCAGTAGCCCTCCCAGGAATATCACATGGGCATGAATAACTATCATATCTGTAGTTATGTGTACAAGTGTATCAGCCTATTGGTTTTGGTATTGCTTTTACACATTTCCCAAATGGTCCTTCCTATTCTCCTCTGAAGCTCCATGAGCATGTAGGTTGTCCTTTTCACCTTCATTTTTAGTTCAATGAACTAGATGTAGTTGTTGTTCTTCTTATTAGCCAGAAGTCCTTTAATCTCCTCCCAGGATAGTTAAACGTGACATTGATTCTTCTGACAAGGAGCAAAATATTACTCATAGGTATGTATACCTGTCCATGCATTCTCTTAAAAATAATACATAATTCATAAAAATAGGTTACTTATCATGTCCCATGACTTCCAGGATTTCCTTTACTAGAGCAGGATGGAATGAACAAAGACTGCACCAAGACAGACAGACAGCTACATAGAAGCAGCTAAGACAGACAACTGAAGACAGACAGCTACATAGAAGCAGCTATGATGAAGTTGGCTTAAACCCTTTTGAGTCCTTGAGTGCCAGCTTTTGGCAGTCTGATGCCAATGGTAAACCAGTTACCTTTGGAAATAACATTTTTTTCCTGCCCTCATAGGAACTCAGCCTCTGGTGCTCAATTCCTAACCTTCCTGCCTCTACTGTCTGAGTGGGGGGATTATAGGTGTGGTGACACCTAATCATGTGGTGTTGAGTTTAGAATCTCGGACTCAAGCACTCTACGAACCGAGCTACGCCGCCAGCCCCAGTACTATCGGTTTGTTCTTAAAAGTGAAAATCTTGTTACTATATAGAAAAATCACAGCATAAAACCAGGAACTGTTGGAAAAGAAAGGCAACAGAGTTGCATGCATGACCGTGCTTCCCACCCCAAGGACAGGACAGTTTTCACCCAGCAAGCAAGACAGATAAGGCCCAAGAGTCATGCTGGGCTGCATGCACAGGCTCCCTGAAGTCAAGCACACCACTCCGGGCAGCCCGCACTCACATAGAATTCTAGCAGGGCCTTGGGGTTCAGGCTGAGGGAAGGCAGGTCACCGACAGAGTGGTTGTGGTGCAGCGTGGCAAAGAAAGTGTCTCGCAAGGCACTCAAGACAGACAGCCGCACCCATCTCTTCAGAAGTCAGGGCGAGGAGGGGAAGGTTAGTGGAAAGAAGCAGGTTACTGCGTTTCCCCTGGTAGTTAGCAGGGCCTGATGACGTCAAGCAGGTGTCATTCGTGTACACGTGAAAAGATTAATGTCAAAGAATGCTTGGAAAAACCTACATGCCATTTCCCAGCCGAAGGGGAAGTAGAGCGAGGGAGAGACAGGCAGAGGAAGTCAGCCCTGGACTCGAGGCCAGGGTGTCTCAGAACTGCATAGGTTTCGTAGTCGCCACGCAATTAGGATGACCTGTAGGAATTACTTTCCCTCTTTCCATGTGTTTATGTGTGTGGCGTGCATGCGTGTACTGATGTATGTGCACGTTTACATGCACGAGTGAGGAGTTCCAAGGTTGCTATCAGGAATCTTTCTTGATTACGTTTCACCTTATCCCCCAAGGCAGCTTCTCTCCATCAAACCCGCTCTATGATATGGCTGGTCTCACAAACCAGCCTGTTCTGGACATTTCCATAGCATCTTTTCCCGGCTGGAATTATAGTTGGGCCATCACACCCACCCGGCATCTCTGTATGATGCTCATACTCCCCTCATGCTTGTATAGCAAGCATTTTAACTGCTAAGGCATCGCTCCTGTTCCTGAAAGTCTCTGCTGTGAGTGTTACACATTTCACATTCTACCAGAACTCCCCAACCTTATCAGTTCTATGCCAGAAATCACACTGAACTTACAAAAAAGGAGTGGTCTTTGAAGGTAGGAGTCTCTGGGGTGCCCTGGCTATACATGGACATCCTCCGCTGGAGAGCAGCGGTCTTGTTCCCAGGGCCTGATGACGGGGTTGTGTCCTCCACATCAAAGGGACTGTAAAACAATAGGTTCTCAGGTCAGCATATCTGTTAAAATCACCTATCGTCACGGGATGGTGGAAGATGACTTCTCAACTCGGACCAGTGGGAACAGGGCTGGTTTAGATGGCTCAGACTAGGATGTCAGAAAATACAAAAAAAACAGAAGGTGTAGCAGTTTGGGTGTGGCCCTGTTCCGTGCTGACACCACAGTTTACACACCAGCCCTGAACAGCTTTAGCTGTCCACACCTGCTTTTCTAGGATGGACGTGAAAAAAGGAACTTACTACCAGGTGATTTCCAGGTTCAGCTTGATGGTACCAAGGTCATTGATGTCAACAGCCACCACCTGGGGTCGGGCTGCAAACAGCTCTTTGGTCTCGCAGGTCACACTGCCTACCAGGATGTGAGTCGCCAGTCCTTTGAGTTCTGTGACCTGGTAGAGAAGGTGAGGGGAGAAAAGGAGGAATAGCCCGTTTTCATTTTCTCGGCAGTCAATGGATTCCTTATTTCTGAAACACAGGTATCTGTAAGATGTTACTTTGTTGCAGATACTTTGTCTCCTGTCTTTGAGAGATGTTCAAGTCTAAGAGGCTTTGCACAGACAGAAGCCTATGTGTGGGATGGAGGGTCCCCACCCAGGGATCATTAGGCCATGGTATCAGGAAAAACAACAAAAGGCAGCTATGCCACGGTACCTTGATGGAAATGAGCCCGACTATGAGGGGCAAGAAGACTGTTTCTTCTCCATCCCAGCTCTGTTTGCCATTCACTTCTATTTTGCCCTTCAGTTTCCACCTTTGCCGGCCATACTTCATGAAAATCTGGGGTGAAGACATCAGGCAGCCTCATGTTCCACCAAACTCCACTTTCTCTCCCAGTGGCCAAGATCCAAGGGCCACTGCCCTTCATTCCTCTTCCCACCCCCAAGCCTGGGTTCTCAGTGGAGCCCATGAGGGTCTGGAGGAGGTTTAATTGATTTGTTTATATACTTGAAATAGGGTCTCACTATGTTGCTCTGGTTAGCCTGAAACTCACTAAGTAGATCAGGCTGGCCTCCAGACTCAGAACTCATCTGTGTCTGACTTTTTTTTTTCTTAAAGATTTATTTATTAATTATGTATACAGTGTTCTGCCTGCATGTATGCCTGCAGGCCAGAAAAGGGCACCAGATCTCATTACAGATGGTTGCTGGGAATTGAACTCAGGACCTCCTGACTGTGCTCTTAGCTGCTGAGTCATCTCTCCAGCCCCTGTCTGATTCTTGAGTGGCTGGCTGTTGTTATAGACATATCGTCAGCACATCTGGCCTAGTCAAGGAGTCCATTCTGCTTCTGCAGCTGAGGGTGTGGAGGCTTCTTTAGTAAGACAGCATAGCAGCAGCTGGAGAATCGACTCAGTGGCTAAGGGCACTCGCTTCTCTTGCAGAGGACTGAGGTTTGGTGCCCAGCACCCACATCATGGCTTATAACTACCTTAATTTCAGTTCCAAGGGATCCAACACCCTCCTCTGGTCTCTGCAGGCACCAGGCACACACATGGTATACAGACATACAAGCAGGCAAGCACTCCTACACTTAAAATAAAAATAAATCCACACAGGTATTTAAAAAAGAGGTCAGGTGTTGGTGGAGAACGCCTTTATTAGCAGCACTTGGGAGGCAGAGGCAGGCGGATCTCTAAGTTCAAGGCCAGCCTGGCCTACAGAGTGAGTTCCAGGACAGCTAGGACTATACAGAGAAACTTTGTTTTTAAAAAAACCAAAAAATAAAATAATACAAAAAGAGGTCATAGCCCCGTGTTAGTCTGCCCACTAGCGTGAAACTTGTCTTTCTCTATCCTACATCACCATCTCAGCCGTCAGGGCTCCTTTAGAGAGACAAGAACCATCTCCAATTCTATTTGCATCCAGAATGGAGAAATAGAGGTTTCTTCCGCTGAATGAGGGAGGTGACATCGGTAAAGGCTGAAACCTTCCGTTCTCTGGCAGAGAAGGGAAGCTGTTGTGAATGACCTTGGAGCCTTTGCAAGGAGACGACAAAAGTACTGTGTACATGCTCTTCTGAAGAAGGGGAAGACAAAAGGCCTCTCTGTTTCACAAAGGTTTTGGTTGCTTTGTTTTTGAGACATGGTCTTATTATGTGTCTCAGTCTCTCTCTCTCTCCTCTCTCTCTCTCTCTCTCTCTCTCTCTCTCTCTCTCTCTCTCTCTCCTTCCCTCCCTCCCTCTCTCTCTCTCTCTCTCTCTCTCTCTCTCTCTCTCTCTCTTTCTTGGCTTTTTGACATAGGGTTTCTCAGTGTAGACCTGGCTCTTCTGGAATTCTCTTTGTAGACTGGATTGGCCTAGAACTCACAGAGATCCGCCTGCTGCTGTCTCCCAAGTGCTGAGATTAAAAGCATGCACCATCACCTCCTGGCGAGGTTCAGGGTATCTCAAACTGACAGTCTCTTCAGGTATGAGCTACTGTGTCGTTTATAAGTATGTTTTTATAAAGAAAACTATATAGTCAGGTATTGGTCATGTCCAACCTTTGGACACAGGCAGATGATATTGACACACACAAAGTTCACACTCAAGAACTGTGCAACTGAGTTATCAAAAATTTCCACACACAAATTATCTCCTAATGTCTGATGTTTACGATTTTGTGTCAGGCCATGTTCCTATTCTTGGCTACAGGCAGTTCACAGGCCATGAGCTGGACATGTCTGGTAGCTGTGTCCCTTTTATAGTCCTAAAACTTTGAATCAGCCATGATCCTAGATTAGATCTTGGATCAGGAAGAAAGACTGCTACGGTGTAAAATTTTGGGGCACTTGGGAGAATATGAACATAGACTATCAGATGGTATTTGCTGAAGAGGCAATGCTAAATTTGTAGGCGTTAAGGATTGTTGGGAGAAGAACTTAGCAATGAGGGGTCGTGGTTGCTGTGAGCAAAGTAGCATCCACATGGTAATGGGGTAAATGGAATGGTCACGTTCTGTATGTGAGAGTTCTTAGATACCCTCCAAACTTTCTCACTGGCTCAAAGTGTTAAAGATAAATTAATCAATAATAACTGGGCCCAGGCCTGGTAGTGTGTACCTGACATCCTAGCTGAGGCAGGAGGATTTCAAGTTCAAGGCTAGCCTGAGCAACTTTACAAAATGCTGTTTCAAAACCAAAAAGTAGGAGTGGAGAAATGGCTCAGCTATTAAGAGCACACACTGCTTTTGCAGAGGACCTGAGTTCAGTACCTAGCACTCACACCAGGCAGCTGACAACTGCCTACAACTCAAGCTCTGATCTCTGCAGGACCTGTACTCTTGTCCACACCCATACAGACAGACAGACAGACAGACAGACAGACAGACAGACAGACAGACACACACACACACACACACACACAATTTAGTCAAAAAATAAAACATTGACTAAAGATGCAGTTCAGTGGTAGAGCACTTGCTTAGCAAGCACAAGATCCTGGGTTCAGTTCCTGGTACCAAACAGTAGAGGCAGCAGCAGCAGCAGCAGCAACAAAAACCAAAACTATAGACAGCTCCTGTCCTTCAAGCCACAATGTCAACATGTAGACCGACAGGTTACTTACTTCATATTGATCTCCAGGACAGAGGCGAGCAAAGCCAGCCAGACCTGTAAGCAAGAGATTGTGCTGTGAGTCACAGAACACACGTCCCTCCTTGAGAGGCCCAATTTGTCAATGGTTAAAAATTCAAGTAATATATGAAACTGGAGAAGATTCAGATAACAGATTTGGGACCACCTTAAGCAAACAGCCTTTGCAGGGATTCCATCCATCAAAGCTAGAGGGGACTTTCCTTGATAGGGTGGCTGGGAGGGGGGATTGTTAGGACTGGGGAGGATGCTGGGTAGTTAGAATTCTGTGTACCTTGGGCAGATTTCAGGATCAGGGCAACAGGACCAGAAAGATCTATTCTTTTACTGACCAAAATATTCACATGAAAATAAACTGGCCTCTTGTTTTCCCTTCTGTTCCCTTCTGTGACACCGAATACTTCCCTTATGAGTCCTTGTCCTTGTCCCCCACACCCATAACTTGACAGAACACACTCATTGCTCTGGTTTTCTCATTCTTTTTATACAGCATAACGATGCCACTGTTTATGGTTATGAAATTGCTAGAATAGACTATAATGTACACAAAACTGGTGATTAAGGAAGCAAACCAAGGGGCTGGAGAGATGGCTCAGTAGTTGTGAGCACTGATGGCTCTTCCAGAGGACCTAGGTTCAATTCCCAGCACCTACATGGTTGGCCACAAGTGTCTCTAACTCCAGGATCTGACACGCTCACACAGGTATACATGCAGGCAAAACACCAATGCACATAAAATAAAAATAAGTAAATTTAAAAAAAAAAAACCAATCCAATCAACCAACCAACCAATCACCAACAGCCTGCACCCTCAACAGAAGAGGTGTGTCTTAATTAGGGTTATCAATGTTGTGATAAACACCACAAACAAAGCAACCTGGGGAGGAAAGGGTTCATTCAGCTTATGCTTCCATGTCACTCTTTGTCACTGAAAGAAATCAGCGCAGGAACTTGGAGTAAAACAGCCGGTGCAGAGGCCCCGATGAACTGCTGCTCACTGGCTTGCTCCCTATGGCTGGCTCAGTCTGCTGTCTTATAGCACCCAGGACCACCAGCCAGGGATGGCCCCACCCACAATAGCCTGGGCCCTCCCACATCAATCATTAATTAAGAAAATGCTAATCGCATGGAGGCATCTTCTCACTTGAGGGTCCCTCCTTTCAGATGACTCTACCTGTGTCACGCGGACACAGAACTAGCTAGCACAAGGTGGCTTTCCTTCCCCTGTGCCCTCTGTAAGTCATTTTGAAATGACTTGCTCCCCTTGAGGTCTACTATGCCGCAGTCTGGTTCAGCAGCAAAAGCATCTTGTCCGAAGAGTTGGTCATCGTCTTGGGGCAGCTCGGGAGTCCCAGCTTTGGTCACCCCTTTTCTCCTTTTTATAGCTATTTACTGAGAGACTATTTACTGCGGAAGGGTGAAAATATTTATATACATTATAATTTTCTCAGGAAAAAGTTGAGGACAAAAATTCCAGTGAAAAATTTGGCACAGATGTTTTTCATTTTTAGCCTTTGAGTCCTGGAAGGTTGTTTCTTGTATTTGTATAAGCTTGTGCAAGTATGCATGTGCACACGTGTGCCTGGTTATGTGGAGGCCAGAGTTTGATGCTGATACTGATACCGTTTCCTTCGATTGTTCCATCCTCCTTATTTTGTGAGACAGGATCTCTTAATGAGGTTGCTATTTGGTTAGATCGGCTGGCCAGAAAACACAGGGATCTACCCTACCTACCTGTCTCACCTCCCTCTGCCCCCCGCCACCCTAGTGCACAACACTGTGCCCAGCTTTCTACGTGGATTCTGCGCTCCAGATTCAGGTCCTGATGCTCTCTCCATGCTGTCTTCACTGCCCTGGGTTGTGTTTCTAGTAAACCACATTTTACTCCTGGAACATTACAAAGATGATACCACACTGTGTGTTTTACCTTCGATGAATGGCTCAACTAATAGGCTATGAGAATCTGGAATGAATGAATCTGCTTCCCCTTGATCTATGGGCATGGTTATGAGTAATATCTAAGTCCAGGGAAGCCTCAAAATGGACCCACGTTTTACCACCATTCGCCAGTAGATGGCAGCAGTTCACCAACTTGGCAAACCTTTCATTTGGCGAGCCCATTCTTCTAGGACCAGCCCTCGCAAATAATTAGAAGCTAATGAGCCACTTAGGAGGACTCGCTGTAATAAAAGCAGGATTGGAGGAAGCTATTTTCTGGAGCATTTAGCCCCCCCGCCCCCCTCCCCCAACGCATCTGAAAGAAAGCATTTCTGGCTGGCTCTTATGAATCCAAAGTCTGATGTGCTAATTCTAACAAAACCCAATTGATCCTTTGAAAACCTACAGATGATTAGTTTGGAGATAATCTGCTGCCTGTTTATGGTCTCACTGACAATAGGGGCACCGCTTAAAAGAAGCGGACCATGTACTGTGCTAGAGAAGGTGAGAAAAGGGGGGAGTCCTTTGAACACCCCCTTCTCAAAATTACTAGAAATGTCGTATGTGAAGACCTTCACGTGAGAGAGAAGGCTATGGTGGTGATGGATTCTGGGTCTCACTGCCCAAGTAATGAAAGCATTTTCTTGGCATTCCTTGTAAGGCGTCTACCACCATCTGGTGACATTCCTTGTAGGGTGTCTACCCCATCTGGTGACGGTGATAACAGCAGAGGGGCAGCAGTCGGGAGGACTCAGTCCCAGGGAATGCTTCTCAAAGCCCCCCAGGTGGCAGTACCCATGGTGCAGGCTACAGAATGAGCACCTAGCCGGGGCAGTGGCAGCAACAGCCTGTCTTTGGGGCCTGGCAGGGTTCTTTCAACTCTGGCCCGAGACCCCGCTGGCATTTCTACAGCTGTAGAAAGCTCAATGTTTGCTCAGCTGCCAGCTAAGAAGTTTTCATTATGGCCACTCAGAAGCCATCCCTGGGTTCCCTCTAACGGCATACCCGGGAGGTCAGGAAATAGGGACTTGTGTATTTGCATGGGTCTTCCGTCTTCTCGGTCTTTCATACTCTCTCCTGGGTTACTGATGTAGCAGCTCTTCCACAGCCTGAGTGGAGGGATGGGTGCTGTCCCAGCATGACTATATGAATATGAAATGTCCCCGGGCTCATATTGGAACATTCGGTCACCAGCTGGTAGCTCTGTTTTGAGAGGTTATGGAGTCTTCAAGAGTTGGGTCCTAACTGAAGGTAACCACACACTGGAGGGTGGGTCTTGAGGTTTTATAGTTTTGCTTGCTTCTAGCCCCTGCTGGACTTCCTGATCTACTTGGATGTACAAACCCCTGTCTCAGCTGCAAGACACTCTAGCTACCATGGCTCCTTTTCCCACAGTGGACTGAATTCTCCCAAACTGTAAACCACAGTGAATCCTTTCCCCTTTCAGAGAGTTTATCACAGTGGAGAAAAGTTGCCGAGTATACAGCCACATAGCTATAGAGCCATGCAGCTTTCCAGCCACTGAACTATACAGCCACGCAGCGATACAGCCACACAGTTACATAGTCACACAGCTATACAGCCACATAGCTATAGAGCCATGCAGTTTTACAGCCATACCTCTATATAGCCACACCCCTATACAACCACACAGCTATATAGTCATACAGCTATACAGCCACATAGTTATACAGCCACATAGCTATAGAGCCACACAGCTTTCCAGCCACAATACAGCCATGCAGTGATACAGCCATGCATCGACACAGCCACATAGTTACACAGTCACACAGCTGTATAGCCACACAGCTACACAGTTACCCACCCTCGCTCCCTGTGCCACTAACTTCCTTTGCTTTGACAAGGTTTTGTTGTGGAAGTCCTCCACTACTTCCCATTTCTGCCACGGCCTTCCAAAGCATGCTCTCTCCTACTTAAGGCAAATTGCCAAGTACGTAACAGTTGCGTGTCTTAACACAGACCTTCCTGTTCTACGGGCAGGTTCCTAGTTCACGAGAGGCTGGGCTTGCCCTACAAGCCATGGTGCCTAGCTGACCTCTGGACATGTGTGCTCCTGGAACTCACTTTCGGTGAGGTAATAACCGAGAAAAAACCAGTTTTCTGTAAGAGGCTGCAATTCTCAGCTTCCTTCCTGGTTCGTGGTCCTGAATCAAGTTCTCCTCAGTTGGGCATTCAGGAGTTTTCAGACTCTGGCCCTGTAGCTTCCCCACAGCAGGTCTACAGAGCATGTAGGCCACGGCCACTCCCCCTGTCAGCTCTGGGCAGCTTCCCCACCTTCCGGGAGAGCTTTCAGCTTATTTGTTCTAAGTCTAAAGTCTAAGTCTTAGGAAGCTCCCTTCACCCCCAGCCCACCAAGCCTCCCCTCAGTGGAAACCTCTTTAAAAAAAAATTGTGTCTTACTCTGAAGCCCAGGTTTGCCCTGCCTCTGCCTCTGTCTCTGTCTATCTCTGTCTCTCTCTCTTACACACACACACACACACACACACACACACACACACACACACAAATACACACATGCACCGTCCTCTTTTCCTCCACAAAAGAAGACCTCACTGCTCCTAGATTACTGAGTGCTGAGATTACAGGCATGAACCACCAAACGTGACTTAATTTTCTTTTTTCTTTTCAGACACTTCACTATGCTGCCCAAGGTGGCTTTGTGCTCAGATCCTCCTGCCTCGGTCCTCAGCAGCCCCTCCCTCCCCATGGGCTGAGGCTTCCACAGCACTCTGGCAATTAGACTGGCTCAGTGGTCCATGTTTGCCCACTGAGTGAGGACGTGAGACTCAGAGGCCCCCTCCCCACCCCAGCAGCTGTGAAGGCCAGGCCAGGGGCCACGAGGAGTCAAAGGCAGGTGTGCCTAGTTCAGTAGCTCTTGCCCTGTGTCTTTATCACCATCAGCCGGACAACCGCCCTTCATGTTGTAGCTAGTGGTGGGGTTGAGCAAAGGGGAAGTGTGGGAGGGTGTGTCAGGAGGAAGTTAGGGGTTGCCAGATCTGGGAATGTGATGCAAAGGGCTAGTTTTGGATATGGGGGTAGGGGCTGGGGGTGTATCGTAATCAAAGACAATGGACAGGAGTGGCTCATGGGAATCTAGGAAGTCCTGGCAGCAGCGAGGTCTTCTTTTGTAGAGGAGAAGAGGATGGTGCGTGCGTGTGTGTGTGTGTGTGTGTGTGTGTGTGTGTGTGTGAGAGAGAGAGAGAGAGAGACAGAGAGAGACAGAGAGACAGAGAGACAGAGACAGAGAAAGAGATACAGATGCAGTTTCTGAGTTTTTTAAATAAGAGAGTGGGGGTAAGATTAGGGCAACCAAGGAAGCAGATGAGAAAAGCGGGCAGAGAGAGCAGAGCAGACAGTTCCAGCATCTGCAGGCTCAGCCCAGGGCACCCAGTTCATGGCTGATGGCCAGGATATTTCTACCAATGGCAGAATCTCAATATCACCTTCTTACTACCTCCAAATTTAGATCACGTGGATAGTGGGTAGTCCCCTTCCCCTACCAGGCCTTTTGGGTGACTGTTTTAGGGTGAAGAGGATCCCTTCTCTAGGGAAAAAAATCAGCATTTGAACAATGGCTGTGTCTGTTCAATTGTTAAAACTTCTTCATAATGTGGTATTAAGGTGGCCATGTACTGGCAGCTGAGATGGTTAATTTCCACGGTCAAATTGCTTGAATAAAAAAATGCCTGGAAGGCTGGGTATGGTGATGGGTGACTAGAATCCTAGCAATTAGTGGGTAGGGAATGGTAAGAAAATCAAGAGTTCAAGGTCAGCCTCAGCTGTGTAGCAAATATTACATGAGACCCTAACAAGCAAGCAGGAAAGGAAGGAAGAGGCCTGAGAATCAGCAAAGCATAACCCTTTGGTCTATCTGTGAGGGTGTTTCCAGGGTCAGTTGATTTAGAAGGTAAGACCCACCCTGAATGTGGGTGGCCACATCCTGCAGTCTGGGGTTTGCACTGAATCACAACAACAACAAAAGGGAGGTGCGCTGAGCATCAGCTCTGTCCTTTCTCTGCTTGCTCCTGGGAAATGCGAGGAGCCTCAGCTGCAGGCCCCACAGGCACAAGCTCCTTTACACCCTCCCTGCCATGACAAACCATAACTGCTGTAAACCTTTTCTCCCCAGAGCTGCTTTTTGTCACAGAGATGAGGAAAGTAACATAGAAGCCAGGACCCAGAATTCAGTTTCAAGTCTGACATCAGTTTACTGTGTGACCTGAGAGAAGTCATCCAATGTCTCTTGGCCACCAGCTCCCACATATGAAACAGAAGAAATTATCCCTCTCATCAGAAATGGAAACATCCGCTATCAGTGAATGTCAGAAACAGGACATGGGCAGTCCTTGTGTTAACAGTAGGGGGACCTTACTCTCTGTGTGCTGTCCTGAATGCCATGGGACATGGGCAGTCCTTGTGTTAACAGTGACAAAGTAACTTCACTGTGCATGCTAGTCCACAAGGAATCAGGCTGCTGACAGAATCATCCAGAAATTTGAAAGACCTTTAGAACCCCATACGGGCTGTACAGATTCTGAACTGCTGAGAGGAAGGGTGGGTTTAGAGTGGTTTTGAACCACTGACTCTGATGGAGACCCAAGTGGAAGCAAATGGGCCCACAGAGTTGGAAAGGGGCAGATGCCCGGCATGGGCAAGGTGCATGTACACATGCGCACCATGTTTGCCTGCCTGCTGCCCGAGGAAGTCAGAAGAGAGCACCAGATCCCCTGGACTGGAGTTACCAGTGGATGTAAGCTGTCATGTAGGCACTGGGCATCAAAGCCAGGTCCTCTTCAAGAACTGATGTTCTTAACTACTGCGCCATCTCTAGCCCCACCCTGAGCCCCTTTGAAAGAGAGTCTCCCTCTTCCCTTTCCTTTTTGCAGAAAGTAGGTAAGGTTATTATCCTCATTAGCAATCTAGGGATCAAACTGTTAAACAAGCAACCACACTGAGAGAAAGGACTGCAGGGGCCCTGTCCGCTCAACTGCAGTCCAATGGGCCAAAACGTGGGAGAGAACAGGACTGGCTGGGATGGTGCTGACCCACTGTGGCCACTGTGCTGTAAGTCTGACCATATCTAGGTGGTGCTCTCTTTTCTGAAACCAGGCTTCCTTTTTATGCTGAAGATGCTGTAGTCTAAACCAACGATGCCTATAGAGCAGAACATTCTGTACTAATCATCACAGACTCACAGGACCCTGGGAGGCAAGGAACAATGATTTATGTGACAGTAAGTCAGGTAGAGTGATATAGACCTATAACCCCAGCGCTTAGCAGGCTGTGGCAGGAGGATTGCCTTGGGTTTGAGACCAGCCTGAATTACGTAGAGATGGAACAAAAAGAAATATCCTAAGTAGATAAATAAACAGAGATGCCAACAGGCAAGTCTCAAATGTAGGACAGGGGTTTTTAGATTCAGGGGAATCCGTCTGACAGCTCATTATAATGCACGGCCTTGTGTGGGTCCTGACTGAAGCGAAGCAACTGTAGGCAGCATTTCCGAGACAGCTGGGGCTGTGTGCAAGCGAACTAGGTTAATGACAAAGGCTTATTAATTCTGTTAGATGTGATAACGGGACAGCAGGACGTGGCTCTACAGTTACATAAGAAGATGGCCCTATTCCTTCAGAACTCATCACTGAAGTTTACAGGCACAAGCTGACACACTTGGGTTTCACTCCTCTGGAGTTTTCTAGCTCATCAAAGGGAAAAGATGATTACCGAATCTGGGGGATGGGTTGTGAGGGTTTGCTGTTTAGCTCACTCGGTTTTTCTGCCTATTTGACATAGTCCTACAATGAACACCGTTTCTAAATGTGAAGGTAAGAGTCAAGAAGAGACTCATCAGAATACCACCACGAGTGAGAGGGCTGAGTGTGACCTTATGTCTCTGCAAGGAAAACACAAATAGCATGCCTTCTCAGGAAGCTCCGTGGAGCCGGCACCTCTGTCTCTCCCTAAATGAGGAGAGATTACCTTTCATCTTGATGGAGAATTCTCCCAGAAGACTCTCCAGCTCCGCCTCAATGGTGCACATGTTCTGCAAAGAGCACAGGAGATGGAGTTAGATCCACCACCCTCCACGCTGCAGCTTGAAGCACAAGGCATTTCAGTAGTGACTGCATGAACTAAAGGCACTTTCCTGTTGGCCATGAGTACACAGTATAGCCCTCTGAGACACGGCTAAGCAAGGCTTCCAGTGCATAGGCTAGCTGGAGCTTAATGAACACATTAAATGGTATGAAAAGAGTCAGGCAAATACAGAGTATGGGATGCTCCATAAGAACAGACTTGAACTGCACACAAAAGCAGTATTATTGTGATGGGGGAATCAACCATACATGCTGTATAGGACAAGATCCATGCTCTAGGTTAAATGAGCTGGGTCAGCCATTCTATAGTGTGTGCCTGTTTTATAACAACATGGTATATAACACACACTAACACACACACACACACACACACACACATACACACATACACACACACACACAGAGCTGGGACAGGATTTGGAAGCCTTTTTAGTGTAGTAAGCATCAGTATCCACTTCTTCAAGCTTCTTCCTTGTGGCCAGCTTCATTGAGACTCTGCCTGTGCAAGCTGCCATTCGGACAAAAGCAAGGCCACTCAGCACTGGCAGGCACAAGCAGGGCTTGGGGAACATAAGGAAGGTCTGAGGCTCCGTTTCTTATTTGTTTCTCTGTTCTGCTCAATACCTTCACTCTTGTGGACACAGAGAGAACGGTTTTACCCATCCTGTCGGAAGTTCTCAGTACTTCAGAGAGCTTAGCAAAGCTGGGAAGCATTTCCTCAGGTCTGAGCTTGGAGTAGCTTGAAAGTTTGGAAAACAAGATCTCAGCAAGGGAACAGTTGCTAGACATATCAGATGTGCCTTTAGGCACACTGGACTGCTACTACTGTCTCAAGAACCCAGGGCCACTAGGTTAACAATTGAAGTCACCCATGCTCAGAACTTATGGATGCAACCAGGGATGAACACGGCTCCACTTGTGAAAGAGCCCTGAGTCATGCAATTGCAGGTGTGATAAAATCACTTATGATTTTCACTGCTTCGAAACTGTAGTGCTTATTAGGGCTGTTGTAGGATCTTGTAATTTTGGTGTGCTCAAAATGCAGGTCATAGGGCCGGAGAGATGGCTCCGTGGTTAAGAGCACAGGCTGTTCTTCCAGAGGCCCTAGAGGGGTGAAAGCCTCCCTGTTCAGTGCTTGGACCCCAGGGACCATCAGAAACCAGGAAGACACATTTCTGTTCATAGTTCTTTATCTTGGATAAAAATTTCTTATACACATATCAACAACAAACAAACAAACAAACAATAACAACAACAGCAACAAAGATGCAGGCAGGATGGATACCCACACCAATACCATACGTGGGCTAGACATCTTAACCTGTGTCTACTCTTCCTTCAGGGCACACTACAGCATTGGGAAGTGAGTTTAAATGATAGGATGTTAAGTGTCATGGCTTGGTTTAGACAATTCCACCATTGTCTTGCTTGCTTACAGTTTTTTCTCTGCTATACTAGGGAGGAGATTCATGTCTGCCAGGTAAATAAATGCTCTACCACTGAACCGACTTTCCCAGGTTTTATTTTTCTTTTTTGTCCTTGTTTACCTTTTGAGCCATGGTCTCACTGAACTGCCTAGCCTGACTTTGAACTCATTCTGTAGCCTACATGAGCCTTGAACTTGCAATTCCCCTGCCTCGACTTCCCGAGTAGCTGGAATTACAGGCCTGTGCCAGCAGGTCTGGCTGCATTTATGTGTATCTTCTAGAGTATGGCACGGGTTTGTGTGCTGCGGTTCGCCTTTTCCTGGCAGTGACTAACAGGTCAGGCACAGTCACGGAAAGAAACGACAGGGCTTACCTCTGTGTACTCCTTGTAGCTGCGGTTGATCTCTGACAGACTCTCTCGGGCAGCCTTGCTGGCAGGGGACGCCGCAAATGCTTGCTTCATTTTGCTGGCACCATCTTGGAGGCGCCGTTGGATACAATAGGCTTCATAAAGCTCGTCTACCTGCCAGAACCCAAACAGGAAAGAGATCAATAACCGTCATGCTTGAGAGAAGTCCCACAGGTTGTTGTCATGCCCTTAAAGATACACTGTATTGCTGTTCTCAAGAAGAGTCTTGCCAAGGGTGAATCCTTTAGACCAATCACTTAATTTCAGCACTGTGTGACACATTTTGCTTGTTTATTCTTTTCAAAGCAGATTTTGCTCGATCTTTTTTTCTAAATGACAAACTGAAAAGGCCTTTTCATGTCTTTGAGGCTACCACTGGGATTGTTTACACTGACTCAGGTAGCTGGGCATAGTGGCACCTTCCTATAATCACAGCACTTGGGAGGCTGAGGTAGGAGGTTGTGAGTTCCAGGCCATTGAGGTGCTGTCTCAAGAAAGGAAGGAAGGGAAGGAGGGAGGGAGGGAGGGAGGGAAGGAGAGAGGGAGGGAGGGAGGGAGGTAAGGAAGGGAAGGGAAAGGGAGGAATGGGGGCACAGAGAAGTGGGGATAAATCTGTAGGTCTGTGGTGGACTGTGGAGTTAGACAATAAGGACAGGAGCCCTCTGTGTGTGAATATGCATTGGGAGAGCTCCCGGTTTTCCATCAAAGGGAAAAATTGTAGTACACAACGCTGTTACCACTTTAAGAAGCATTGTCAACAGGTGATACCTACAATTTTGGAGTTGATAGTTTATTTGTATGCAAATGCAAGTGTGCGTGCATGTGTGCGTGCATGTGTGCGTGCGTGCAGAAGGAGCCAGCAGATGGTGCCAGCTGCTTTCTTCTATCATTCTCAACCTATTCCTTTGAGGTTGGAGGGGTCTCTCCCTGAATGTGTAGCTCAGGTTTTCTCAGCTAAACTGAAGGCCAGCAAGCCCCAGCCAACTTTTTGTCTTTGCCCCACCTGGATCTGGGGTTACAAGCATTTTTGGGGATACCTAGCTTGTGGCATGGGTGCTGGGTTCCAAACTCTGGTCCTCATGATTGAGTGATTGCATAGCAAGTACTCTTAACCACAGACCCATTTCTACAGGCCTGGAGTCAGCCTTTACAAAAGAAATTTTACTTTTAATTTTGTGCGCACATACTGTGTGTATCCATGTGCGGGTACATATACTTGAGTGCAGGTGCCCTTGGAAGCCAGAAGAGGGCATCAGATCCTCTCGAGCTGGAATTATAGGTGGTTGTGAGCCAAGGGAAGCGGGTGTTGGGAATTGAACTCTGCAAGGGCAGAGTGTGCTCTTAACCACTGAGACATCTCTCTAGCCCCATGATTAAGTATTTAAAAATTAAAAATGAGGTTATTTACTGAAAATGATTTTGTGAAGTCATGGATCAATAGCAGAGAAACTGAAATTAAGTTGCTCAGATTCATCAAAGCGCAGTCCCAGCAACAAGGAACAATCAGTCTTCACATTCTTCTTCTCCCCATCTTCCTCCCTTCCTCCCACCCTTCGTCCCTTAATTCCTCTCTTTCTTTTGGATTTTATTTATTTATATTTTATGTGAATGGGTGTTTTGCTTGCATGTATGTCTGTGCACCACATTCATGCTTGTTACCCATGGAAGTCAGAAGAAGGTGTTGGCTCCCCTAGGACTGGAGTTACAATTGGTTGTGAGCCAGCATGTGGGAGCTGGGAATGGAACCCAGGTCCTCCGCAAGAGCAGCCAGTGCTCTGAGCCACTGAGCCAGGTCTCAGCCCCAAGGCTTTCATTTCTACGTTCAGCTTAGGCATCTATTAGGTAAAGGCTCACTGGACCCGTGCTAGACTCAGGATGGGCCTACGCTGGGCAGTAACTGAGAGCAGAAACACAGAAGCAAAGACAACAGCAGCATTGTTTACCTTACTAATGTGAAACTCCAGGCGTCGCATGTATCTTTCAATCGTTTTAATTTGCTGGAATTAAAAGGAGAAGATTGAAAAAAGCATGAGCCATTCACAGTGCAATTGATTAGGCTTTCGAGAGTGATTTCATTAGCATGTCCTCTGCACAAGTGCTGGAAATGCAGTACTTACTACTTCCTCTTTTCTTCCACCGTTGCCACTATTTTAGGGTTGTTCGAATGTTAATTTTGAAAATGTTTTTCAAAACACTGACTCCCATGAGAGATGAGCTTGAGCTAATCATGGTCATCCAATGTTTAATGGCAAGGTGGCCAATCCATTCGATTTCTGGTGGAGCAGTGCCATTTTTTTGTGTGTTCTAAACTGAGTTTTTTTTGCATACTGAATTATGTATGAAGCTGGGTACATTTTACAATTGTTATTTGCCTATGGTGGCAGATAGCCATTGGTTTGGGCTCACAGATACAGCTGCTCATGCTAGTCCTATGAGTTATAAATACTGTTGTAAGATGCATTTGATTTAACTGCCCTTTAAAATATCTTCACAGAGAATATACATGATTTGGCATTGAGATAAAGCTATGTATATAGAATGGCATGGAGAGTGATATTGTATACAACTAAAAAGGAAGGCACAAAAATCTCACTACTAAAAGGCCTGAAAGAATTTTGCCAATAAGAATATATATATATATATAACATGAAATATATATATTACATGAAATATATATTACATGAAAAGAAATAACTAGAATTAACTGGAATAATTTTTTCTATTTTATAATATATTTTTATTTTTTTAAACATTATATACGGAATATATAGTGGAAAAATATATTTTTTTTGGTGGCACAAAACAATTGCAGCATTTTCCAATCAGGGAAGTCTCATAGTTGATGAAAATGGCAGCTACTATTAAAGGCTACATGGTGAGGACCTCTAAATCCAAGTTCCAGACTCTCAGAAAGCAGAGCAAACACACAGCCTAGAGCCTGGCTTTCCCGCGAGCTGAATGCCCTTTGATTCTGCAGACCTTGATGTTCATTCTTCCTCTTCATGGAACAGAAAGAACAAAACATGGATTTTCCTTCCCAACACAAGAGCATCACTCTTTGTCTGGAAGCTTACTGTCCCCCAAAGGACCTCTTACTAATATCTGCTCAAAGTGAACAGTTTCACCTTTTAGCCGCAACCCAGGATGGCCTACCTTGTCTAGGTCGTACAGCACACCCTGAAATGAAAGGAGGAACCCTTGGTTACAACACAGCGTCCTCAGAAATGCCGTCCGCTTTCATAAATGACCCAGCTCACATTTCTACATAGCCCGTGAAGGAATCACCAGTCCCACTAAATTCTACTGGATTTTTGGGGGGTTTGTTCTTAATGAGTAAAACTCTGGGTTGTTTGGAGTACTCTCCAGGGTCAGCGTTGTCTGATCTCTGTGATTCTACAACTGCACCCGTTCTTGTGGTCTCTCTGCAGCTTTAAGGGTTCTTAAACAAAACCCAGCAAAGTCTTATCTGCCAGCCAAGTGGAAGATAAACACATGTTCTCACACAGCTGCCAGGGTTGCCTATGCAGACTTGCCTGGGGTTTTGTGCTGCCTTGAAGGGTTAAGGTGTGATAAATAACACTTTGGTAGGAACAAAATTAGTCCTGCCAATCCATCAGAACAGAGGACATTCACCACCCAGCAAGGATTCTAGTGAGGCTCCCCAGGCGTTTTCCCTCCGGTCTCTTAGTGACTTCTCCCCTTCCTTCCCTGCCACTGGCTGAGCTGGTGAGTTTTTGACACAAGCCAGGGCCATCTGAGGAGAGGGAATGCCAATGGAGAAAAATGCTATCAGGCTGGCATGTAGGCAAGTCTGTGGGGTGTGTTCTTAATTAATAATTGGTTTGGGAGCGGCCCGCCTATTGTGGGTGGTGCCACTCCTGAGGCCGCCCATTGTGGGTGGTGCCACTCCTGGACACATGGTCCTGAGTACTGTAAGAAAGCATGCTGAGCAAGGATTGAGGAGGAAGACAGTAGAGCAGTAATACCCCATGGCCTCTGCGCCCATTCTCGCCTCCAGGTTCCTGCCCTGACATCTCTCTATGATGGAGTTTAGTTTGTGCACTGAAGTAAACTCTTCTGCAAGCTGCATTTGGCTATGGTATTTATCACAGCAATAATAAGCAATCCAGGGCACTGATCTATATTGACAGATTGGCAATAAAGCAAATAAATGTTCTTATTTCTGAATTCTGAATGTATTAAGAAGATGCTAGGAAAACAGCAACATTTCATTTTGTTGTATTCCTTAGAGTTTTCTTTTCTTTTAAAGATTTATTTATGTATTTTATGTATATGAGTGTTTTTGCCTGCGTGTTTATCTGTATACCAGAAGAGGGCACCGGATCATGAGCTGCCATGTGGGTGCTGGGAATTGAACTCAGGCCCTCTGGAAGAGCAGCCAGTGCTCTTAACTGCTGAGCCATCACTCCAGCTCCACTTAGGGAAGTTTTCAAAAACCATCTTTATTATCTTTATTTCATTATGAAGTATATCTACATAAACACACAGAGGTCTCTCTATATTATACCCCAGGCCGACCATCTCCCTGCCTCAGCCTTCCTCTTGCTGGGTTTACAGGTGTAAGTAACCAAGCTCAGCTCTTTTTCCTCCCAAAACATATACGCCCGGAGGCAGTAGCTTTGCTACTTGTATCTGTTTCTCTTAAGGGCTCCCCTCCTCCGCGCCCCTCCCCTCCTTTGGTAAGCAAGGAGCAGAGACCCCCACCCTCCACCCTGTGTTAGCGTCCTCATGGTCAGAGGGACCTACCAGGCGAGAGTTTCTTTTCATATCTTTTAACTGAGCGGTCAACTTGTCCAGCTCCGTCTGGTGAAACTCCAGGTACTCACTGCAAAGGAAACACACCGTGGTGAGCAGACACCGTGGTGAGCTCTCACTTTCGGAGAGATCTGGGCAGTTGCTGACCTTTGCCTTCTAAGAGGGGTTTAAGAATTGGAATGTCAGTCAGGTGGCGGCTCACATCTATACTCTCAGTACATGGGAGACGGAAGCAGGACTATTAGTGTGTATTCTAGGCCAGCCTGGACTTCAAGTAACTCCCAGGCTAGCCTGGGTTACAGAGTGAGACCCTGCCCCTTTCTCCTCTTGAAAAAAAAAAAGAGTCAAAACTTTGCTCTGTGACTGGGGAACATTTTGGAAAGACTGGGAGTTGCAGTTGATCTTGTCTAGTTTGAAGAGAGGGAGAGAGATGGGGCAGGGGTTGCCACTGTGAGGATAAAAACCCAGAAATGAAAAGTCAACTGTGAGGGAAGAGTTAGGCAGGACTTGGGGGATACAGTTTTGTCACCCATTAGGGACAGCAAGTACCTTACCAAATGCTAGGCAAGTTTTCTTCTGGTCAAACTGTCCTTCTAGCACATTCAGGAAGGCTTCAGAGTGTTTGAATGTGTGTATGTTTGAGGCAGGCTGTATACTAGCCTATCCTGGCTGACTTTGACCTTTTGATGATCCTCCTGCCTTCGCCTCCTGAGTGAAGGGTAGAATTACAGGTGTGATCCACCACACCAGGCTCAAATCCCTTCCATAGCAAACTCTAGTTCAGCTATGTATGCCCATCATTGTCTAAAGGAAGTACAGCTCTGTAGGGAGTTAGCTATAAACACACCACTGTGTCAAGCCTCAAGCCTGCTTCGATGTCATGGATACGACATGCAATCCCAACCCGTTTCCCATTAAAAGCTTATTAAAAGCTGCCTCAACTATGGAACAAGAAGGAAACACCCAGCAAAGTATGCTGGTGCACTTCTCTCTCTCTGCGATCCCAGCACTGGACAGGTGGAGATGGGATCAGAACTGCAAGGCCATTGTCTACGTAGCAAGTTCAAGGCCAGCCTGAGGCAGGAGACTCTGCCTCAAAACCAAACAAAATAATAAAACCGTAGCGGCACACAGGGCTGTTTCCATAACTGATTTCCTAAGACTACTGGCTTTTAGGAAGGAAAAGGGTTATTTTAGGGAGGAAAAAGGTCTCCTTTCCCCACCGCGCATCGTCAGGTCCATTATTCTTACTCAAGCCCGTTTTTCAGAGCCCTGTAGACCTCTTCCACCCTCTTCGGCTGAGGCTCTTTAGGAGTGTTGTTATTTTTGTGCCCTAAATTGTGCATTTTCTTCAGCTTGGCCTGAGGCTTCTTGAGAGCAGACGCATTTTCAATGAAGGAGTTACACCTAAAGCAAGAGAAAAGAGGCTGTGAGTCTCAGACGTCACAAAGACCCACCAGGGAAATGTCTTTTAAATCTTTTGACTTCATCCTAGTGCCCTGGGGGAAGGTAGCACGGCCCTGGACAGCAACAGATTCCAGCGGGCCACATTTCATTTCTTGATGTTTGTGGAAAGTTTCACTGAGGAGAGGCTCCCCTGGAGGTTCAGCCTAGCTTTGGGCTATATGCTTTTCTGAGGGTGCTCTTGTAGTCTAGCTCACAGGGACCCGGAATAAATGCTTCCGGGTGGAAACAATGAACAGGCAGAAGTCATATCCAACCAAAGGGAAGACAAATCTTTGTATAATATCAGATACAAACTTATACCTCAGTAGAATGTGACTGACACCTTTTTGGGTAATGTGCCAAAGCATGACAAATAGCTAATTTTCCAAGGCATTAAACAAAAACACAAGCAGCTTGTACTTAGGGCTCTCTTTGCAGTACTATTTATTTTATTTTTTTAAATTTTTTAATTGTGTTTTTTTTGTATGTGGGGTCTGTGAATGTATGTACAGGTGCTAGCGCCTGTGTGTGCACGTGTGTCTAAAAGCGGGGAGTTGACTTTTGGGTATTGTCCTTTATCATTCTTCATAATCATTTTTTTTTTTTGAGACAGAATCTGTCTTGAAACCTGGAGCTCCCTTGGAAAGGGAGAGCATCGTCCCTCAGCCAAACCAAAGATGACTTGCCTTGCATGTTACCCATTCCCTCTCTGTTATTTCCTTGGTTTTATGGGTTTGATGAGAGGAGGAGATTCCAGGGAAAGTAGGGCCCAATTTCCCAAGCCCCACCTGAATAACATCAGCTCTCCAGAGTCCCTCTGTGAGGCACGGTCTCCATCCACTGCATAATTTCATACCAAGTACAGTCTCCAAAACAGGAAAGTGTGCTTGTAAGGGGGTTGGGAGTAAGGCAGCGGGAGTCTACATGCTCGGTCCATGACTAACTGTGGCACCAGTTAGCATACCAACATGCGTGCTGACCCCCAGGCTCTCTCAGCATGGTAGGTACCTGTTACAGAGTCCGAGCCTGCATCCTGATTCCTCTCTCCCGCTCCCAGCCCTAAGCTCCTCCAGCTGTCACAAGCGTCCTTTCCCCCAGCTTTTGATTCTGATATAACCCTACCATTTCAGCCATGCGCTCTCTTGGTCCTTTTTTAGCCCCTTTCTTGGCTTCCTCCCTCACTGCTCCACCACACGCCTGCCCCACGCCCCAGTTTACTCTGCTGGCCATGTTCACTGTACTGCTTTCTCTGTAAGCTCTGGATGCTTCCAGATGCCTCTGGCTGTACTCTTCCTCATAGCTATATTAAAAGCCCTCCCCTCAACCATGCCTTGGAGTGGTCATGTCCTCCCTTTTGAACACATGACCGCTCAAAATCGCTAGGATAAGCTAGCCATTTATGTATGTGCATGTGTACACACCGATGGCTAGCTTATCCTAAACACTAAGACATCTTTGCACAAGGAATTCTAAATGATAAAAATGATGGCACTTAATTCTGGGTGAGCTATCTTTTCCACGAAGAGGACATTACCTACCACACACATGCACGGTGTGAGGCACACACATCAGCACCTGCCCCTTTTTGCTGCTTCCCAGAAGGAGTGAGCACCCAGCACTTGCCTGGATCGTCTTTCCTGTAGGCCGCTAAAACCTGCGAAGGACTGGCTCCGGATGATGCCATTGGGCCCTCCAGGCGAGAAGGACTGGGATCCCACCAGCATGATTTCGGGGAGTCTGGTTGGCAGTCCTGTAAGACAGATGGAAGATCATGGTGACTGTCAGGCAGGTTCCCACAGAAATACCAAGCTGTTGACATTCAGAGGTGTAACAAGGTGGAGTGACTCACCAGGTCCTGGTCATGAGGGGCACGAAATGCTTCCGAGACTTCCCTAAGATGGTACGCATCCACTTATACCAAAACAAATACGATCACACAGAATCACTGCCACTTAGGTTTCCTTTGGGGGGGGGGCTATGTGTATATGATGCACCTGTGTTCGTGTGTGCTGCATGTATATGGACATGTGTGCATATGCATGTGGGCACTCAAGGCTGACGTAGGAATCTCCCTAGAGAGTGTTCATCTTACTCATTGTGGCGGTCTCTCAGCCGAGTGTAGAAATGGATAATATGGCTAGTTTACTTAGCTAGCCTGCTCCACAGATCCCATTTTCACCTTCAGTGTAGGAATTACGGCCAACTGCTATGCCTACCCAGAATGTATGTGGGTTCTGACGATTGATAGTTCATCTATAAGCATGCACACTTTATTCACTGAACCATTCCCATCTTCCCAACTGGCCTATGTTTCCTTAGGAATGTCCTCTCTCCCCCCTCTCCCCTCCCTCCCTCCCTCCTTCCCTCCCCTCCCTCCCCCTTCCCTCCCCCCTCCTTCCCTCTTCCCTTCCTCTTTCCCTCCCTCCCTCCCTTCCTTCCTTTCTTCTTCCCCCCTCCCTCCCTCTTTCCTTCCTCCCCTCCCTCCCTCCCTCCCTCCCTCCCTCCCTCCCTTCCTTTCTTCTTCCCTCCCTCCCTCCTTTCCTTTCTTCTTCCCTCCCTCCCTCCTTTCCTTTCTTCTTCCCTCCCTTCTTCCCTCCCTCCCTCCCTCCCTCCCTTCTTCCCTCCCTCCCTTCTTCCCTCCCTCCCTTCCTTTCCCTCCCTCCTTCCTCCCTCCCTCCCTCCCTCCCTTCCCCCCCTCTCTCTTTCCTTTCATTTTCTTCCCTTCCTTCTTCTTCCCTCCCTCCTTCCTTTCCTTTCTTCTTCCCTCCCTCCCTCCTTTCCTTTCTTCTTCCCTTCTTCCCTCCCTCCCTCCCTCCCTCCCTCCCTCCTCCCTCCCTTCTTCCCTCCCTCCCTCCCTCCCTCCCTCCTTTCCTTCCCCTCTCTCTCTCTTTCCTTTCATTTTCTTCCCTTCCTTCTTCTTCCCCTCACCCCCTTCTTTGTTAGGTTCGACCAAGGTTTACTAAGGATAAGAACATTTGTAATGGTTCAGTCCATTCAATTACAACAACAACACGGCAAAAATCAGCCAACATCAAACTTTCAGATAGTCCAACAACCTGAAATTCAAAGCGTAGTCAGGGCTACAGAAGAGATTTTATTTGTAAGGCTGAAAACACGGGGTTTCTTTAAAGATGAACTTATTTAAACTCTTTCTCCCCTTCTCTCCTTATTTGGATAGATGAGACTGTGCCACTAAGTTGGCTGGGCAAATAAGAAAAGAAAGAAAGGGTAGAAGGGGTGCTCCCAAAGGAAGAGATACTCTGGGTTAGTTAAGAAGGCGAGACAGGTAGGAGGCCTGCAGATTGCTCAAACCCTTTGGATCCTTTCTTGGGTTGTTTGTTTGGCTTTGTGAAGAGTCCTTGTGACAGACCAAGGCGCAGTGTCACAAACACCGCTTCAGCTGGACAGAAGCCCAAGGTTAGTCCCTCAAGGGACTGTCCTAGAACGGTGAGGTAACCCTACCCATGGCCAAGCAGGCAGCCTCAAAGCTTGTGCCATTGTCTCAGCAGGTGATGTCAGGCCCGGGCAGGGGCTGAGCTAGCAGGACTGGGTTTAGTGTCCCCACTGAAGCCTCCCAAGGTAGACACACACCAATTAGCATCACCCATGTTCTTTAAGGAACCTAGGAGAAGGAGAGGAAGCTAAACCCTCAGAGAGCAGATGCCCCACACTGTCACAGGGCTTTAAAGCCACGCCCCTCTGAAAATGGGTCTTATTGCAGGGGCAAGGTGCTCCCTCACTGGAGGTCAGTCTGGGGATGCAGAGTAAGCTGGCTGCTCCATGGGATGGGACAAAAACCCCATAGCTGCAGAAGACAGAAGAAATTCTCTGGAATTTTAAGTGCAGTGAAAGAGAAATATGTGAAAGTAACAGGCGGCACAGTGACTAGACACAACAACCCCGTTACCCCGCAAAGAAGCCCAGTTTCGTGAATTCTTCAACAAGTTCTCACAGTCGCTCCCTCCGGCCCTTAGGTATCTAGGTATCTGTCTACATTTCACTGAGGACTCGGGCCTCAGGCTCACACAGTCAGCCTCACGCAGTATGACGCTCCCTGCCCACTTGTAAAAGTCATCGTGAAGGCACTATGGCTCTGTTCTGTCTTCACTCCATTGGCTTTTGTTTCTCCTTCCATGCTGGGGATTGCACCCAGGGCCTCCACATGCTAGGTGGGGGCTCGGCCACCCAGCACACTCCCACTCCTGGCTTCAATAACCTGACAGCCAAACACTCATCTCATTCAGTCTCAACTTTACAAATCTTTTAAATTTTATGTTATTATTTTATGTGTCTGGTTCTCTTGCCGGCAAGTACGTCTGTGCATTACAAGCTCAAAGTGCTAAGCAGAGGCCAGATGGTGTCAGATGCCCTGGAACTGGAGATATAGACGGCTGTGAGCTGCCAAGTGGGGTGCTGGGGATTGAACTCAGGCTTTCTGGAAAAGCAGCCAGTGCTCTTAACAGTTGAGCCTTCTGTGCAGCCCCAACTTGAGGAATCTGGTTAGTATTGCGTCTCATTTTGTAAGTTGTTCAACAGGTCTAATAAAGCATAGACATTTGATTTAAAATGAGCAACAAGCTCTAAAGCTGTTTAAAATATTTAACTGTTTCATACTTTCTAGATACTATGTGTGTATATTTTGTTGTTTCCTTTTGGAGTGGAGTCTCACTATGTTGCCTGAACTGTCTTGGAACTCACTAAACAGCAGCAATTCTCCTGCCTTAGCCTTCAAAGGGTGGTGCACACCCTTTAAACCCAACACTTGGGAGGCAGAGGCAGGCAGATCTCTGTGAGTTCGAGGCCAGCCTGGGCTACAAGAGCTAGTTCTAGGACAGGCTCCAAAGTTACAGAGAAACCCTGCCTTGAAAAACCAAAATAAAAGATAACAAAACAAAACATCATCAACAACAACAACAAAAGAGCTGGAATCAGAGGCAGGGTCTCACCATGCGGTACTGGCCAGCCTGGACTTTGCTGTGCAGAGAAGGTTGCCACCTTTGCTCCTGTGTGCTAGAATGGAGGTATGCTGAAACTGGATTTTTTTTTCTTTCTTATTCTTTGCATCAGTAGATTAAGCTACAGTGGCCTGACTCCAAGCCTCAGGCATTCTAGGATAATAAATACAGGCAATGACCTGTTTATACAGCTGTTCAGAGGCCCCTCAGGTGATTTCGATGCTGAGCAGCATTGAGAAGAGGCTGCTTTAGAAATTCCACAAGCACGATAGGCTTGAAGCAAAGAGGAGAATAAGAGAGCGAAGGCAAAACTGTTGTGTTGGGTAAAATCAAAACTCAGAAGAACACTACAATTTAACAAATCCAAAATTTTTAAATGATATAGTTTCTGTGTGATTATACTGAGTCAGGGTGGTCGGGAAAGAATGAACAGCCTCTTACAACAAGGAGGTGTGGAAGGGTTGAAGCAGATAGAAAGAGATTAAGGTGACTGGCTACTTCCCCCTTATCACACCAAGCCTCACACTGTGATTGGTCCAGAAAGGACAGGTAAGCACAGCACAGCAAATCAAGGCTACCAGGAGAACTTAGAAATAAGTGATGCTGAGGAGTCAATGATGGGAATCAGCGTTGGAAGGCTGACGGCTTGGAGACTGACAATGAAGACCGTAGCTCATTAATGCCACCAGCATTCATGATGGAATGACATCTGGGAATTAGTCTGGGTGACAGCTCTACTTTGTGTTATGCTTTTATTAGCTGGCATCCCGGCTTACACAACATGCTGTGGTTCGGTGAGCTTGTGTTTACATATTTCTCCCCTCAAATGTCAACAGCTCCTCCAGGACTAGCAGGGTTAGGTGTGACAAGGGGCAGATCTCCAACAGACTTGCTCACACCTGCTAGGCACGGATCTTCACACCGAGGCGCGTTCAAAGCAGAAGTGCTTAAAGGCTTTCAGGAATGACAGCAAGTATAAAACCACCCAGGCAGCCAAAAGGAAGGCTTGCTGCTGTCACAACACTGAGGGCAACTCATGAAGGAAAGCAGGAATTGTTAGGTTTGGGGTTTTTTAAAGTTTCATAGGCATCAAAACTGTTTCCAACATCAGGAAAATAGAGAAGAGCAGAAAGAAGGCAGGGAAGGGAACCGTGCTCTTCACACACCCACAGGACCACAGCGGAATTTACTGACGTTTCAGCTCTTGCCTTTCCCCACAGAGCATAACCATGGTACAGGCTGCACACTGACTTTTGTATGTTGCTTTTCCTAGCATGCTTTTTAGGGAGTAAGAGTCATCACATCTGTATGTGCTTCAGCTGTAAGATCATGAAATTTAAAAGTAACAAGTCTAAATGTGATTCTCTTGACCCCCGTGGGGTTTTCCTCTTCTTGTGTAAGCAAATACCCTAGAAACATACACAGGTAACAGAAAACATACATCTATGATGTCCGAGTGAGGTGAGGAGGGACATCTCTGTTCCTGCTAAAGCATGGCTCATGGGGCAAAGGTCCACTAAGAAACCAAGAACGTTCAAAGTTCTAAGCTAGGTTAGCTCCACTAATCAGACTGAGACCAACTCAGAAACAGCGCAGCTGACATGCTGACAGCGGCAAACAATTCCATGACCACGTCAATGGCTTTCTGGAAGCCAGTGAGGAAGCCCCAAGAACTTCTGGGGTGTAATAGGAGCTAGAACTCCATTGTGATAAGCTGGGGTGTGGCCAATCAGAGAAATCTTGCCTAGGATGTGCAAAGCCTCAGTTTCCATACTCAACACCATTAGGAAATGTAAGAAAGATAAACATAAATAAGTAAATAAAAATTTTAAATATGGGATAATGTGCATTTTCTAAGACTCGCACTGGAAACACAAGATGAGTAAATACTATGGCTGAGAAATTTTAGATCAATTAAGATGACCCAAAAATCATCATCAACTTCCAGAAAAAAACCATTATTATTCCTTCTGCAAGAGCAAGACCCAAGAAATCAGGACAAGGAAAAAAAACACTGGGGTGAAATGCTCCCCCTTCTGCATCTGAACACCAGCGACCCTAGTAAGTTGCTCCTTTTCCTAGGAAGGCCAAGTCACAGGCAGCACAGGGGCCCACTGACCTCTGAGTCATTTCTTCATGTTTGACGGGTCCTTCCTTTCCCAACGGTATGCCCTTCTGTTTATGCTCCTCCACATCTCGAGCAAGACCAGAAGTATAATTCAGTTGTCTCAATAAGCATGTGAGCCAGGTGTAAATAGCCTGCTACGCTAAATGATTATTTGAGATGAGCCCTAAAAATAGATGTCTGCTTATTCTATGTCTACAAGGCACCCATTACCAAGGTGACTAATCTCTTTTAAAAAGGGGGTGCATTTAAGTCATTGCTTACTTTTTTTAGATTCATTTTATTTTTATTATGTATTTGGTGTTTTGCCTGAATGTGTCTGTGCACTGTGTTCATGCAGTACTCTTGGAGGATGGAAGGAAGCTCCGGGCACCGTGGAACTGGAGTTATAGATGGTTCTGAGAATTCCCCATGTGGGTTATGGGAATTGAACCTGGGTCATCTGAGAGAGCAAAAATCTTTCCAGCCCTGATTGCCTACTTCCTTTATTTAAGTATTGATGCTCTAAAATCAGTCAAGGCAGTGCCAATATTTACTTCTCAGATGTCAACACTGTCAAGCAAATGACAAATTCCAACTTAGATAAGTGATATAAATGGGTAGAAAAATTATAAATGGCTTTTCTATAACCTCACTTCTTAGCAAACAGATGGAGGGGCCGCAGAAGGTCCCATAGGCCTCTTAAGCAAGTGCCACACTTGAGCAGCTACAGATTCTGTTTATAAAACAGAGAGAGCAATTCTTCACCATTTTGTTTTATTTTCTCACATTCATTCAGTTATGCATGTGTGCGCACGCACACGTATGCAATCTCCATGACACATATGTGGGAAGGTCAGAGGACAAATGGGGGGAGCAGGTTTTCTCCTCCATCATGTGGGTCCAGGGAATCAAGCTCAGGTCCTCAGGCTTTGCAGCAAGAGTCCATCTGAACCTTCTCGTTAGTCCAGAGTCTTCACTTTAATGCAAGCATCATGGACCTCGATTGAAACATCCTCCAATCTTAAAATCAATAACAAGACTGCTTAGGTCTTTTCTAAACTGTCAGTCATCCCCACAGATGGGAGGGCTTCTGTTTCAACAAAGAGAGAAGGCCAAGAGAAAGCACAGTGGCTTCAGTGCTTGAGGTGCGCACATGAGAACATGAGTTTTATTCCTGAACCCACATAAGAAGCCAGCCATGGTGGTGTATGCTTATAACCACAGCACTGCGGAGACAGAAACAGGCGGGCTCCTGAGAATCACTCTCCAGTCTACCCAGCTGAATTGGTAAACTCTAGGTCACTGAGAGACTCTGTTTCAAAACTCTAGGTGGACTGCTCACACACACACACAAACACACACACGCACGCACACGCACACGCGCGCGCGCCGCACACACACACACACACACACACACACACACACACCCCAAAATAGAAAATGAGGATGTACTCTGTGAGAGTTAAAATGCCCAAGAAACACAAAGACTGTTATAATGAAGAGCTGTTCTCAACCAACCTGAAAAAAACAAAGTGAGAAAGAAGAAACAAATATTTAGACTCTCTGGAGGTTGATGTAGATGATTTTCTTTTATTGTTTTAGATTGGTTTTATTTTATATGTTTGAGTGTTTTCCCTGAATGTATGATGTGCCCACAGAGGCCAGAAGAGGATATTGGAATTTCTAGAACTGGAGTTATACAGAGATGGTTATAAGCCACCATGTAGGTTCTGGGACTCTGCAAGAACAACAAATGCTCTAAACCATTGAACCATATCTTTCTTGTCTCCTAAGATACTATCAATGAACACAAAATTATTGGCTGTATTTTATGTAATATACTGGCAGGATGCTATTTATTGTCAATGACTGGGGCCTGCTTGAAAAATAATTTCATTGGAAAAGCTATTATGATTGTACCCAAAGCAGGTGGGAATCAATTTTGGAAATAATAAACAACATGAGGAAGGTTTTAGGTGTTTTTTCTCCACGCTCCCAGGGAGCATGAAGCCAGTGCTGATATGAAAGTGGACTCAGGCAGGACAAACCAGAGCTCATTATTTCTGCAGTTTAATGTTCTAATTTACACCTGGTTACTCAGCTTCTCTGCATCCCAGTCACCTATTCGTACAAGACACACAACTCAGAAGATGTTTGTGAGACAGCAACGAGATAACACAAACAAGGCCTGCTTGGTAAAACTCGTTTTCTAACAATTTAAAATAATGAGTCCTTCTAAAAGAAAGGGAGATAAATGAGACAGGAGCATCCAGACCATTTATTTACAAAACAAAACAAAGCATAATATTTTAAAACCTGCCTTCAGGAGACTGTGTGTGGATAGACTACAGAAGCTCTAACTAGCCCCTAGGAAATCAGCAGCCTCCAGACAGTCTGTATCAGTCACCAACTGTGACTGAGGAGAAATAAGAAAGCAGGCATTTAGAAATCTAGTGCAAAGTCAGTTTCTTAATGATTTGTTTTTATTTATGTGTCTGTGTATAGTCTCTGTGTGTGGATGCAGAGGATGTCAAATCCCTTGGAGCTAAAGTTAAAAGTGACTGTGAACTGCCTGCCTAGGGGCTCTGGCAGAATACCATGTGATTGGAATCTCTGAGCTATCCTGTTGTCCCCAACAGTGAACTTTAAAAAAAAATCAATTTTGAAATTGTATGATTGTTACAAAAAAGTTCCAAGAAAAGCACAAAGGATCTGGCCTGTCTTCCCCCAGACTCACCATCTGCCACGTCTGCCACAATTTTCTCTGTCATTTCCCCTCCATAATACACACACACACACACACACACACACACACACACACACACACACGAATTTTTCTGACTTTTTTTCCACAGTGATTTGTATATACATAGTTTTGTATACCAATTTCTACTTCTTCACAACTGGCCAGTTTGTAGTATGATGCAAATTCAGCATTCAGTACTTTAATTCATATTTTCTAAGGGCACGTTCACCCACTTAAGTAACCACAACCCAGAGATTAATACCAGGAAATTTAATATCAAGTCTATAATATTATCTAATCTATAAATGTTATCCAAATTCCACCAATTGTCCTATTAACAGTCTGCATATTGAGTATTTTCACACCCAATA
This sequence comes from Arvicola amphibius, assembly GCF_903992535.2. Taxonomy (NCBI): domain Eukaryota; kingdom Metazoa; phylum Chordata; class Mammalia; order Rodentia; family Cricetidae; genus Arvicola; species Arvicola amphibius. The sequence continues at coordinate 125,092,421 of NC_052052.2, read as the reverse complement.
TAATATACCCCAAGAGTGAAGAAGAGGCATAAGGAGTCACTGATCTCATTATTGCTGTTATTGACTTTGATAGTTTGGCCAAGTTTTGCTGGCCAGTTTGTTTTTTGCTTACTTACCATTTTTTGCCACTGTGCTTTGTAAGAACTTGGTAGGGAGGTACTTTGAGGCTATGACAATGTCTCAGGAGTTTTAGCATCCACTGCTGATTATTGTCCCAGTAAGTTATAATCACAATTTTTTTTAAGTTCGCTTTTGGGGACAACAGGATACCTCAGAGAGTCTTTGAACGCCATCATCCCTTGGTATATAAGAAAGGGCTTTCCCTACTCCTTGTATTCATTAATTAGTTAGTTAATTGTTAAATATGGACTAATGGATGCTTATTTTCAATGGGTATAATATATTACTATCATTTTAAGAAAGAAACTAGATTAGCAGGGTGGTGGTGGTGGTGGCGGTGGCAGAGCACACCTTTAATCCCAGCACTTGGGAGGCAGAGGCAGGCAGATCTCTATGAGTTGGAGTTAAGTCTGTGCTACAGAGTAAGTTCCAGGACAGGCCCCAAAGCTACAGAGAAACCCTGTCTTGAAAAACAAAACGAAATAAAAGAAAAAAAAGAAAAAAAATAAGAAAAAGAAAAAAAAAGCCAGTTTTTTTGTCTGTCTGTCTGTCTGTCTCTCCCTCCCTCTCTCCTTACTCTCTCTTTCTTTCTTTAATGGGTTTTGAGTCAGGCTCTCAGTATGTAGCCCAGGCTGGTCTTGAACTTGCAGTCCTTCTGCTTTTGATCCCAAATGTAGGAATTACAGACATGTGCCACCATGCCTGGCTCAGCTGTTTCTTGAAGCATTTTCTGAGTGACTCGGTCAGAAAACAGCATAGTTAGGGACTCCCTTGTATAATTATTTTTAAGTATCTATATCTTGAATCAAGCCCCACCCCTTTTGAGTCATTACCAGCTGTCTTTTGAACTATCTTTGATACTCAGCACAGGGAAAGACCAAAGAAACAAACAAACAAACAAAAAAAAATCTTGACTTTGGGACCAGGTGGGCTAGTTACACTCCATTTAGTTCTGTAAGTCCTGTTTTCTTCTTGTCTTACGTTACCAAGGTTACGTCAAGGAAAAAAAAAAGTGCCTGGCCTGTGTAGGGCAATGGTCTTTTCCATGACTTAGAATTGCAACCTGCAGAGACTTCTGAGTTTCAGCAATCAAGGGGAGCATTGCCCCTTATAAACCCACAAGCATTTCACAGCCAAGAAAATGCAGAGCGAGGAGTGGCTGGCAGCCCCCTTCCTCTCTCCCGAGTCCCCTCCCGAGGCGACAGCACAGTGCAGTGTGTGGATTAGTTTAAGTGTGAGCAAAGAAGAGATGTGCACAGCCCGTCTAGTCATTCGCCCCTTGGTCGACTGTGGGGACTTCAGCCCTGGGGACAGTGAAAAATTCTGTTCCTTCTTCCGTTCTGGTGGATTAAATAAATGCAGGGAGTAGCAGCTGGCCTCGCGATAATTAGAAGAGAAATGATTCGGGACACAAACCCTGCTTAACTCTCTAGAGGGGCTGGGTTGATCTTGACTAATATTGTCATCACTCATTTTAAAATGCAAAGCCTAGAGCACTCCTAGGACGTCCCTGAGTGTGCGCGCACTGCACATCAAAGCCGGCTAGAAGGCAGGGGCATTTTGCACTTAAATGAGACTCAGGCTGTTTGTAATAATAAGTCATTTTGTCTACTCTTTTTTTAAAAAAAAAAAACCTGTGGGTATCAAAAGGAGAACGTGTCTGGGGAACATGGTTTTGGAGTCAGCTTGGCTGATCCTGCTGGAAGCAAAACACACCCACCATGAGCTCTTATTTTTTTGATCATCAGGTTGAAAAACAACACTCTGGTGCAGAAGAAAATGGCTCCTCCCAGTGTAGCTGCGTGCAGCCTGATCAGCCCAGGACCTAGCAACTCCTTTATATTTCATTATAACAACCTCCACATGATACTGACATGTTCTCTTCCACTGTATTTGACTTTACTATTTGTATTTAGTATTTTACCATTTATTTTCACAAGTGCCTACGTTTTATGGTTCTCACCAGAACTGAGTGCCATTTTGGAAACCTTAAGCAGAAACAACTGTTGGGTTATAGGAGAACATGCCCACCAGCGTGCTGAGAAGTATAATTACATATTATGAACTTGACAAAGACTGGCATCTATTAGTGGGCACAAGAGTCAGGTAGAAAATGAGTCTGGATCTTATACATAAGACTATATTCTGCATTTCATGTTAGAGAATGGACGGAAAATTATCCTAAGTAAAACCTTTTTAGAGAAGGTACATAGAATCACACCAATAGATTTTTTGTAGAGCCCATTAATTTCTCTGTGGCCATATTTTTTCATATCTTCTTATTTTTTATGTTATTCTATTTTATTTATTTATTCTTTGAGAATTTTATATATGTATACAAATATATTGAAATCATATCCATTCCCCTAGCTATGTCACAATGGGTCCCCTCACAACTTCATTATCCTCCTTTTTTGAAGATTTATTACTTTATTTCTGTGTGTATGCGTATAGAAGCACATATTTTCTGGTGTCCATGGAGATCAGAAGAGGACAACAGGTCCCTTGGAGCTAGTGTTACAGGCATTTGTGAGGTACCTGACATGGGTACTCGGATCTAAACTCTGGTCCTCAGGATTAAGCGTCAAGTGCTCTTGATTGCTGAACTGTCTCTCCATCTCCCTCCTCCTCTTCCTCCTCTTCCTTTTTGCACCCCCTGAGTGTCATTAGTGCTCCCCATCTGGGTATGAATGTGGGCCATTCACTGGAGCATGGGCAACCTCCCTCATGCCCCCATACCTCCCCCATACCTCCCTCATGCCCCAACACCAAAAGACTCTCCCTTGTCCAGAAGCCTTCAGCTGTGTCTAGCCATGTTAATACATCTTAAGTGAACTGAGTTGACAGAGGGTAGACTGGCAATTCTGTGATGTAAATACAGCAGGAACTGTGGACACAGTAATAATGACTGATAATGCCCTCAGACTGAGCTAGTCTGCAATAGTAAACTCTAGCAACAGGAAGGACTGCCAGGCTCTTAAAACTAAAGCCATTCCTTTCAAACCGGGGTTAATTCATCATTTTATTCCTGTTGTTATGACAACACTCCAAAAGCAGCATCACAATGCTTAGCATTCAGCCATCTTATTATAGATTTGACAGTACTCTGCGTACATAGGCCACGCAGCAGAGAGGGGCTTAAAAACGGGCCTGGAGGGCTGGGGGGAGCAGCTCGGCAATACACTGCTTGTTTAGCCTGTGTGAGGCCCTGGCTTCGGTCCTCAGTACCTGGTGGGGGGGTGGGGAAGAAGAGGGAAGGGGTAAGGTCTAGAGAGCAGCAACAAGAGAAGTTTAAAACCTGGATTCCCTTCTTGGCTTTGGCCACAGGATTTCCCTTGATTTTTCTACCCTCAAGAAAGTGAGGGCTTAGGGAGTGGAGGGAAGGGAAACTGTGGTTGGGATGAAAGAAGAATAGATTTAAAAAAAAAATAATAAAATAAAAAAAGAAAATGAGGGCCCACCCAGGAGAGGGAAGCCTCAAGAATTCATGTGGGAAGACATTAATTATTCTCACCCTACTCTGGCTGTTAGTGAACAAGAAATTCTCTCAGAACCTAATTCATTTAATTTTCTTTTTGAAAATATAGTTTATGATTTTTTTCTATGTGTCTGTATATGCAGATGCCCCTAGAGGCCAGAAAAAGACATTGGATCCCTGGGGCTGGAGCTCCAGGCCGTAGTGAGCTGCCTGATGTGGGTGCCAGGAGCACTTGGATCCACAGGAGCAGGCGCTCTTACTGCTGAGCCAGCTCTTGGACCTAGTCCATGTTCTTGATTACAGCAGGTAGTTTCCAGGAGTCAGAATCAGTGTATTCGGATTGATTTCAATATTGTTGGAATGATCTGCTCATGTAAATCTCAATTTATAGTAATCGAGGTTTATTGAAACTCAGAATTATGGAAAGTAATAGCTGACAGAGGGATGCTGGTGTTGGTGTGAGTGTGTAACGTAAACAATACCCACTTGTGTTCACACCACCACTTGATAAACACATAGAAATGCTTCTTTGCTTTGACATTTTAATTTTCTCTCTTTCTTTTGAGGCAACTGTTTCTCTTTTTAGCTCAGGGATGGCCTGGAATTCACTTTGTAGTGCAGACTGACTCTAAACTCAGGACAATCCTTCTGCCTTAGTCTCCTAAATGCCTCAATGACTTGATTACAGGTGTGAGCCACCACACCCAGATCAGGCATTCCAATTTCTCTTAGTGCCACACCAATAGGATTATGTCTCCGCTAAGGCGTGAGTCAGTTGAATGTTGGCTCTTTCAGTCAGCAGACATTAAGAGAAAGTAGGGATATCTGCTGCGTTCAACTAATTTTCTGTCTTGAAATAAATCTACCTTCTTCTAGAAGCTGTAGTGTTTATTTGAAGTCATGTTAATTATTATTAAATGAAGGATAGCAGACCAAAAAAAAAAAAAAAAAAGGAAAAAAGATAAAGGAAAATACTAACAAATTGCTTAAATGCAGAATAACCTAGCTTCAGAGTTAGTTCTTATTTTAAAGACATGTAGCTCTGGCTATTCTGGAACTCACTATGTAGACCATGCTGACCTTGAACTCACAGAGATCCACCTGCCTTTGCCTTCTGAGAGCTGGAATTAAAGGTGTGTGCCTCTATGCTAGTCTGAGGTAAGGCTGTGTGTGTGTATGTCTGTGTGCGTGCCGTCATATGCCAGCAGGTTCAAAGTTAAGTAGCTTCCCATAGGCTTGTACACATGCTCTTTGTGGTAATTTTAGCACACTAATCTGCTGTAATGTGGTTTCTGCTGGTCCTTGCTGCTGCATACCAAGAGGTGGCCGGGTGCAGAACATTTGCAGTTATTCTTGGCTGTCAAAGCCAAATTATTTATCATCAGAATGCAGAGCAGCTATGTGCAAGAGCACAGATGATCCGCAAGCAGAATAATGTGCCTTCCCTTTGGACACTGAGGGTTTCCAGTGATTTCTTAGCATCCAATGTTTTGTTCAAAGGATACAAAGCTGTAGAACAGCAACAAGGCAAAAACCCATCTCTTAAGCTTTAAGAATAATGGAGTGTAAAGGAGGGACACAGTTTATGAACTAACTCAGCACTGGATCTAACAACACAGGGAAAATCCTCAGCACCATAGACAAAAGAATACATGAGGTAGAAGCCATGGGCTAGGATAAGCTTCTTTCTTCCATGCTTATAACACACACACACACACACACACACACACACACACACACACACACACACAGAGAGAGAGAGAGAGAGAGAGAGAGAGAGAGAGAGAGAGAGACAGAGAGAGAGACAGAGAGACAGAGAGACAGAGAGACACAGACAGAGAGGATACCGCTATGTAACTCAGGCTGGTTTAGAACTTGCAGTGATCCTCCTATCTCTCAATCACCAAGATGCCTGGCTTGCTCAGTTATTTAGATGCCTGGCTTTAGCCTATTTACTTAGATAGGCACCACATCCATTTTATGGAGTAGGAAATTGAGAGGTGGATGTCTTCTCCAAAGGCTTCTGGAAGTCCTATGGGCAGCTTAATTACCTCCCTATTGCTGTCTTCAAATGGTGCTCTCTGCTACACCCCTGCCACCGTCACAACATGTGCTTGGTCCACTGGACACAAACACACACACATACACACCTGAGGGTGTATGTGGGGGCCAGAGGTCTAACTCTGGGTCCCTTTAGGAGCCATCCATCTAAGATATATCTCCTCTCCACCAGACTTCTTAACCTTTATCATTCTTTTGAGTCCATCAAGGCACAGTGAGTGTAAGAGTGGAGGACCAAAGATAAAGGTAATGCATGCAATCCTGTTGCACCCCCAGACGCACAGCCAATGAAGGTGAGTCCACAGCGAGGGGGCTTTGTCTATTTTCTCTCGAGGAGGGAGAACTGGTTTGGCATTTTAGACTGATGGACCTACCCTATAGAACTTCAAAGTAAACAAGAAGTCACAGTGGGGGTAAAATTAGCTGACTTTAATGAGTTCCATATCTGTATAATTTTCCCCTCTACGTGGGCTGACATCTGTATAAACACAGAAAGCCCAAGCTTGGGACCATTGCTCTCAGACTTGGCACAGACCAGCTCCATTAGGGAGGCCCCAATGCAGCTCCTGGGCTCCAGGAGGAGCAAGTGGGAGTTTCCTAGGACTTCAGCAACAGATAAGAGGACCCTGAGGTTTCATGTTGACAGGACTTGCAGAAACACACATACTCTGAGCAGGCTGGCTGCATATCAGTTCTGCAAAACCGAAATGAAGATGTATTTTCTGTGTAGGAAAGTCAGTTGTACAGGCTATGTGATTGAGGTATGCTCCACCATATTGAGTTTCTAAAGAGTCTGGGACCAAATTCTTTTAGGACTAAGCAGCCCAGTGGATATCAAAATCAACAGAAAGAATGGCTTCTGTCTTGGTGGTGACATGGCTGTTCATATCTCACACATTAGTAAAGGGTCTCAGTGATGAGCCCAGTTCTTTACCATAGCTTGTGAATGTAGCCTGATGTTCTCAAGTACTTCGGCATCACAGAGCCTGTGAATTACGAGGGATAGTTACTAGCATTCTTCCACACATAAGGAAAATGGCCTTCGGGCAACTGTCCCAAGAAGATAGATGGCAAAACTGAAAGCAGAAGCAGCCAGGTCCTGTTGCCCTTCATCTCCACTGTTCCTTACTGAAATCCACAAATTCTACAACTTTCACGTTTTCATTGTTTCTTCTCTGCCCTCCCCACCCCCTGCCAGGAAGGGTCTCCTGTAGTCCAAGCAAGTTTTGAATTTCCTATGTAGCCAAAGATGACCTTGAACTCCCAATCTTCCTGTCTCCACATCTGGAAAGCTGGGATTATAGCTGTGCACCATCATGCCTCCCTCCCTCCCTCCCTCCTTTCCTTCTTCCTTTCCTTTCTTTCTTTTTCCTTTCCTTTCTTTCTTTTTCTTTTCCTTTCTTTTTCTTTTTCTTTTGTTTTCCGAGACAGGGTTTCTCTGTGTATCAGCCCTAGCTGTTCTGTAACTAGCTCAGCAGACCAGGTTGGCCTCGAACTCACAGAAACCCACCTGCCTCTGTTGCCGCAAGTGCTAGGATTAAAGGCATGAGCCACCAATGCCCGCCCTTCTTTTGTTATTTCTTAAGTAAACACTCCACCAACCTGAACTGCAGGATTGCCAGCCTACAAACATCAGTCTATACTAAACCATTACTCTTATGGCTGCAGAAGACAAGATGGGTCACATATGGTTTCCCTAGACCTTATTCCTTTATTCTCTACCATGAGGTTGCCTATTAAGTGTGGATGGTTCAGTGTGGTTGCTAACAACATTTTATATTCAGCAAAAATAAACAAGACTAATCTCACTGCTCAAGGGGTACCTAACAGCTTGTGGTTAAGTCACATGCATTCTCAGGAACTCAATTTACTGGGTCTACCTGCTCTAAAATAAGGACCCTATAGCTCAGCCTCAGCCAAAGAAGCATCCTCCAAACCTGCTGCATGTTAGAATTCCCTGGGGAGATTCCTTTCAAAACATTGAAGTTTGACACTCATTCCCAGAAGGTCCAACTTAGGTGATCTGGATCTCAGACATAAGATTTTTAAAATCTCTTCCTAGGGCTTAGGTTTTCTTCATGAGTGCAGGCTGTAGAAGGCAGAGCTACATATGACCTCTGAGTTCTTAACAATCTCTAGCCATCTGATGCCAACTTCACTGTAAGATTCTTGTAAAGAACTGCAAGTCTTTACTAGACTTCTAGCAATTTCTGAAATGGCCCTAAACATACTTCTGCCCTTCGGTGCTACATAGGCATGAAAAGTGATGATCTTAGCACTCATGATCATAAAATCAAAATCTTGGTCTACTCAGAGCCACTGAAGAAGCTCTGTTTTACAGAATCCAATATTCTGCCAGTGTTTAATTCCTTATTTGACTAAATAAACAATCCATATTCTTAGTATGCAAGTCTGTTTTCACCAAGAAATGACAAAATATATGTATATGAAGGGATTTCTTTTAAGATCTACTTTTTATTATTTTTAATTGTATATACTTTGTGTGTGTGTGTGTGTGTGTGTGTGTGTGTATGTGTGTGTGTAGGGGTATGTACGCATGAGTGTAAGTGCCCATAATAGAGGCCAGAGATGTTAGGTCGGCTGGAGCTGGAATTACAGGTGGTTGTGATTGCCAGATGTGGGTGCTGAGAATGGAACCCGGGTCCTCAGCAAGAGCAATATGTGCTCTTAACCACTGAGCCGTCTCTCCAGTCCCCAAAGGGACTGCTTAAAATGAAACTCTTTATGGTTTATTATCAGTGAACATCTGATCTCTAGTCTTATTCTGTATACCTGTATGCCTGGGGGTGCATACATCTTTCTCTGGCGAAGAGGGATTGCGAGTGGGGAAGCTTTCAGATTCCCTGCTCCCTAGAACCGTTTGTCACCCTCAGGCAGTCGGCTGGCATGAGCATTTTCTTTTTTTGAAGGACGCATTCATGTTGCGTGCTTCTGAAACCTCATCCCAGACTCTGGAATTGAAAGTCCTGAAGGCGTTGAATGTAGGCGTCAAAGACAGTCAAATGGGAAGAGCAGAATTCAGAATGGGAACCAGGCAACTTCTTTAAAAAAAATGACACATATTCTCATAAGAATGTATTTTGATCCCTAGGAGGGATAGGATTTTTCTCTGTACCAAAAATATATTATTTGGCTGGCTGGGCCTATTGTTTTCGAGTCAGCAGTGCGGGTGTTCCAGCTCTGGGAGCAGATGCTCTCCAACTGTTCAGACTTGGGTATTCAGGGCCAAGAGAGGAGAGGCCACCACTTGGACAGGTGGCTGGCCACAGCCTGTCACTGCGCCGCTCCCCCCACGGTTCTGCCACCCTCTAAAGCAGCACTGGGGATGGGTGGGGGTGACGTAATTAATATTCACAGCAGGAAAGAGCAAGTATTGCATTCGCCAACCTTGCTTTCCTTAGCATCTCCAGAATCAGCACAAACAGTTGAAGCAGAGCATTCTTCTCAGAGTATGCAAAATCAGCTTGGCTTCACACACGTGTCCAGTGCCTCTCTCCTGAATAACCACAGCTCTCACTAATAGAGGCCTTGAGTGCACGGACTTAGCGATATCACAAGTCCATGCCTTTAATAACAGGTAGGAAGAGGTAGGGAGTGAAAAAAAGAAAGTTGCCAATCTGCAAGGCTAAGAACACACACACAGTATGTGGGCCACCCGTCTGCAGTCACACTAGTGCTGTGGGTCCTTTCTTTGGAAGAGCTGCCCTCTAGTTGGCTTCCTCTGTAAGATGTTGATTGTAACATTTGCATCCTAATGTCTGAGGATTAAAAAGACATCAAACCTGCCAAGTGGAAAGCTGGGCACCAAATAGATGCTCAGATAAACCATTGCCTGCTGTTCACATCATCACCATCACCAAAGTCAAGGCTGCAGAGACAAAGGACCTTGCCTAGCAATACACGTCTCTGAGTTTTGCTCATCAATTTGGTTTTCCCAGAACTTAAAAGTCCCAAGTGACAAATTCTGGCAGTCAGGAGACCATTGAGCAGCTGTGGCCACACAGTTTAGGCTCCCGGTGAGGGTCAACTGTCTTTAATGCCTCCTGCTAATATTTGCTGATCTCATTATGGTAAGTAATTTTGGCTTAGATGAAATTATATTGCTTCTTCCAAAAAAGGGTAATTGATAGCCAAATAGAGACATTTCTTTTTCTTTTTATAATATTTCTTTCCCTTGTCATTTTCAGATCTTGGGAGAGCTTCAGGGAGAGATAGGAGAGCATGACTGGAGACCAGACCATTGTCTTTGGACCTTGCTCCATTGATTTCCTTCATTAAGACACTTTTACAGTACATCACTAGAAAGGGTTGCCCTCCAAGAAACTGACATATACATACATACACACACATATATACATATACACATATATATCACACACACATATACATATATACGTACACACATACTACACACACACACACACACACACACACACACACACACACCTTTCTGATAGCAACCACTTAAGTAATAACTTGCTATGTTGCCCCTTTTGCCTGGCTGTAATGAAGCTCAGAGCAGAGCCTGCCATGGAATCAGAGCAAGACTTTTGATCCTTATTTAATTTGGTGATGGGGATCAAACCAGCCCCACAGTGCTCTCTATGCCAAGCTACTTCTGCAGCCTCTAGGCTCTTTGGTATCTGCTTTGGTTTACTGAGACAGAATCTCGCTTTGTATCGCTAACTGGTCAGGAACTTGCAATAGAAAGGGGGCCGGCCTCAAACTCAGAGCCCTTCCTCTTTCACCTCTGAGTGCTGTGATGGTGTGCGTGTTTTCAGCCAGCTCTATCGTAGCCCCTAGTCTCCTCTCCATCCCAGGGACGAGTTCACGGGGGCTTTCTCAGCCTGATTCAAGTCATCAGGAAATTTCCATCTGTGTGCTTTTATGGACCCATAATTTGTTCCGGCTGCCTGTTTGAGTTTTAGATTTTGGAAGCCACTGCTTTGTGGAGGTGCTGGGGCAATGTGGGAAGCAGTTACTGATTGTAACTGGAAACACCACATACTTCTTGATAAGGGAAATTGTCATCCATCCTACCACATTATTCTCAGAAGAGAAATTATACTTGGGCTCGTAGGGAGCCCGCCCATGAAGACAACTTGTCTTGCGCTGATTTGAAAAATGGAAACTTCTGGAAAGGATCAAATACACATTAAATTGGTGAATCACAACTATTGTTCTAGAAATAATATTCAAATCTAGTCAGCCTCAATCAGAGAACTCCATTTGTGATGCAAATCAAAGGGTATATACCAGAAAATACTTCTGCTTCACAAACCAATTTTATTTTGCATATCATTTAGGTTGGTTATTACTTTAAATCTTTTTGGATAAAGACACAGAAGGGTAAATTGAGCGTGTATTAATCAGATTTGACAGCATTCATTTTTCTTCGACTGTAGGTAATTATCCTGTATAATTCTCTGATGCATAAATTAAAGCCACATAAATTAACAATGGTCTTGTTTTCCTACAGTCAGTAATTAAGACAAAATTGATCAAGGGATATTCTACATGAGGACATGGAGCCGATAATAAACCTTCCCACCTAAGGAAAGGAATGGTTCCTTTTTTTTTTTTTTTCCATTCCCCCTCCTGCTGTGTGTTGGTTCAGATCTCCAAGGCTCATCTGAGAGACTGTCAGTCAGGTGCTACCTGTGCGGCACTGTTTCCCAGAATACACTGTCAACGATGCAGCAGAGAAAGTGCCCATTTCACCCCAATGGGGGTACCTTTGTAGGCACTGAGCCCCTTGATAATGTGGAGAAGCTTCTCCGTGGTTGCAATAGACTCTAGAAGAACCAGAGAACCTCAGCCCACGTGGACAGTCTGAGATTCGAGTTGCCAAGCCAAAAGACCTGACAGCCACAACCCAGCTGAGCTACGTGGGAGAACCCTGGCTTTCTCAGCTTCCGGCTGACTGCCAGTTGCTGTGGGAACCGTAGCTCTGCTTTTGGAGGTTTTGTGTATTTATATTTCTTGCCATCGCCTGGACGTGGATCCTACCTGGCCTACGTTTAAAGCTGGGCTGCTTGCATTTTAGTAGTTTTGCAAAGCCAAAATTTTATCATCTATCAGGTGGTGAAAGCAATTCCTGCAGGTTTATCACGAAGACTTGATGAGTTAATGCACATGTCTAGAGCATCAGAAGTGTTATTGAATGATAGCTATTATTATTGATATTATAGATGAGGTTTTTATTTAGATTGGCTGTTTCAACATGGAAGAGGATTTGTGTCAACATTCAACATGAAATATGTATGCTCGAAGCTGTCACTCAAGATTTGTATTTATTGCTCCCCTCCTTTTTCTTTTCTTCACTTCCTCCTCCTCTTCCATCTCTCTCTCTTTTCTTTTTTTGGAGGCGGGGTTTGCTGTGTAGCCCAAGCTGACCATCAAAGCTGCGGTGACTGGCACTTCCTCTGCATCCCGAGTGGTTGTTTTTACCATATGGAAACTTACATGGGGGCCAGAGAGATGACGCAACAGTTAGTGTGCACTCTTCCTGAGAGGACCAGAGGTTCTCAGCACCACCATGGGGTGGCTCGCACAGCCTGTAACTCCAGCTCCAGGGGACTGTCCACCTCTCCAAGGGCATCTGCACTCACATCAACAATCCTCTGCCACGCATGGTGGCACACATAACTTAATACTAAAAATAGTTTTTTTTTTAAATAAAAACGTCTATGCATGGTTTAGTCAGATTTATTTTTCCCAACTAGATCATAAAAGACTGAAGGAGGAAGCGCTCGCTATTCCCGCCCCGCCCCCACTCCATCTTTCACTTAGCATCTCCAGTTTGACAACTGTGGTCACACTCAGGAAGCCATCAATTGTCACCCATTAGCTTCTTCTTGTGGCTACTTTCTTCCACCAGTAGAGAAGAGCCATTTTTTTTTTTTTGCAACAGAAAGCAAAACAAATAAACAAGAAAACATCTGGGAAACATCTCGCTGCGGAGAAGCACACACCGAAGATGAAGATCCCAAAAAAGAAAGTGACCCTCAGACGAAAAGAACATCACGTGATGTCCCTGTCCTATTTTAGGGCGGAGAGCAAGGCGACATGATTCAAAGGACAAACTTTCTTCTTCTTTTTTTTATGTCATGGGAGCCTGCACAGGAGCAATTCCTGACCCCTCTTCCACCATTTTATAGAACACAGCACTCTGAGACCATCAGATAAAAACGGTCATCTCAGGCCCACACTGGACATTTGGCTACAGTTGAGTTTTTGAGGGGGAAAGGCGGGCAGAATAAATCATCTTACTCTTTCCAGCTTAGCCAGGCTCTTGCTGCCCAAGCTAGTAAGGTGGGCAGGGCAAGGTGGAGGAGCCTCAGGGAGCGGTTAGAGTAGGTGCCCACCCATCCTTTTCTACACACAAACATTCAGATCTTGGACCAAACCATTTACCTTTTACCTTTCTCTTGAGGCTGGGTCTCATATGCCCTAGGCTGGCCCGGAACTTCCTCCAATCCTCTCTGTGGCTGAGGATGCCATTGCACTCCTGATCCCCTGCGTTCACTTCCTAAGTGCTGAGACTGTGGTTTCCACTTTTTAATTTGTAAAAGCAGCAGCATTGATATTACATCACTGGGTTGTTCTATGTCGAGATGAATGATGGAAGGGACTGGGGAGATGGTTCAGTTGGTAAAGAGCTTGCTGTTCAAGAATGAGGACCCGAGTTCAAATCCCCTGCACTCACATGTGTGGTGTTCTGTGCCTGTAACTTCAGCAAGGAAAAGGTGGAGACAGGAAGGTCCCTGGCCTTATAGGCCAGTCAGTTTAGCTTAGCAATGAGTGCCAGGCCAGTGCAAGACCCGTCTCAAAAAACAAGCTGCAGAAGGGATGAGGGAGATACCTCTGGCTTCCACAGACTTCCACATATATGTTTGCATGTTCACACACAATACACACACACATACACACACACACCCATGCCACACAAAATAAAGTAAACGGGACAATGGAGGTAAGAATTGTAAACTGTGAGAAACCCAAATAAAGCCGAAAGTCTCTTCACTCAGATTCTTTGTTTGTTTGTTTGTTTGTTTTTCGAGACAGGGTTTCTCTGCAGCTTTAGAGCCTGTCCTGGAGCTAGCTCTTGTAGACCAGGCTGGTCTCGAACTCACAGAGATCCGCCTGCCTCTGCCTCCCGAGTGCTGGGATTAAAGGCGTGCGCCACCACCGCCGGGCTTCACTCAGATTCTTATTGTGTACTACTTTAAACAATACTTTGGATTTAATGTTGAGCAACATCAAACTTCAGGCATCAAGGAAGCAGGCATAAACAGAAGCCATAGAAAAGGGAAAAAATCAGCGTGTCTGGTGGGGCAGTGACACCAGCTTGAGGAACTGCCTCTGGGGCTAAGTCACTTCCAGTCCCTCTTTCTCCTCCTCTTTCCATCTCCCCAGAGGACTCCTAGTTTGAGGATGATCCCAAAGCCCCTCCGCAGGGGAAGCTATACTTCAAGAAGTTCTCTGGAATCTGCTGATTCAGTGTTGGACATCTCCGCCTTCCAGCTGCTGCTTCCCAGCAAACCAACCACAAAGCGCACTATCTGCTCCACATGGAACATTCAAGAATGAAGTCCTGTATCCTGGCTCACACCTGTAATCTCAGCACTTTGGGGGCTGAGGCAGGATGATTGCTGTGAGTCTGTGTGTGTGTGTGTGTGTGTGTGTGAGAGAGAGAGAGAGAGAGAGAGAGAGAGAGAGAGAGAGAGAGAGAGAGAGAGAGAGAGAGAGAGAGGAGGGAGGGAGGGAGAGAAGGAGGGAGGGAATGAAAAAGGAGAAAAATGAACTGGAGGAAAGGATGGGAGTTAGAGCTGGGTTGGTTCTATCATGGACCACTCTCCTGTTATCTACCCCACTAAAGACATCTGAGAACAGCAAAAGGCTAGGGTCCTCACTGACCTCCTTTTGCATTTGCTAGGACTACGTGGGTTATTTATTGTTAGGTGACTAGTCATTCCATACACGCAGTGGCCTGAAACAACCACAATGAGTCATGAACTTCAGGCAGCTCTGGATTCAGGTCCTATCAGTCAGATGGCAGTAGGTCATGGAACATCAAGAACCAGGGCTGCTATGGCTGACTGGGACCCCATTCTCACTTCTCAGTCTCAGGCTTATGTGGTCAGCTAGCTTGGACTTCCTCACAGCAAGGTAGGCTCAGCTCAGACAGTTCACATGCTGGCTCCCAGCTTCATGCCGTTCCAGATAACAGAGTAGATACCGAATTCTCTCTTAGGGACAGGTGCGGTGGTGCCATTTGCAATCCCAGCACTCAGGAGGCTGAAACAGGAGAATCGCCTCAAGTTTGAGGCCGACATGTTACATAGTGAGTGAGCTCAACGCCAGCCTGGGCTATATAGTAAGATTCTGTACAAAAACAAACACGCAAAATTACATTTTGTGATCTGGGCTTAGAAGATACATTCTTCTTTAAAATTTTTATTTAGTTTTATTTCATGTACATTAGTGTTTTGCCTACACGTGTGTCTGTGTGAGGTGTCAGAACCCCTGGAACTGGAGTCAAGACAGTTGTGAGCTGTCATGTGGGTGCTGGGAACTAAACCTGAGTCCTCTGGAAGAGGAACTAGTGCTCCTAACCACAGAGCCATCTCTCCAGCTTCAGAAGGTATATTCTTAAACCAGGCATAAGAGTATATTCTTATTATTCCAAATGGTATGTAGTTGGCAAGATGACTGTGAGGTCAAGGCCTTGAACAAGCTCTAGGATACCCTGGGGTGCTTAGTGAGACCTCAGACGACGAAGACAACAACAACAAAAACAGTAACAACAGCCAATACCAAAAAGATCATATTCTCTATTGATCAGGAATATTGCAATATTAAAAGGACAGACATAGACCCTCATCTCTCCTTCAGAGGAGCATCAAAGTGCTCCTTTGTAGGAAGATCTTACGAGGAAGAAGATAATGCTGAGGTCATCCACACTGGTGACTCAGGGCAGAGCTACGGCAAGTCAGCACTTGGCCCTAATAACGATTTTTTTCAATATGCTTACTCTCTGAGCAGTAACTTCTCTGGGCAGCTATTTGAAGCCTCCTTCCTCCCCACTCCCATTGTACCTTTATGACTTAGCAACATTTGTTAAACTTCCTACAAATCTCAGGCATCCACTTGTGTTCTGCCAAATGTTACCATCCCTCACTGGAGGATAGTTATAGTGCCGGACATATCCACCCGTGGCTCTCAAGAGCCTCACGACTTCCTGTGGCAGCTGCAGAGGTTATGCTTGGTTGGCAATCAATGTCACATTGACCACTGCCCCCGGCCTTTAGGGTGCCTTCTTGTATTGAAGTTTGGAAACTGGAAATACTATTTCCCAGAATCCTCTGCAGCTAAACCCTTCCTCTGCAAGAGGAGCCTCCATTAGACTCTTGTGAGCTCTGAAGGTAGATGTGAGTGGGAGGATGTGGGTGTTTCTTCTCTATGGTCATTGTAACCATACCAAAGCTAGTGGCATCAAACACCACCACACACTTATGAGCTTATAGCCCTAGAAGACTAAGGTCTGAAACAGGTCTTACTAGATGCAAATCAAGGCACGGGCAAGCCAATGTTTCTTTCTGGAGCCTGTATAGGAAAATCTGTTTCTTTACCTCTCCTAGCTTCTAGGGGCTTCCTGCATTCCTGCTCCGAGGCCTCCTTCCCTCAACTTCAAAGGTAATCATTTTGGATCTGACCTTCCATCCAGAGAGCCATTTTGTCTTCTTTGCTTTTAAAGACTGAATTAATTAGACTGGGCCTAGGTGGCAATCCAGTATATGGCTGAAGTCATTTTGACTTAGTCGGATGGGCAAAGTCTCCTTAGCCATGTAGGGAATTGGATTTGTAGACCCCAGAGATTTGGCATGGACATCTTGAAACAGAGAAAGTCATTATTTCACATACTGTTCCGGAGCAGCCGCCATACTAATCTGTTTTGGTCTGTGGTGGCTTCCTGGTAGTCGCCCCGCCCCTCACCCGCCATGCCAATGGCCTCTCACTCAAATCAGCTTCTTGATACTAAATCAGACAGTAGGGACATTTATAGCCCAGTTACAGGTGTGGCTTACAGAATGCAACCTGTGTGTATTTCCTTGGCTTTCTTGTCCAGATAATTCTGCAAGCCATCTTGACTTTAGGTTCTTTCTGCTGACTGGATTCTCCTCTCTGCAACTGAACCTTGGTGCATGCTGGATTCCCTGTGTGTTTGTCTGTTCCCTGGGGTCCACCTCTCCCTTTCCCAAGCTCCAGTTGCCCCCGAGGATGAAGCATCACCAAGATAATTCTAAGTTGGACGACAGCTTATGAAGAACATGGATCATATCCACATGGCTAATGCTACCAGTAAGTAGCCTTATGGATGAATAGTATGGTATGATTCTGTCATTCAAGGCTCAGCCTTGAGCTTGTCACTCAGCAGGGCACTCAGTGTGGAAACACATTAATTGGAAGGGAAACTGTTAAGGTCAAGGTCATCCAAGAACTTCATGCATTGCAAAGACCAAAGAACTCAAATGCCACGTGAGGGTTAACCTCTTGGGAATTGGTCTAGCTCCAGGACTCTGTCCTGCCTCTGGGTATTAGTCCCCAATGCTCTGCCTCTTCCTTCCCTCGCCTTCCTTCCAAGAGCACTCCTGAAGGATGAAGCCCTGCACAGACAAGCAGAGGAGAATGTAGCCATTGTTCCTCAGGTTCCTTTTAGAACAGTCAACTTGTGAAGGAACAGAGAACTCCCAGGGCTACAAGGGAAAGCCAGTAGCATAAAGCCCAAAAGGAGGCACAAACACGAGAGTGTTAAGAGACATTGTTCGTCTATATGTAAGTTGCTCTGCAGTGTGGCTGTGACCCAACCTTGCTCTGATACCGCTGTTATTAATTTCACAACTGTTCCCAGGCGGCCTTCCCTGCCAGGCCTGCCTTCTCGCTGCTCTGACCTTCACTGTCTTCTTTTAGGTTCATGCTCTTAAATTCAGGTTCCCAAGTTGGGAATTAGGAGGTGACGTCCTCCACTGGGTAGGTACAAACCACAAGGGCACAGGAACAAACCAAACATCGCCCTGGAGCCCTCAGAGAGCTCCCTAGTCTTTTAATCTGTAGTCTGTCCTTCCCGTCCATTCATCTTTCCCAGAGGCACAGCTTTCTCTGACCTACCTTAGCTCTTTGCCTAGGGCGATCAGCCTTTTCCTGTCCAAACCCCAAATGCTTCTGACAACATCATGTATATATTCAGGGCTATGATTTAAGTATGGTTCCTGTGTCCTTCTAGGATCCCAGAATGGCATTCCTGGGAAATGGTGGGACTTTTGGAGGCTAGAATCTTATGGGAGGTCCCTATGTTAACTGGGAGCACATTCTCTTAAGGGAGTGTGGCATTCTACACTCTCTCTGTCTCTGGTTCAAGATGTCTCCATTTCTTAATACTTGCTTATCTGAGAACTATCTGCCATGAGGTGCTACCGACAAGAAGAGGTGCTCACCAGGCCCTCTATAAGGTCATCCAGACTTTTAGCCTTCTAAGTAGTGAGCTAAATAAATGTCTTTCTTTCCTTCAAAAGCACCCAGTATCTGATGCTTTGTTAATATGACAAAGAACCGACTAACTCACGGGACAAACCATGTCATATCGTCACCCAATTGTTCTTCCTTCTCTGCTGGATTGAGCTTCCTGGAAGTTATAATTGATACTTTCTGAGTTAATATTGAAGGTGAACTCTCACTCTGGCAAGATCCCAAGTTCAGGGAGCACATGCATAAGAAGGAGGAAAAAAAATAGTATTTTCCTAAATTACTTAACACTGGATATAAAAAAATTGACATCAGAATCAAAAGTGATTGACAATCAATTCTCCTATATATTTTAGGACAGTGTAAATGTTTTTTTACACTGTTTTGAGAGAGTATGAAAGCCATTCCCTTTGTTTAAGGCTCACTTCTTTCTCTGGCTGAGAGCTCATTTTGGTCGTATGGAGACAACATAGAAATACTGCATCTCATTTCATTGTGAAAAAAATTCTAATTTCCTTTTTCATTAGCGTAATGAATGTGAAAGCATTCAAAGCCGCCCCCACGCCATGCCCATCCGTGCCATGTAAACAAAGAACAATGAAACAAACTGGATGAACCTCCTCTCTTCACGGCAGCCTGGGTTTCCTCAGAAGGCGGGAAAACCCTTCAGGAGCTATAAGTAAACAGATCTTTCCTAGACAGATGCCACACTCAGAAAAAAACATCTATTATTTTCAGGGAATGTTTCCAACCCAAGTGGCATAAGCCTACTGTGACCAAATCAACCAAACAAAGACCGTTAGCCCAGAGAGGAAGCTTGTGGCCTCAGAGGGGAGGCGCACAAGAGGGACCAGGACTCCTGGGTATTTCTGAATTAGCTCATTCAAGATATAGGATGGATTGTTCCATGGAGTCCCCACGAAGGCTCCCATGCTTACAACAATGAGGTTTTCAGAGGGAGGATGCTGTCTTGAGAAACAGAAAACAATTTGACAGCCGAGAGGAACGAAGCTCAAAGCAGGGCTCCGCTGGGATACAGAGGTGCAGCTTCATAATCCTTTTCCCTTCCTGAACAAATCTTCCTAATCATCACATCGTGGGCTGTTTACATGACAACTGTCCTAAGACACCATCCCACGCTGAGGGGTGTCTTTGGGGAACCAATTACTTGCCTATCTGTCTCTCCTCGCCCCACCCCCACCCTATTCCCTTGACCCATCCTCTGATTTCAGTTGGTATTCTTTTCTGGTTGAATGGCCTCAAACACAAGCCTCCCCCCCCTCCCGCCCCGAGCTTTCCTTGGTACACGAGAATAAGCCTGATAAAAGATCCATTTGCAAGCATGAAGCCCTGCTCAGGGCTAGGCACAGGAAGCCCCGATGGAAAACTGAGTCTGCCATTGCCTGAGGAGCACCCATTGTGCAGATAAAACGACTTTGGCTTCCACTCCTAAATTCCCTTCAAGGAAAGCAAGAAACTGGTGTCAGGCTTCTTGCTTCTCTTTAGAATGAAAGTAAGAGTGCATTTTAATCTTTCCGACCCACTGCATGCATGACTTATTAAAATGAAGCACTTGTTTGCAAACCCTTAAGCCCAAAGGACCATTGTAAGGAAGCTCTGTTCATTAAATGTGAAATCTGAAAGTCATGTTGCCCACTCTCCACAGCTGCCTTTCTCTGTGGCTCTCTTAACAGAGGTGGGGTGTACCCGAGCTCGAAACGCAACAGAGAGGGGTTGGGGAGACGGCCACACAGGCATGGGGACCTGCATTTGATTCCCAGTACCCACGCAAAAAAGCTGGGAACGGTGGTGCATGCCCGTAACCCACAGAGACAGGGAAAGCCCTGGAGCTCTCTGGCCACTTAATCTTGCTGAATTGGTGACCTCCAGCTTTAGTGAGACTGCCTTAAATAATGTGAAGATTGGCGGAGGAAAACAGCTGAATGAATACACACAACACACACACACACACACACACACACACACACACACACACACACACCACGAAGGTTGGAGTGAGGGGGAAGGAAGAAAGAGAATAACAAAAGTGGCTTAATTATGTTTAGAAGGAGGTATATATGGTTGAGACTGTAGGTGAGCCCTGGGTTCTATCCTGGTAGGGGTAGTTTCATGTCAGTGAAGAAAGATTTAGTTATCACACCTGTCAGGACCCCATTCCAAAGACTGAATGAAGCCTGGGTGCTATTATAGGTATAGCTTCCAAGACCCAAACAATAGACATAAAGACCTCCTTCTGGCCTGCTTGGTACATTTCATCCCTGAAAGGGCACAGGTCCCTTCTCTGCTGGAAAAAAAACTACTTTGTAATTAACAATAGGAAGGGAGCCATTTCTGGAGCCTGTGTTTGGGTAATCAGGATGACCGGCAAGTCCTCCTGCTCACTTTGAGCTTTTCCTCTCTCTACTTGGGCATGTCTTTATATTTATACTGAGGACAAAACACGCATAGCAAAAACATCTCACATCACAGTGTCAGAGGAAGAGAGCAACAACACCCCTCAGGGGGTCTTTTGGAAAAGCAACACATGCGATATGTTTTGACTAAACAGATTCTCCAATGTTCCTTTTCAGGTGGTTGGGTACAGTCAACTTTTGGATGGGCAAATGTATTAACGTCCAGGGCAAAAGTCCACCCCTGTGGCTAGCTGTATCTCCACCAATGGGACCTCAGAAGGCAGGAGCTCTGATGTTGAAGGCTGGATTGAGCAGCAGACAGAAAAAGGGGGAGGTCTTCTCCTGAAGCTGCTGTCACCCCAAGCACACACACCCCTGCACTTTATTCCCAGAGAGGGAGGATGGCTACAATTAATTACTGGAGACGCTTGAGGATGCTATGTCTCTGCGGGAGTTGTGCCCTGACCTCTCCTGCTGTAAATGGCAGATAGGAGGCTCCGGTGGAGCTCAGCCTTATGAATGGGATTCTCAGAGGCTGCTCTAAGAGAAGTAGGCTAGTAGGGATCCTGGGGTGAGGTTAAGGAGGAGGAGCTAGGCAAACCTGACCAAAAAACAAAACAAAAAAGCTCCCCAAAACAAAATACAACACACACACACACACACACACACACACAACAAAAAAAAAAAACAAAAAAACCCAGCTCTCCCCAAACAAAACCAATCAACCAACAACGAAAACAACAAAACCAAAAAGGAAGAAGTGACTGTGTCAGGAAACAATGGGCGGGTGCTCATATTTGCGAGGGGAGCCAGGAGGATAGGCAGCTGATGTGTTTTTTAAGACAACCACATTGCTTCCCTGGCTAAAGTCCTGACATTTCTTCACAGTCACTCACGCCACATTTCCGTGTCCCCTAGACCAGAACCCCTAGACCGGGCGGAGGAGCCTATTCTGCCCCGCCCCCCGCCCCCCCCCCACCGGCCTTCTGAGATTTTGCCCTGTTTTCTCACTCAAGAGCTGTTACTGTCCACAGTCCTGTTACTTCCTCACACCTGAATGGCTCTGCTTAGCGAATTTCAACGCCTGCTTCCTTCTACAGAGAGAGGGGTCTGCTGCCTAGGAACCTGTGGGAGGGAGCTGTGAGGTAATAAATAGCCTGAAGCAGGAGGGCTTCTTCGCCACGTTCGGTACCACAGACACCTGCTAGGGCTGGAGTGTCCCCAGGTGTGACCTCGTTCCCCAGTCTTTCCAAACACAGTTTAGCATCAAAAGCAACACATTTTATTTTCTGGCTTTCCTCTCTTCCCCATTCTCGCCCGCCCGGCTTCACGTGGCCAATTTGAAGCAGCTGGGTCCCAGCCAAGCTCAATTGCTCAGTCTGGAGGCACACGAAGCCCCTGGAAATTGAGATCGTTCCTCTGAGCTGGATCACCCATATCTGTCGGGTGCCCAGAAGTCTTTTGATAGCCAGGGATTCACCCACTACCCCACCCGCGGATTTTCACACTCGAGATCTTATCTCCTTTCTCTCAGGTCACAGTGATTCCCCTGTCCCCTGACAAGCCCTGCATAGCCACAGGCTTCTCAAACCTTCTCAACCAGTCCCTCCACTGTCCGGGACTGCCTGCGCGTGGCTCCTCTCACTCAGCAACTTCCCTTGTCCTCCCCGCCCGCATCAGACTCGCCAGGACCGAGGAAGCCCGGACACCCAAGGGTTCTTAATACTCCAGGCTCATTCAAGCCCAAGACACCCCTCCACAAATCCACTTCATCTGGGTGAAAGCAAGATCAGACACAGAGAACGTCTTTAAGTGGCGCATGCACCTACTTGCAGAGAACGCTCCTGGTGCCCGGAGACGCTTAGTGCCGGGTGGCATGTACCACCTCGGCACCCACGCGCCACCCCTTGCTGCCCTGCACCTCCGGCTCCGTGGACAGCCGCCGTTCGCCCGTTCCTCTAGCCGACAGGGAAAGGGCCGCGGGTGACAGTCGTGGCCCCAGCGCTCGGGCGTCGCTCCAGCTGCCGTGGCGCCGGGTGAAGTTGCGGGGCGAGCGGACGCGCGGTCGCGGAGCGTGGAGCGAGCGCGGCGGCGGAGCGGGCGGCGGGGAGGCGCGCAAGCGGGGGCTGGCGCGTCACCCGCGCGGGGAGGGAAGAGGAGGAGGGCCGGGTGGAGACAGCTGCTTGATGGTCCCTTCAGCCCGACTCCTTCAGACTGCGCTTGGGTGCTTGCTAGGCTCCAGGGCACTAGCTTGTGGCACGGCTTCGGAGGACTCCGCCGCAGGGGAGTTGAGCGAGACCCGTGGACTCGGAGCTTTAGAGGAGATCTCAGCTGAGACAAGAGTACCTGTGCAGCCAGCCCTTTGGGGATCTCAAAAGGAGCAGTGCATTACAAACCATGAGATGGGGGAGGGCTTTTTGCAGTGCTGGGGAGTGAGTTCAAGGCTCAAGGCAGGAGTTAGGCTGAGAAGTCTAGCTGGGGAAGAACTCTGGTTACAGACACGCAAGGGTTTGTTTGGACAGAGATCTCACAATGATGGGGAAAACCAAGGTTTTTGTCTTTTAAAGCCCCCTGTGTATATTTGAATTATGCATAAAGCTTTCAAAGTGTTGGCGGGTCTGTCAGACAAAACGTTCCATGAAAAGGATCTTTTGAAGCTGAGTGTGGTGGCACTCCGAGACGGAGGCAGAAAGACTACTACAAGTTCCATGCCCGCTGGGGCTATATATAGTAAATCTCAGGCCAGCGTGGGTTCCTAGGCTATGATATGAGACCCTGAGGGTAGACTCCGCCTCCATTCTTCAGCAAGCAATCCCCACCAGGCCTCAGTTTCCTCATCTGTCAAGCTACCTTATTCATAAATTGTGCAGTTATAATTCATAAAATTAAATTCTTCCACAAGTGCATTCATCACATTCCAAACTGAGATCCAGTCACTTTGTGAGGACATTAGAATCAAGAAGTATAAACCTTGACCAACAAGGGCCAGAGATGTAGTACCAGGAAACTGGAACATCCTCAGGCCTAGAACATGAGCAGCCAACTCATACCCCACCTAAGGATACAGCAAGACTACAGAGAGCACCCAGGGGTGAGCCCCGGTCTCATCTCTCTGCCGCAGACCCCAAGGGGTTTTGGCAGTCTGTCCGTTCCAGCTGCACTGTCCAGTTGTCCTTCTCTCAACATATTTGCCGTCAGCACTCACCCTCCCATGTGGACACTCCTTCCCAGGAGGAAAAGGTCAGCTACATGGCAGAACATGCTAGCACAGAGTGCAAGCTCTCTGTACGTTTCTGTATGGGTGTTCTGCTCAGCGCAGAACTTCCCAATGCATCAATCCTTACAATACTAAACAAACATACAGTTTATGGCGATCTTCTTATCTCCTGGCCATTGGGTTGTTTACACCTGGCTATAATCTTTCAGTATTTTGATTCCTACTTTATAGGTGGGCAAACTAAGGTTAAAGAGAGTTAGCATAACTTGTCCAAAACGACCTAGTTTAATCAACTTTAGACGCAAATGCAAACCAGGTTTGGATATCTGTAAGATATGGGCTGTATAGGGAGGTATTCTTCATGGCACCCATTTTTCAGAGGACACGGTGAGGCCGGGGCTGGATTCTTGATGAGTGGAAACTGTGAGCCAATGCTGTGTGTTCTTGTAAATGGCTCTATGCTGATGATCTGTTAGGCAGTGATAGACAACAACCTATATCGACACTGCAGAAACCATGGCCTTTATTTTATTTTATTTTTTTTTCGAGACAGGGTTTCCCTGTAGTTTCTAGAGCCTGTCCTGGAACTAGCTCTTGTAGACCAGGCTGGCCTCGAACTCAGAGATCCACCTGCCTCTGCCTCCCGAGTGCTGGGATTAAAGGCATGCGCCACCACCGCCCGGCTAACCATAGCCTTTAAAACTATAAACAAGGTGACCACTCTGGCTTCAAATTCGGCTTCAGTTCCCCATTTGGAATACAGAACAAAACCCGCTATCTTCATCATCAGTCTTGCCTAGGCAGTAGGCCCTTGGACAAGCCTGTGACGGATTCTCTAGATAAGTTAA
Organism: Arvicola amphibius; assembly: GCF_903992535.2. Classification (NCBI taxonomy): domain Eukaryota; kingdom Metazoa; phylum Chordata; class Mammalia; order Rodentia; family Cricetidae; genus Arvicola; species Arvicola amphibius. The sequence goes on along the minus strand of NC_052052.2, from coordinate 125,067,737 downwards.
TTGAAGTGGGAAGACCTGCCTTCACTGTGGTTAGCACCTTCCGTCCATGGGCTGGGGCATTTGATCACAGCAACAAGAAAGAGAATCCATACGCCACTGCTGACAAGATGCTGGTGAGCCCGCCCTTGACAGATCGCCCCTCCAGCTCTTTAAACCTTCCCGGCCTCTCCCTAGGTCTTCACTGACCACCAGCATCCTTAGGACAGCCTTGTCCTAGAGATCCTTGTCATCCCTCATCTTCTAAAGCACCGATTGTTTTTTGCTGCTTCACTTGTTTTCTGTCTCTCTGTCACTAATCTGGGAGCTCACAGAGCAGGGACCATTTCTGCCTTGCACACTGTGTCCCAGACCTATCAGATGAAAGATGGATAACCCTGCTTTCTGAAGCCGGGCTTGACTCTTCCATCATTTTATGTCTCTTGTCAACCTGGATACCTCCAACCAAAAAGCCTTTGCCTACATCCGAACAGCAGCATCTATTCATTCGTGTTCAGCTGAAAAGCCCCTGGCTATTATCCATTCCCTCAGGCCTCTTGTCCCTTTCCTGTCCTCTCATTTCTGAACTTCCTAAGAGTTTGATCTCAAGATGCCTAGAAACTTCTACCTTGAATAATATTGCAGGCACGGTGTGAAGCGTGATTGTTTCAAATATGTTGTATTTCTTGTCCTTGGTGGGGGGCAGGGGAGAGCCAAAGGACTGAGTGCTGCATGAGGGGGCTCCCTGGGGTGCTTTCTTTAGCTTCACCTTGGAGGTGCTCAACTCCACAACCTGGGGCAGAACTGAAATGGTGAACAAGAAGGAGGCAGGTTCAGCAAGGTGCTTCCTTGACTTGTATCCCCAGGAAGGGAGCCAGTGTGCAGAGGATGGGGACTATGAACACAAGGGCATTTTCTTGTTTGGTCTGGGATCTATCCTGGGTGACTTTGTAGCCGCCGTAGGTCCTAGCACGGACCATCCTCAGACGGCATCAGTTAGGGACCAGGCATCGCAGGCCCAAACAGACAGAATGAAATCCTGAAGGGATTCTGCGGTTCAAGTGCCAGAGAAGTTGTGTCCAGCAGAGCAACCCAATTAAGAGCACGTACCAGAAGCTAGGTATCCCAGGACCCAGTCCCAGCTCTCCAGTAGGCATCTCCGTTCACCGGCCCTGCCGAGATCTCCGGAGTCCCCATTCTTGAAGGGATGGGTTTCTCCAAGTTCCTGCTCTCTCTGACGATGCTCTTCACTGCTCAGAGCATTCCTATACCCTCAAGAGCATTCTTGTGACCTCACCCAGGGTAATAATGAAGCACAAATCTGCTCCATGGAGACAGGGACACTATGGGAACTTCACTAGCAGGAGACAGTGGCATTTCCTCATGTCGGCAGAGAACAACGGTTCGGTTCCTGAAGCAATTTGCTTTATGGTCCACTTTAGGATAGACGAACTGCCCCTCAATCTCTGACACTCCACTTGTCTTAACATGAAGGAATCTAGGCCACACTCATTCTTATATCACACTCAGGTCTGTAGGATGTGCCAATCTACAATGTTAAAAAGCACAAAACAAACATCATCCATTTATAGAAAGTCATGTGTCTTCAGTTCCAGGCCCCATGTTGAAAGTAGGAGCCTTGTTATCAACACTGTCATCCCACTGCACTGTCATTGGGGTCTTTTTAGATGTGTAATATCTCAGATGGAGAACTTTGAGGCCATGAATATGTTCTTCACTCAAGTGGAGATAAAAGAAGCCCAAATAAAAGAAACGTGGGCTGACAGCGTGCCTGGATTAAGCCTCAGCTCTTTTAGAAAAGCGCTGTCTTGAAATGTTGACTTCTGCTTTGAAGGAGCTAAGTGACCTCAATAGGCAGCGAAAGAATGACATGCAAAAATCCTTTAAATAAAAATTCATTGACATAGAAAAAGAGAAAGGAGTGGTTCCTTAAAGGGCAGTTTGACCCCTCCCCTCCCTTCCCCTCCCCTCATTCTTCATTGAGAGTACTCCTAAATTCAAATGGCAGCTATTACCAGTGACTGCTGGGCGAGCTCAGTAGCAGGCACTGAGCCAGGGTGCAGACACAGAGGAAGGCCCAGCAGTCTCTCGGTTTGCTTGGGGTGGGAGATCTGGAGATGAGTAAGTGAGGTGCGCCCTAGGAAAGAGGAAGTACTACGGGTGCTATGGGAACCGCTTTATTTTTGGTAGCATGAAACGTTTGAACTTCAGCAATACCGACAAGTGTCCCTTTTCACAGCAGGGCTATGTCATTCTCCTTGAGCATTTTTTTTCAGCCTATGTTTTGGCGGACAGAATCAGCCCAGTGAGCCTGATCAGGTCTAATACACACGTGGTTCATGGGAAGAGAGAAGAAAAGCTTCCAAAGCACAGCTGATTAGATTTCCCAATTTAGACCTCCAGCTATGCAGCACAGAGAGTAGCGTGTGCCTAAGGAATGCCTGGTATTGCCAAGTGATGGTGTCAGAGGCATCAGGGACTCGCCCGGAGCTAACTTCTGTGTCAAATTTCTCTGGGAACCTTGTGCCTATGACACTGGTAACTTCTGGCTTCTACTCTTGGCCTAGTTGACAGATCCTGGAGAGGTGACCAGATATGTCAGAGATCCAGTCTTCCTTTCTAATTAGGATGCCTCATGCACATAAGAACAGGGTTCATGACCTCATGTTGAAGTCTTTTCTCTAACCAGGTGACCTCCCTTTAGAAGTTCATTCAACTGCCCCAGTGCATGGCCATACCATAGCTTGAAATGCTGCTGGGTTTTTCAGTTTTTTTTTTTTTTTTAACTGAGACAGATTCTCACTTAAATAGTCAAAGTTGAACTCAGGCTTCCTAGATACCCAAATATGACCTCGAACTTCTGACCTCTGGTCCTCCTGCCTCCATCTCCTGGATGCTAGAATTACAGGGATGGGCCATCATGCAGTGCTGGGTCTGAACACAGGGTTTCATGAGTGACAGGCAAGCCACATCCCCAGGTCTGCTTCTGAGACTTTTTGTTTTGTTTTTTGGAGACAGGGTTTCCCTGGCTGTCCCGGAACTCGATTGACAGATCAGGCTGGCCTTGAACTCAGAGATCCTCCTGTGCCACCAAGCCTTACTTTGGCACTGAGATTCTTGAATTCCTTCATCACGCAGTAACTTTTGCTCATTTCTTTATTTGCCATCCTGACCAATTTTTCCCCCTTCTTCCTCATTTTTATTTCCTAACTTATGAAGTACATATGTTTTACTCTGGGAAGGAATTTAAAGTGCAAACTCTAAGGGCTGGGAACTTGGTGGCACACACCTGAATCCCAGTACTTGAGAGGCTGAGAAGGGACGATTACCGTGAGTTCAAAGCTTGGCCTATACATTTGGTGAGCTATAGTGAGACTCGCATCTCAGTCCCCCAGCAAAAAAACAAACAAAACTGAAATCCCACAACGTAACCAAAATCAACAGCGAAGGAGGATTTTCCGATTGCCTCTTCCCCTGTGCCATTTTAACAGCCACGTGACCCACGATGGCTCTGGCATGCCCTTCAGAGTGCACTTTAGCGGCAGATGGCTGATAACACCTCACCAGGCCTCCAGCCCGCTCTGCTCTGGAGTGTGGTTTCAGGAGCCTTTGCAGCTGTCACCTTCACATGTAGGACATGTGTCTAGATCCTGGGCTTGAAGTTGAGAGACTTTGCTTCTGTCTCAGTGCTGCTGAAGAGGGACTTGACAAATCTCAGCCTCCGTGTCCCATGTGTCATATGAAGGGACAGCCCAGCCAGGTCACCATACTGCCCTTTGTCTACTGCTGTTTGCTCAAACCAAAGCCACTGTCCAGAAATTCTTAGTTGATTCTATCACTTTTCCTCCTCCTACTGAGATTTATCTTTCAAATCTGCCCCCTGGCCTACAAAGCCCCTTTCCAGCAGTGCCTCCATCAAGACACTGATTATTTATTTATTTATTTATTTATTTATTTATTTATTTATTTATTTATTTAATAGGTTCTCTGTCCCCTGAACACAGACCCACACATATCCCTGCCTTCTGGAATAGTGGATTAGCACACTTCTCACCATCAATAAGCTGTGTGCTGGGAGCGATGCTTTGTATCACATAGAGTATAATAAACTCCGCATTAATGTGTCTAGAGGAAGGGCAGTAATTGGCTCTGTGAGGAAGGTGAGCATGCAGTTGCCTGCTGGCTTCTGCCTCCCCACCCCCCAGAAGCCACCCAGGCCTGCATTTATTGGCACTCGAGCAGCGACAGTGAAGTGCTCACCACTTACAGAACTGCAGGGAGCCAGACCTCCTATCCTTCATTCATGTCTGGTGCCTCTGATAAGGTTCTCAAGGGAGCAGACATCACAGGCATTTCCTTCCCATTGTCACACGTATCTGCTTTTGCAGTGGGAACTTCCTTGGTCGACACTGCTGACATTTTAGTATGCCCCAGAAACGAGTAGCTCAGAGATACTGAAGTCAGGCCTGTGAATTCAGGCAAGTTACCCGAAGCCTAAGCTGACCTATAGGCCTCGCTTCTACATTGAGGACTAGAAGGCTTCAGAGGCAGAGGCGAACAGCTGGATATTCAAAGCTGATGGGGAAGAAAATGAGCTTCAAGTACAAAAGTCTCCTATTCAGAAACTTTACATTATATTTCTTATATGTGATTATTACATAATACCTTGAGGTCTTTTCTGCATTAATATACTCTAGACCAATATTCTATCCTTCTCTACTTTCTAAGGCAACATTTTAATATTAAAAAAGAATACAACACAATGGTTCCAAGATCATTAGCTCATTTTATGCTTTTTAAAAGCACCGAAGCCAAGCATGGGGCACACTCCATATCCAGGAGGGCAAGGCCGGGACATTTTCATAAGTTTGAGGCCAGGATGGACTATGTACTGAGTTTCCGGCTAGCTGGGGCTGTCTCAGAAAACAAACACATAAACGGGTTATGGAGGTGGCTCGGTGAGAAAAGCACCTGCTATGCAGACATCAGGAACTGAATTTGGATTCCAGCACAGTGTGTAAAACCAGATGTGGCAGCAGACATCTGTAACCACATCTGCAACCCCAACGCTTGGGAGATGGAGATGGGGGAACCGTGGGGCCCACTGCCCAGCTAGTCTACTGAAGCACTGAGCTCCAGGCTCAGTGATAGAACCTGCCTTAAAATAAATGAAGCGAGTTGAGCGGTGGCTCAGCCTGTTAAGCATGGGACTTGCGAATCCCAAGGGCTGGGGTTCGATCCCCGGGTCCGATCGTCTTTGGGCTGGCTCAGTGGTTAAGAGCATTGCCTGCTCTTCCAAAGGTACTGAGTTCAATTCCCAGCAACCACATGGTGGGTCACAACCATCTGTAATGAGGTCTGGTGCCCTCTTCTGGCCTGCAGGCATACACACAGATAGAATACTGTATATATAATAAATAAGTAATTATTTAAAAAATAATTGAGAGCAACAGAGGAAGAATGTTGATAACCTTTGGCCTTCATACATGCATACACACTTGTACACACACACACACAACCAAACATTGAGGCTCTTGGAGAACTCCTTGAAAGGACTTTGATATACCTCAAGGCTCCTCAGATTGTGTTTTAAAGGAGATTCTGGTAGATGTTAAATTTATAATTCTTTTCAGTTTGTACAAAGAGGTACAAAGGGAAAACTATACATTTAATTGAAAAGGATTAGGGCACAGCAAAATGGATATAAAAATCTTTCAAAGTGCAGGTAGAGGTAGCTGGAAACCCTTGGTATCTGTAAGCAGAATGCTGCAGATAGATGTACACAGGCATTTTTGTTTTTAAGATTTGAAATGAACTTTTACTTCATAATAAGTCCCTTCCTTAAAAAGCACAGTAAAAATAAAAATCTCTAAGGGCCTCCAAGGTGATGTATTTAGTGCTCCCAGCTGAACGCAGTCAGTTCCAGGCTGATAGTTCCAGGTTCTCACTTCCTGTTTATTCTCATCTCTCACTCTCTCCTCTCTTCGGGGGCTCTTTGTGGGGACTGCATAAACTGCCGCCTTCAAAATAGAAATTCCAGACTCTTCTATAAGATGTGGAATCCAGACTCTTCTTCAAGATATGAATTCCAGACGTTTCCTCATAAGGTCACCCTGGGCTGGCCGTGTCCTTTTATAAAGGATGACCCCCACCCCCTGCAGACAGCAGCCCTGTCTACATTCCTTTGTTCCTTTGGTCCCTCTCTCTCCTCTGGCCCAGCAGTTGTTCCGCAAGGCTGTCGGACTGGTTCCTCAACATCTGTACCCTCTTCCGTGATTCTTCATCTCTTTGAAAACCAAACTCCCAATTACTCCAAGTTCCAGCTTTCCTTGTGGATACTCATTAAGAATTATCTACTGGGCTGCCTAGATGGTTAGCACTTGTTCAGTCCCAGGAACCCGTGTAAAAGAAGTTCAGTGCGGTGGCGCACATGTAATCCCACTGCTGGGGACAGAGACAGGTGTGTGCTGCGGCCAATCTACCAGTCTCCCCGGAGAGCCCGAGTCCCTGAGGTCTAAACCCTCCGTCCACAGCCACTGCAAACAAGCGGGCATGGGCAACACTAGCACAGAACAGTCTAGGCTGGTGGAGCTCAGAGTGGGGCTGAGCACAATGCCTGGGGTCAGCTGAAAGAGACTGCGGAGGACAATGTGAAGTCTGCATAGAAAAGACAGAAAGCTAAAGAAGGAACAGAGGGGACGGGATGCCGTGTATTTAGTCTAAAGCGATATAAAGCCCCCCACCCCCGCCCCAATTCTCGGGTTAATTGACGTAGTAAGAGGAGGAATAACCAGTTAGTCCAGTCCTTCCAGCCTCTTCGGTATTCCCGCTGGCTCCAAAAGATTAAGGACCAAAATGATTGCTGAATGACCTTCTCTGAGCAGTTTGTATCTGAGATCAATTTTAAAAAGTGTATCTATTTGTAACTTTTAAAAGAGAACTCTCTAAAGCCTCTTCTCTAATCACTTATATTTTAAACATTTCCTACTCAGGTGGTCCCTTTCTGTAGGTGGACTTTTCCTTTCCACTTCAGGTCAGGGCAGTTCCTTGTAATCTTGTTTAGTTCCCGCCTCCTTTCCCAGCCTCCTTTCCCCGCCCCCAGCTTGGCCGAGATCTCCCCAAAGGCCCGGTCCTTTCTGACTTGAGCCCTCTAACTTCAGAGGTGGTGTTTTGGAGGAATGATAAGGACCAGAGCCTGATGCTGAGAACCCCACCACTGGCGGCTCATCTTCACAGGCTTCACGGATCTAACTCAGAAGTGTGATTTCCATTTGGTCTCATGGAGGTAGAGTTGTTACTATGCAGGTACAGCTGGAGAGAGCGAGGAGTGCCTCAAGATGGCTTAGAACACAGATAGTCTCCCACTGAGACTATCTCTGCCTCCATTGCCTCTGAGAAGTGAAACTGTAGCTGACTGGCTTCTCTTTTCCAGCCCTTAGCTCTGAACCCAGCTGTATGCTCTTGTCCTGGAGGCTTGGAGCCATTAGCCATCCTAACTAGCTCCAGGATCTAACATCTCTTTCCTTCCTAAGTCCCTTTCACAGCCCACACCTCTCCCAGCTAACACCCATTTGGTGCAAAATCAGGATGCTGGATATCAGATGCACCCCAAGGGCTCTGCAGGGTTTCAGTTTGCAGAGGTTTGAGTGGAAATCTAACCCTCTCGGAGCCTTCTTTGGTAGCAGTGGGGGTGAGGAGGCCCTGGCCCAGTCCGCCTCTTCCCTTCATTGCTCACACACACGTCCCTGGTGGCTTCTCATAGGAGCTGTGACAACAGGAAGGAGCATCGCTGCCCTCCTTAATTAGCCAGGCACAGGAGAGTGCTGTAATATCAGAACGATGACAGCAGTCTTACAGCTTATAAATTATTCACACAGCTGAAGTGCAGTGGCTGTCACGTTCAAAATAGGTCATTCATGCTAGAGCTGTTGGGGCTAAAAAATTCACAGCCATGGCAATACATGCAGGGACATTGGTTTGAGCGAAATCTCCTGTAGCCAAGCATCTCTCGCAGAATCCCAGCTATGTTTTCATCAGGCAGCAGGGAGAGGCCGACACAGCTGTCTTCTGGCAGGGCTGAAGCGGGGGTGGGGTGGAAGGCTCTAGTTCAACCTCTTCTTTCGTGGACCAAAGAGCTTCGAGAGGCTACTTGAGAGAGATAATTGTGAACACCTGCTTGCGCCTGCTCTCCTCACATAGACGATGCTAAGCCAGAATCAGGGTCACCCCTGAGCAGGTTCTAAATAGTTCACCTCTCAGCCTTGGATGCCGAATTTACAGAGGAATTCAACTCCCACAGCAGAAGGCCTTGTGTCCGGGAAGGGGGGGTGTTCAGATCTGATTCTTAGACATATGGGCCTCTTCCTAAACCAGAATGTACTGGCTTCTTGTCCGGTAGGATATATATTATTCAACTCAAGTGTTTAGTGATGGAAAAACACTGGACTGTCTATTTTAGCATTTGGGAGAGTTCCTGATATGGTAAAATGTTCTTTTAATTTTTTTTTTTTTTTTTTTTTGAGGCTGCGAAGGAGAGGGACGTAGCTCAGTGACAAAGCACTTGCCTAGCGTCCTCCTCGAGGTCCTGAGCTGGATCCCCAGCACCGAAAAGGTAATATGCTCTGCCGAGGACTGTCCTACAGAAAGATTAGACTAAAGGGAAGCCATTGGACAGAGCATGTGGGCTTTGAGCTGACAGAAGAGTGAGGAAGCTGGTCGCTGGTTCTTGACTATTCAATGAAAATGTGGCAGAGGGATAGTACTGCATCTCCTTGGGGAAGAGAAAAAGGGCAGCTCAGGGATGTTCCGCTTCCTTCTTTGAGGAGGAATAAACCAATAATCCCTGTAGGTCTCTTCCAGCTGAGGGTCTGTGATGTACAGCCTCGGACCCAAAGGGCAAGAAGGGCAAGCATTAGAACTGGGTATGGAGAGCGCCAAAGGCAGTTTGTGCACACAGTTCTGCAGCTGGCATGTGTCTGACATATAGCTCCTGGAGGCTCAAAGCTCAAACCTGCCCATGATCCCCTCCAAGGACCTGCACAGGCTGCTGTAGTCCTTTTCCTTCTCCTTCCCCTGACCCTCTCTGAGAGTTTCCAGCAGTTTCTATTGCATTGCTGAACTCCTACTCTTCTGGAACCATCTATAGAGATTTTTATAGTCCCAATTCCTACAAGCTAGAGATACTTCCATGGATAAGTTTATGTTTATTTACACTGTTTTCCAGTCAATATTTCAACAGACACTTCTTGATTCTCCATTATTTTGAGTACTTACAGGCCTTGGTGAAGCAATTCACAATTTCTATAACCTTGACTGTCTACATCTGACTCCTGATTCCCAGGAGAAGGAAGGTGCTCCTTAGTCCATGCTGGTTCTCCCAGCCCACACGAGCTCCTCCAGCAGCCACCATCACCTTGAGGAACAGACAGCAGCACGATCCTTCGAGATACTCAAGCCAAACTCAGACCTTTTCTTGTCTATTCCTTCACTGTACGTTCCCTGGGTCAATTGCTGTAGAGTCTGGTAGAATTTCCATCAGTTGTCATTTGGACTACTCCAATGGTGTCCCAACTGGTTGCTTACCTTTGCATCTTATGCCTTTTTTATTTTTTGACAGAGTCTTGTGTGTCCCAAGTCCCAGGTTGACCTGGAACTCACTATGTAGCCAAGGATGACCCTGAACTTGCGATCCTCCTGCATCCATCACCTGATTGGTGGAATTATAGACATGTACTACCATGCCAAGTTTATCAAACACAGGGCTTCCTGCATGCTAAGAAAGAGCTCTACCACTTGAGCATGTGCTGAGTCCTTCCTTCTTACTGTCAAAGGGACAGTCAGAATGTGCCTTCTAGAAGGTAAGTCAGATCACGCCATGCAGCTGAGCATGGGCCAGCGGTACCCATCTTATGCAAAGTAAACACTCGAGTCTTCACAGCATCCTACAGGGCTCTGCAAGTGATGGAGTTCCCCAAGCCCCAAGTTCTTGGATCTCATTTGCCCCTCTCTGCCTTGTTCCCACTGTGCTGCAGACACAATGGCCTCTTTGCTATTCCTGGAACATTCTTCCTTTTAGACATCCACAAGGCCAGACTTTGACTTCCTTCAGGCCTCTGGCACTTGTCAGCAAATCCCTCCTGGGCCACCATGCTTGAGCCTTCCTGCCCTGCACCTCATTTGTCAACAACACTTCTCTTCCCCCAACACAGGGCACTTCTGCATCTTTTCCTGTCTGTGTCCCTCCTCTATAACACTGTGTGACTTCACCATGCCTGGGACCTTATTATAGTCACTGGTGTATCTCAGGAGCCAGAATAGAACTGAGCCCAGCACATGGCAGACTTCCAATAGACAGTCTTTTAATGGTGGAAAAAGATGTTATGTCCTGAAGTTTATAAGTTCTTCAGGAGAGCACAGCTGCCAAGGGTGTCCTTCCTCCCAGGAACCTCACTGAGGGCTAATCACAAGACGTTTATGCAGCGTTCCTAAGAACCATTCCCAATTAGGCAGAAATTCATAGAAAGAATCCCATTATCTAAAGCCTGCACATGCTGTTCATGTAATAGTCCTGGCAAGAGCGAAGTTATTCTAAAGAGACACCCTTGTGTCTCTCCGTCCCTTCAGCCATTGGGCTGTTGAAAAGATGGATCCCAGGAATCCCATGCTGGGGGAAAGGAAAGGCTGAAAGTTTGATGTCAGCTTCAGGAGGAACTTGTCTCCCGGGAAGAGAGTCAACACAGTTCTATCAATTTACTAAACAACCTTGCAAAACAGATAGGATTTGAGACAAGATAGGTCAGTGATGAGCAGAACCATATCTTGACCAGGACTGCTAAACAACACATATGCCTTGCCTTCTATTTAACCCCAGACTTCATGCCTGTGCCCCCAAAGATGGACTTGAGGGTTGCTTGACCTTTTTGCTTCTCCCAATGTGGCTTCTCTCTCCCAAAGAATAAATATCCTTTCATTCTCTTTGCCCTTACTTGTCTCTATAATTTGGTATATTAGGGACTAGTGGCAAAGACTTGTTTGGTGGGGCTACCAAACACAAGATTTTGACCCTAAACACTCCAGTATCACTAGGAAGAACCCGGTCGTTATAAATCGTGCTGGGTAGAGTTCACCATGATTGGTGTCAGCTCCCCTAGAACCAAATGTCTTTTGTGGAAATTTGGCTCTTTTATGTTAGAGTTATGGGCTTCAAGAGAAAAGCAGCTCAGACTTCCAGGAATTCATTATTTGATGGTGGAAACATTCAGACTTAACTTTTCAACTACTGATATGTACGTACATATATGTCTATATGAAGTAATTGTGTCGAATGATGTAACACTTAGCATCTCAGCTCAGCAGTGAAGAGCACTTGCTGTTCTTTCACTACAGTTGGGGTGCCAAAGGACTTGCTGGGCAGCTTACAACTGCCTGCAACTCCAAATCCTGGGGAACTGACACCTTTGCTAGCCTCCTCCGGCACATGCACTCGGGCGCACATATCCACACATATAATTTAAATTTAAAATATTAACAATTTCAATGCATAGTTCAGTATGCTTGCTTTCAATGCCCTGCAACCAGTCTCCAGAGCTCTTTTGCTTTGCAAAACCAAAGCTGCATGACCTTTAAAAATAATTCACATTTTATCTCCTCCACCAGCCCTGAGAACTAATGGCTTACTGTTTCATTGGATTTGACAACTGTAAATTTTTCATATAAGTGGAATCATACAGTGTTTACCTTTGCAGAGATTGATTTACTCTCAATAATACGATGTTTGTATGATTTATGTGCATTGGGGCCTGTATCGGGGCTTCGTTCATTTCGAAGACAGGCTAATTCCAATGTCTGCATACACTATGCCTTGTATCTTTGTTCTCTCTCAATGGATACTTGAGCTGCTTGCTTCTTTGGGGCATTGTGAATAACACTGTTACAAGTGCAAAGACACAAACATCTCAAGACCTTGCCTTCAATTCTTCTGGCTGTGTATCCAGAAGCCGGGTAGCTAGATCATATGGCAACTCTGTTTCTAATGCTGTTATTCTGCCTTTTACAGCTGGGGTGCCACTTTACACCCTGTTGATTTGGAATCTCACCAACAGAGCACAAGAGAGAGTTTCCTGTCTTTTAGTAGAGAGGTTTTATTCCCCTGTAGCCTATGAGAACTGCCCAAAGATGTTTAATAGAACCAGGCATTCCTGCTTCTTCCAGTGCTTAGCAACAGGAAGCTTGTAGCTCCCACTATATGTGTGTGCATGTGCATGTGTGAGAGAGTGCTTTCAGCTTTCTCTTGTCATGTCTATTTTGCAAAATCTTCCTCGTTCTCAAATTAACATGCATGTGAACAAACAGACACACATCTGCCTCCCAGACTGGGGGCTGTGGGAGGGAACCAGCTCTGTGCCAGGATGATAAAGACAGGGCAAACTCATGTAATCCTCTAACAGAAAGATGCTGTGGCTTCAGTCTAGTCTCTTTGGAAGATATTGCTTAAGATCCAGCACCACTGCTCCTTGGCAAACTGGGGCATCTCAGTGTGGGAAAGTGTAGAAGAAGACAGCTTGGAACTGTGCCTGCACACAGCCATTCATTACAAGTAGGTCCCAGGGACCTGCGAAACCAGTGTCAAGGGAAGAGAGAATTCTCTGCCGAGGAATAACCAGGAAAAGCTCAGAGCCCTTCATTTGTGATATCGTCTTACAATGACTTTATTGCTGGGAAAACAGAGCACTGCTCCTTCTGGTTCCTTCTCTTTCATGATATTGGCTGCTCTCCCCTCCCCGACCCGGGACAGTCTTACTGAAGCACTCTTTTTTTTTTTTAAAGCATTTTTTCAAGTAGTATTAAAAAGCAGCACAGTGTGATTGCACACATTCCCTATAAAAGAATATTTAATTAATCCCATGGGATAAATCCCACTCACAAGGGAATTTCATAGAGAGAAGACACAGATGTGAAATTGGAGCTACAGAAAGAGGTAGGTACTTAAGAACCTCTCAGTGACCAAAAGAGGCACATGACTTGGAAGGGGCTGGAGCGTCCCCTCAACAGTTAAGAGGGCTTGCTGCAGAGGACCTGGGTTCGGCTCTCATAACCCATTTTGGGTAGCTTACAACCATCTATAATTTCAGTTCCAAGAAATCCAGCACCTTCTAGCCTCCGAGGGCACCTGCACACTCAGTGCACATACAGACATCCAGGCACATACACATAAATAAAAGTAAGTATAAAAAGTGACTTGGAAGTTGACGATCTACACAGACCAGGGGCCAGCAGGATTTTTTCTCTAAAGAGGAAGTTAGTAAATATTTTAGGATTTGTGGGTGGAGAGGTTAAAAATGAGAAAATGCAGAAGACACAGGATAAAAATATAGCAATTCATATTAGTTATTACTGACAAATTCAAAATGCAATATTAATTGAGAATTTCTTTTTTCTAGTCACAGCGTTCTGCTAAGCCAAGGGTAGAATTCTTTGGGGTAACATTTGCTAGGCCGGGCTTGAGGTTGGTGATTTTCATCATCACACCAGCTACAGATGCTAACTTGTGAAAGCCATTCCCTACTAGCAGGCTGTGCAGAAGCAGACAGTAGGCTGCCTTTGGCCTGAAGGAAAGGGCCTGTCAACCCCTGCCCAGACCAAGAGCACTGCAGAAAGCCACCGATTTATTGTGTGTAGCTCTGAAACTCCCAAGGAGTCTGAAGCAGATAGCCCTGTCTTCCCGTGCACATCAGCAATGTCAGGCAGGCTCACAGGTTTTCTTTTCGTGTGTCTGCATGCATGTATGAGTATTTGTGTGGGCGTGAAGATATACAGAGATCAGAGGTCAGTGTGTGTCTTCCTGCATCTTATTTTTTTAGATAGTCTCTCACTCAACCCAGAATTCACCAATTTGTCAATGTTGGCTGACCAGTGAGTCTTAAGGATCCACGTCCCCACCCCCGATCCTGCCTCTGCCTACCTACTGTTGTGATTCTAAGCAGGTATCATTGCACCTGGGCTTTTTGCATGGGTTCTGGGGATCAGCACTAAGGTTGTGGTGCTTGCATGGTGAGCACTAGAGCCGTCTCCCCACCTCTCATGGGCCCATTTCTATCTGCTACACTGCAATTCATACAGCCTTTTCACCCAAAGGTGATGAAGCTCACAGCCTGCCATCAACCAGCTGACTTTGCAGTAGATGGGAGAACTGCATTGACCTGGTTCTGGTCTATCTTGCTGCAGCGGGTGCCATTTCCAATGCTGCTGACCAGTTATGTGTCCTGGTCAGAAACTGTGGGTGATGCTTAGGAAGTCAGTTAGTTCTCATCCAGAGGATGGGCACTAGCTTCTAGCCACCTGCTCTATTACCTCTTGTAGCAGGATCACTAAACAAGCCGATGTTTGTCATCCTGAACATATTTACACATAAGTACATAAACACAGGTTGTCAAGATTTCCTCCGGGGGCTTCTAATATTGAAAACTTTTGGAAGTTACTGGAAGTAAAAACAAAACCGAGTGGAAACACTGTAGAGCAGTGGTTCTCAACCTGTGAGTCGAATAACCTTTTACAGGGATCACCTAGGATCATTGCAAAACACAGGTATTTACATTGCTATTCACAATCATAGCAAAATTATAAGTATGAAGTAGCAATGCAAATAATTTTCTGGTTGGGATCACCACAACATGAGGAACTGTATTAGAGTCACAGCGTTAGGAAGGCTGAGAACCACTGCTCTAGCAGCTTCATTGACAGTCTTAATGGCTGTTCTAAAAGTCTGCAACATTTATATAGATATATGTATATACATATATGTTATCAATGTGCATTAACTTTATATCAAAGATGTTTTAACCAACACAGAAAGCTTAGCCTTTCTCAAATTACTTTTGAAAAAGCACTGTGTTGAATGGTGGTGGGAGAGGCAGTCACTGTGATGTTTATCTGTTTACCCCAAGTAAATATTTAGCAAGGAAACAGGTCAAAATACTGTTAAAAAATACAGTTAAAGATGGAATTCCTCTTTGTTGGCATTTCTGAAGGAGGTAAGGGCCTCTCCACAGCATTACTGTCATGGTGTGCATCACTTTTGAGACCAGATCAGTGAATGCAATAGAAAATAGAGAGGAAGTCACAAAAACTTAATCTGGAGACTGGATAGCAGCAGGGCTTGCAGCTGTGAGACAGAGGGCGCTGTCTATTCCCAGGAAACTTCTGAAGGGAGCAGTCCCAATAGTTCTGCTGGAACCAGCCCACGTCCTTCATTAAGCCAACTCGTGCTGGTGTGTGACAAAGGCCAGCAGTGGAAGCGGGGAACTGAACAGACCTGGTAGGCTGGGAGAGCTGAGGCTGTCAGAGATAATGAGCAACTTCCAGGTAGGAAGCCTTTAATGGTTTTCAGTTATCTCATACATCCCTTCCTTTAACCTTGGCAGTTTCTTTGGTTAGAAAATCATCATCGCAACCACGACCATCATCATCTTCACCATCATTAATACTGCTATCACCATAATCATTACCACCACCACCACCACCACCACCACTGCCATCGACACCTCCACCACCAATACTGCCATTATCGTAACTACGGATATCATCACCATGGCTA
This sequence comes from Arvicola amphibius, assembly GCF_903992535.2. Lineage (NCBI taxonomy): Eukaryota > Metazoa > Chordata > Mammalia > Rodentia > Cricetidae > Arvicola > Arvicola amphibius. The sequence goes on along the minus strand of NC_052052.2, from coordinate 125,052,148 downwards.
CCACTAACATGAGTACCACCACCATCATTCTCACCATGACCACTCTCATCATTACCATGACCACCATGGTCATTACCGCTACCACACCATCACCATTACTCCCATGACTACCACTGCCACCATTAATTACTCTCCCCACCATTACCACTAAAGCCACTACCGCTTTCAACTTGCCTATCACTGTAATCACCACCGACATCATTACCACCGCCATCACCAGCATCGATGTCATGACTCCATAGCCATCATAACATCACGATCACAACAGCCACCATCACCATCATCACGGTCACCAAAGCCACCATCGTCATTGCCACCGCTCTCCCACCAGTGATACCATTGTCCTCATCATCACCATCACCGTCGCGATCATCAAATCATTGCCATTACCACCGGCATCAGGGTCCTCATCATCCGTACATGGAGCAGCTTATTGCTGTCTTGCCTGCGTTGAAAGTCTGAGTGCTTAAAAAGTCCACAGTCTAAGAGCAGCAGTGGCATTAGACTCTCTGTACGCAAGGTACTTTCTGCAGCTCTGTGTCTGCAAAAGGTGCTTCTTCTGGGAGCCATTCACAGAGGATCGCGTGACGTCAGACACTCAGAATAGCAATGTTTTCTTAAAAGGCAGCTTTGTGCTTTATGCTTTTAAACATACTAGGCATAGTTAACTCAAGAAATCACACTATTTAATAAATATGTGGGCTTGAGTAAATGGCTTTTCTCAAAGAGGAGAGAGTGCTAGGCTCACATATTTCAACATTTTGGTCATAATAGCTACATATTTCTCCCCCTTCCTTCCTTCCTTCCTTCCTTCCTTCCTTCCTTCCTTCCTTCCTTCCTTCCTTCCTTCTCCCCCTCCTTTGTTCTCTTTGTCTGGGTATGCACAAGGGTTTAGTTTTCAAGACAAACTCGGCCCAAGTATATATTCCAGATTTCCTAAAATGTTCAACTTTCCTGGCTGTCACAAAATATTAAAATAAACCATTTGGCATGCCCAACCGGCACTATCAAGCCCCTTTTTAGCTGAGGCGGATCTGAATAGGTTAGTGTGAGGTCACTGGAGACCATAAATCAGAGGGGTGGACTGGTGGCTGAGCCTGCCTGCATAGCTTTAGTTTAATGTGCTATTTTGGTTTGTGCCCCCGAAATGACACCATCTTGTTGGCACCAGCCGAAGAAAGCTTCCTAGACATCTGTGGGAAGAGAATGTACAGTAATCCAAGGCTGAGGCCGCACGGGCATGAATCACTGTGGGGAGGTCTGTGTCTGCTCCCGGCCCTGAGAGAGACCAAGGCAAATGATTTCCATCCAAACTGTTTATCCAGGAATCCAGGCTGGAAACGGATCCAAACAGTCTTGGCAAATGGTAAAAGCAGAGAGTCACCAATTCTTCTCACTCTGTCAAACCAGGACAAGCCTCTTCCTGCCGGCTTTCCAATTCCATGGAGGTCCACTTGAGAACCCCAGATATTTTTGAGAAAGATTAAATATAGTTAAATAACAGTTGTTGTATGTTTTATATGATCTGAAATATAGAATAATCATAGAACACCCAACACTTTCTTATGTTTATGTTCTACTTCCTTTGCTTTTTTCTGTGAGTTTCTAACCCAACCAGTCTGAGCTTCCTGCATTTATTGCTTTTATATATAACCTTACTTTAAACTCCTTCCCCTTTCTTTCTCCCTCCCTCATTCCCTCCCTTCCTTCCTTCCTTCCTTCCTTCCTTCCTTCCTTCCTTCCTTCCTTCCTTCCTTCCTTCCTTCCTTCTTCCCTTCTCCCTCCTGTCATGTTTTAATTTTAGAAGGGGCAAATGCATTTCACAAAATAATCTCAAAATATACTAGATTACAACACACCATGTAGTTTTTACCTGTTCATCTTAGTTTTAAAACTAGTCTACATAAAGAGCCAGCATCCTAACTATAATTCTTTGGTTGCTACATTTTGAGATCCCCTTGCTCTGAGGGAAGGTTCCTGTTGGAAGGGAAAGCATCCAGACTTACTTTCATGGGGGAAAAGGTGAGAAATTTTGTCCAAAAGTGAGTGAATTTGTTCTGCTGGCCTTTTAAGTGCTATAGGAGCCAGAGGATCTCCACCTAGAGGCCTTCTTTGAGGAGACAGAAGCAAGTTCCTCCGGGACAGGAGAGGTGTACCCGCTACCATGTACTCTACCAGCTCCAGGAACAGAAGGGGCTGCTGAAGCTGGGTGTGGCCTTAAAGTGAGCTCTTGGGAGCTTTTTGAACAGGAGAGCAGGAGCGACACTTTGCACGCACACTGTGAACTCGCGGCGCTTTATTGTTCTAATAAGCGCACTGGCTTGCAGCCACCGAGCAGTTCTGAAAACAGAAGCAGCTAAAGCTGGAGCGTCTAAAAAAAGGAGGTGACGGCTGGTAAGGTGTAATTTTCAGGCTAACAGGCTGACTGACCACCACCTGAGAACTGATTCTTCCCACACATAATTGATTGCGGTTCTCTTTGCCCCAGCTGAGCAGGGCCTTATTCAGCAATAGTTGCCAGCGTCATAGTTGTTACCGTGATCATTACCAAGATAATCCATACAGGGGTGTCCACCAATGTTCACCAGCCGGCTGTCAAGACCGCCTGGCAATAACATGGATAAATGCCCTTTAATTTGATAAGCATGAAACAATAAAAGGAAAACAGCCACTAGTGCCAACTACTGACTTTTCAATACCTTAATAATCAAATACCCACTTTCCCAAGAAAGATCACATCTGAAGTTACTGCCTTCTAATGACACAATACTACTGTGGTTGTCTAGAAAGCACACTTAAGATAGTGTGGGGGGTGGGGAAGGAGGGATGGGGGAGAGAGAGAGAGGGAGATAGAGACAGAGAGAAATAGAGTTGTGGAAAAATGTTGGGTGTTATGTGTGGGTGAGTAGTCTCTCTCTCTCTCGTTCTGCTTCTTGTACAATAACAACAGAGTGGCACACACTGCTTCTTAGTTCTGTGAACCTTAACATTTTCTCTAACCACAGAGAACAAACAGGGTCTCAGAGAGTCGGTGAACAAACACCTTGTGAAAAAAAAACTACTTGCTTTTTTTCCTTTCCAGATCTTTCTGCATCTGCACAAAACCTGTAGACCTGTATTTCTCTAGGGGACAATGTTTCCTTAAAAAAAGAAAAAAGCAAAAACAGAACAACAACAACAACAACAACAAAACCCGAGTCAGCTGTTGCCCTGACAACAAGCATCCTGAGTGGTTCCCTTCTGTGTGTTGGAAGGGACTCACTGTGTGGGGAAAGCTCTTCTTTCTAGGGTAGGTTAGGGAGCACAAAGTCCAGAGAGACCGGGGCTGGTCATTCATTTCAGGTAAAAGTGCCATGATTGAGAAGTTAGGTGGAAATTGAGGCTTTTAGACATGAGGTCTCAGACAAGACAGCCCAAGTAGGGGAAGAAGAGTGAAGGGAAAATATGAGCAGAGTAAAATTATACATACATACATGTATGTATATATGTGTATAATTGTATATATGTGTACATATGTACATATGTGTGTGTGAAAATAAAAGCCATTATTTTGAATCCTAGCTAAAAATACTCTAACAGGAATAAAACTGAGGCCTCAGAGAATTATAACTTGTGTTTTTGACATAGAATGAGACCTCAAAGAGGATAAATGATCTGCCCATGTTCCCACACCTATATACGAGAGAGGACAACCAAATCCCCATTCTATTATGAGAGTATGTACTTGTAAACACAGTAGCAAGTACATGTTTGCTCACTGAGTACTAGTCTAAGTACTTCTCTGTAATAGGATTTAATCTGAACACAGTTCTAGGAGGTCTGTATTCTATTTCCCAAGTGAGCAAACTAGGAAACAAAGGGGTTAAACAATCTGTTTGAGGTCACAAATCAGATGAATGGACAAAACCCCGGCAGTGCCTGAACAGCATTCTTTACAGTGAGACACAACTTCCACATGAACTAGCGGTGAGCCGTGACTCTGAAAATCAGTGAACACATACAGACTAGTGTTCTCGAAGGGCTTTCTCTAGTCTCTGTGGAGTGAGTTAAACATGACCCACTGAAGAACAAGACACATAGTTACGAAACCACGAGAAAGCTGATCTGTGTCACCAAGTAGATGCTATAGCTTCATGCTGCCATCAAGGAGACAGAAGCTGCATTGCACAGGTGGTGCAAGGCAGAACGAGAATCAAGTCTAAACCTGGTGTGACACCCAGTCAATGAGGTTAAAATAATGATGAGGAGGGGATCAATGGTTAAGAGCACTGGCTAAGTCTTCTAGGAGACTTGGATTTGATTCCCAGTACCCCATGACAGCTTACAACTGTCTGTAACTCCAGTTCCAGGGGACTCCTACCCCTCTTCTGGCTTCCACAGACATCAGACACATGGTGCACAGACATACATGCAGGCAAAAGTCCATCCACGTAAAACACTAATTAGAACATTTTAAATGACCTCAACAGCCATGAGTTCATGGGACAAAGAGCTGCAGGTTCTTGCAGCTCTGCTCCAGGAAGGTCTTGCTAACCAACCTTCCTTCCAGGATGGGGCCATGAGTGATGTAACGGCTGTGCACTCGCCTGTAGAGGGTGCTCTTCAGCACCACAGCTGGATACAAAAAGAAAAACCCCTCTGGATAGGAAAATGTGGACTGGGCATTTTAGAATGCCATCCCTGGAGGGGGCAGTGGCTGCAAAACTACGCGATTATCCATTCCAGGTGAGTTTTTCTGGTTTTAACTGTTAACCTGGTGTTTAAGTAGGTAACCACCAAGCAGAGAAGGCGAAGAACAGAGCCCAAGGCCACACCTGTAACCTCCTGCCACTCTCAGTGCCTGACAGTCAAGCGAAGCAGCAGATAAGGACCTTGGTCACCAACAGCAAAGCCCAGCAGGTATCCCTCCCACCAGCGTAAGCTGGGATAAAAACCCACACCATGACGTGATTTTATTTTTGTCTTGTTTTTGTTCTATGTTGCACTATGTAGCCCATGCTGGATTTGAACATCTTATCCGCCTCATCCTCTCACCTCTGCCTTCCACATGCTGGGATGAGACATGAGTACTAACATTATTATTATACTATATTGCTTAAATTCTCTTTTGAGACAATGTAGCCCAGGCTGGCCTCAAATGCACTATGTAGCTGCAGATACCTTTTGCCTCCTGATCCTCCTGCCTCTACCTCCCAGTGTTGGGATTACAAGTATGTGTCACCATGCCGGACTCATAAACTCTGAATTTGAATTCTGTGGCTAAAACAAAACAGGTGTAAATAGCAAGCACATCCTAGACAGCTGGAGCACAGGGCTTCTCCTTATACACACTCTAGTTTTACTTGGATGAACCTGTAATGCTTAAAGGACAGGGTGCACACCCCCACTCCTCTTCAAAGGACACTACTTGAGGAATTTTTTTTTTTTTTAAATTTACAAGACAAGGTAGTTTCTGAAAAAGAATCAGATTTCTGAGGTTCTTCCATCCCAATTCCCAGCCATTTAGACAACTCCAAATTCTGGAAAGGTTTTTGCCTGTGGCCCCTCTCACTGGGGCATTAGAACGAGAATCACCTGCTCATCTAGAACCCCAAGCCTGACTGCACAGGTCATGGCAGAGCTATGGGTTGAGATGGAAAAGCCAAGCCATGCCAGTGGGGTCAGGAGCTCACAGGATTCAGCTGCCCCCCAAAACGGAAAGAGGGATGGAGAGCTGGGCAACAAATAAATGCCACAAAAGGGAGAGAGAGAGGGAAAACCAAATAGAAGGATGGGGGAGGGAGGAGGTGGAGAGGGCAGAAGCCCTCCTGCCCCATTCATTCAGTTCCTACCCCAGCCTGGCATGCACAACACACTGTGGCCAGCCTCCTTGATGTCACACACGAGAACATAGATGAGGGACAAAGTAAAAACTTAAGTTCTATTTTCTGGCCTAAGGCAAATCCTTATTTAGTTGTAATCCTAGGGACTGGAGAGATGACCCAACAGTTAAGAGCACTGGCTGTTCTTCCAGAGGACCTGGGTTCAATCCCCACTACCCATATGGCACCTCACAACTGTCTGTAAGTCCAGTTCTAGGGGATCTAACACTCTCACACAGACACTCCTACAGGCAAAACACCAATGCAAATAAAACAGATAAATATCTAGCGCAGTCCTTTAAAACTAAGACCGTTGGAGAGTCACTCAACGGCAACACCTCTTCCCTGCCCTGTGCCCAGACTACTTCACCGGCACCATTTCAAAGAGTGCCAGAGTTTCCCACACTGTCAAATCAAAGCAGAGCCACATGGCTCCTGCCACAGAAATGTTTACCTTCACCAAAAACGTCATCCTCTTCATCCACCAGAAGCTCCTCAGGGTCAAGGAACTGCATTGTGGGAGGACAGGGAGCTAGAGGCACTCAAAACCTTGGACACGCCGGCAGCAGCCACTGTAGCTCTGAGCAGCCACACTGCTTAGGAGGCAATTCCTCCCCCACCCCCCTGCGGGTTGCCCAAGCGCTGGGGCGGGCAGCTTCCGCATCTGCCCCTGAAGAAAGCAGCTTCATTCATAGGAAAAGGCTTCTGAAACCTTTTGCGGAGTGAGTTCCAGGTGAGGTAATTCTCACCACGGACAAGAAAGACTGGCATGGAAGGGGGCATGCAGATCCGGTTGGATCTGAGTAGATATCACTCAGGCTGAGAGCGATGAGTTCTGTTTCAAAGCCGCAACTTTCATATTTCCAAAGAGGACGGTGGGCTCTTAGCTTTCCTGCTTATGAATTGCGACACAATGGGAGTGTTGAGAGAGGGGGGCTCACATTTCTCATATCTTGCTTTTGCTTCAATGGCGATTTATCTGAAAGTAAAGCAAGCCTTGTGCTGCCCCAGAGCCTGCCTTTGGAGGACACGAGCTTTTGTTTCAGGCAGCAATAGTTGTGGTTTTTGATTTTTCTTGTAAACCTCTTGTTTTTGTGGGGAACTTTAGAGTTCTAACCTTAGTTCTAACCTAGGCCGTTACCAGTTCCATTAAACCTACCATTAGTGAGCAGATAACCAGTCTGTGACAATATCCATTGCATAATATTTACTCAGCTCCATACTTAGGACTTTTATCAGTAAAGGAGAGAGAGAAAAAAAAAGACAAAGACGATGTAGTTAAAACAAACAAACAAAAAACCCCCAAACCCCACAAAACCAGCAGTCCCTCCCAAAGGGAGGAGTTAAAGCTCAGCTTTCACATGACCACGTTGGTTTGCATCACAATCTAGAGCTACCCAGCAGATTCTGCCTGTGTGTGATAGTACAGCCTCTCGGGGCTTTCCTAGAATCAGAAGATGCAAATAGAGGTGTGACGGCTGAGGAGCTATTGTTGACCCAAAGTGTTTATTTCTGGAGCCTTATTTACTGTGTGTTTTTGAAGACTTCTAGCGTTACCTTTTCAAGTTGAGAGCCTGTCCCTTCTGGAACTTCTTTGGAATTATGCCAGTTGTTCCCCAAGGGCAATCTTGGTAGTAGGACTTTGCAAGTCATTCAGTTAACCCAGGGGTTAAGAATCATCGAGGATGGGCCAGCAATGCTATAGAGAGCCTATCTATGAACCGGTGCCTATGAGGGTTCCCCAAAGGTAGGGGACAGTCTGAGTTCTGCCGGGATCACCAGTCACCTCAACCATTGCGAGAACTGCCTATCAGAGAGAGAGCTTGGAAATGCTCTATGCGTTCGGGGTTATGCAAGGACTAAGGATGATTTATGCTACATGCTGTCCTGCCTCTCAGGGTGGGAAGCTTTCTGCAATGGGTAGGACAGTGGCAGGAGGAACTGTCCTGTCCCCAAAGCCAATAGTGTTCCCTTGAAAAATAGCAATAGGCAGACAGCAGGGCTCTTTCTTGCCCTAGATCTCCTTTGTTTCTGGCCACTCACCTCCTTACCCCAATTCCCATGGGAATAATATTTCCAATGAGCTAACAACAAAAATTGAATTAACTAAAATAGGTCCAAATGCAGAAATCTGATTATGGATTAGAGTTTCATCTTGTGTAATTAAGACAAGAGAGAGGCCGTGTATTGATTCTGATCACATATTCCCTTCCTCTGCCATTGTCCTGTGTTCTTTGATTTTCAGAGCCTCCAGAAGCATGGACCACTAACCACCAGACACAGAGAGCGGTGAAGACTCTTGAGGTCCTGCGTAGACAAATAAGACTCCAGAGTTCATCCCGCTGTCTCTTGAGTATACAGCTTTATGGCATTCTCCTGGATTTGAAGAAAATTCTACTACCACCCACATCACAACCGCTAAGTTAACCCATTGCTATGGTCATTCTTAACTTGATAGGACTTAGAATGACTTAGAAGACATGCTTCTGGGTCTGTCTGTGAGGGCATTTCCAGAGAGGCTTAACTGTGCAGAGAAGCCCAGCCCTTAAAGTGGGAAGTACCATCCAATGGGCTGGGGTCAGGGGCTGAATAAAATATGGAGAAAGTGAGTTGGTACGACAGCATTCATCTCTCGGCTTCCTGACTTCAGACACAATGTGACCAACCACCTCATCTTTCCGTCACCATATCTTCCAGCCATGATGGACTTGAACCTAAAACCTTTTACCAAAGCCCCTTCTTTCCTTAAGATGCATTTTGTCAGGTGTTTGGTCACAGTCAGCTAGGTCAACTAGTCAATAAAACCTTTCTAGGTCTATTTCCCTACCACTCAATAAGTGAAAGTGTGTTCTTCCAAAACCAGGTATTAGAGTCCTCATGTGACCTTATTTGGGAATAGGGCTTGTTAAGAATCTAACCGGTGAAGATGAGGCCATTGTTGTAATGGATTGGGGGTCCTTAATCCACTATGAATGGATCTCTTATTAAATAAGGAGATTTAGAGAAAGACATACATAGGAAGACGTGAAGACTACAGAAGGACAAAGGCAGAGATCTACAAAACAACACCAAAGACTATCAATAAACCACAGACATCAGGGAAGAGGCATGGGTGGGCTTTCTCTCCCATCCTTTAGAAGGAACCATCTCTGATGACTTCTTGAGCTCAGGCTTCGTCTCTAGAACCAGGCAGTAGTGAGTATCACCGTTGTAACCCACATGGTTTGTGGGATTCTGTTATGACAGGCCTAGCAAACAAATATGTTTGTTTGTTTGGCTTGTTTTGAGGATATTTCAAACAAATCAGAACCACGCACAGTACACAGTAAGTTCCTGTTCTAATCATCCAACCTAAACTCCCCACCGGGCATCTTAGAACACTTCCCTAATCAAAGTCCCAATGGGGATGCAGAAGGCACCTTTGCCATGCTGTGGTGGTTTGGATAAGAATGGCCCCCATAAAATCATATGTTTGACTGCTTGTTGGAGGAAGTATGTCATTGGGGATGGGCTTTGAGGTTTTAAAAACCCATGCCAGGCCCAGTGTCTCTCTTCATGCTGCCTGTGGATCCAGATGTAGAATCCTCAGCTACCTCCCCAGCACCACATCTGTCTGCATTCTATCATGTTTCCCACCATGCTAATGATGGACTAAACCATTTGGTTGGAAGTATCATTTTAGTTGTTGACATTTTTACGTTTAAAGAATCTGAAATGTTTGGGTGGGGCTTCATCCCAGATCCCTGACATCCCTTTATCCAAAGAGTCTGGAATGTTTGGTTGGAAGCTCCACCCCAGCCCCTGACATCCATTTTGGAATATTGGGTGGAAAGTTTCATTTCAAGCCCCCTCCTCTGGGAATTGCCTCAGTATAAATTCCACCTCTAAAAAAGCCCGCCAAATGGTGACCCCTCCCCAGAGAGGGTCCAGACCACTCCCATAGGCTATTTAAACTGCCCCTCAGAGAACAAACATGTGGTCTTTCCAGTTCTCTTTCCCCCTCTCCCTCGTTTCATGGTCTTCCTCCCTGGGGGCCTGAAGGGCCACCCAGGGAGCGCTGGCACCTATTAAACCTAGCCTTTTTCTAAATTGGTTCGATTTGGTCTGATTTGGATTATTGTGTCCGTGGGGAGGTTTGTTGGGCCTCAAAAACTCTACATAAACCTCTGAAACTGTAAGCAAGCCCCAATTAAGCACCTCCTTTTTATAAGAGTTTGTCATGGTCATGGTGTCTCTTCACAGCCATAGAATGCTGTTAAGACGCATGTCCTATATGAAATTTCAGTAACTTTTAGCACTGGAATCAGTTACTTTTCTTGTTGTCATTACAGAATGCCATACCAGACAAAAACACTGACAGAAACATGATAAGGGAGGAAATTTTTGTTTTGGCTCACAGTTTGAGATGATACAGTCTAACATGGAAGAGGGAAGCCATGATGGTGGGAACGGCTTATATTTGTGGCAGCAGATACGATGTGGCTATTTGTACTCTATCAGCAGTAAGAAAGCAGATGGAGTAGCTGGTGTATACCCCACAATGTTGCATCAGTGACTCCCTTCTTCCAGTGAAGACCTACTCCCTAAAGGTCTCACAACCCCCAAAACCATACCCAGCTGGGGAATAAGTATTGAAGCATGTGAACCCTTGGGGCTATTTCACATCCCAAACCAGTATCTTTCCTCCAGTCTCCTCTGCGTCAATTGAGATGTCTTAAACACAGCTACCAAGCTCAGGGCAGATGCTATGATGATTCTTTTGAATGCAGAGAGATAGAAAACATGGCCTTTGCTCCCCAGATTTCATAATCACCCTAGAGAAGCTGTGTATGTTTGATGGTTTGCTAAGGGGGAAGTTAATAAACTCCAGATGAATGCTTTTATATGTATGAATTTCACAGAATATCATATAAACTAAAAAAAACACATAAAACATAAACAATATGATTAAATTTATAGAAATGTCCCCAAGTGGGCAAAATGGAAAAAGTACATGTGTAAATAATTGCTAACATATATACAATGCTGGATATAGTTCTAAATGCTTTGGTTTACTGAATTCTTAACTGTATACATGCACAATTATTGTCTGTACTTCAAAGTCCAAAAAGTAAAGTGGCTCGCCCCAATCATGAGTCTGGTAAACAGTGGAGAAGCTGAGCCCACACCCTTAAATGCCACACCATGCTGTCTCTAATGTCTGTAAGGAATGAGCCCTTTTCAGTTGTGCAAACATTTCAAGTCTTTGCTCATATGGCTCCCTCTACCCAGAAGACTCTTCTTCTCTTGTCTGGTCTTCCAACTTGGGAAATGTCTATTCATTTTTGGGGCTTAGTTGAAGGGGTATCTTTTTCACAAACCCTGAATTACGTTTTTCATTGCTGTGACCAAATGCCAGCTAAAAAGCAATGTCAGAGAGGAGAAGTTTATTTGGGTTCATGGTTTGTAAGGCTATCGTTCATCATGACGAGAGGGTATGGTGATCACTGGCTCCATGGCAGCAAGAGTATGTGGTAGCTGTTTAATCATGCCTCAGTGGACCCAGAACAGAGAAGGGAGTGAGCGAGAGGAGGAAGAGAGGGAGAGACTGGGACTATGGGTAGGGCTGGGCTATAACCTTCAATGCCTACTGTCTTGTGCCCGTTTCTTCTACTAGGCCCTAGCTTCCAAAAGTTCCATGACTTCTCCAAAGAGCACCACCAGTTGGAGACTACATGTTTAAACACACGAGCCTGTGGGGGACATTAACCTTCAAATCCCAACAGAACTTTCTGACATTCTCAAGTATAAATGCTTGCCTCCCTCCCTTGAGTCATTATCTGTTTTGCTCCTTCCCCCCACTCAAGGGTAGAGTCCATTTCTTCACAAAAATTGACTCTCTAATTTCTGAGTGTGCCATCTGGTCTCATGTCAACTTGACAGACAAACTAGAGTTATCTGAAAGGAGGGGACATCAATTGAAAAAAAAATGCCTCCAAGAGATCCAGCTGTAGGGCATTCTCTTAATTAGTGATTGATGGGTAAAGGTCCACCTCATTTTAGGTGTTTCCATCCCTGGATCCTATAAGAAAACAGGCTGATTAAGCCATGATGAACAGGTCAGTAAATAGGACTCCTCCAAGGCCTCTGCATCAGCTCCTGCGTCTAGGATCCTGCCCTCTTTGAGTTCCTGTCCCGACTTCCTTCAAGGATGAACAGTGCTGTGGGAGTGTAAGCCCAATAAACCCTGTCCTCCCCAGCTTGCATTTTGGTCATGGTGTTTTGTCACAGCTATAGAAACTCTAACTAAGATACTGAGTATAATTCCAGGCAGAATGTCTTCGGTCTATACAAGGACGTAATAACCACAAAAGCTACAGTAGCATTGGATATTAGAGGATAAGCATTCTTTCTTAGAAACTAGGCTTAGACTCTGTTTATGTTTGTAACTGAGGCCTCAAACTAAGCTGACAAAAGAAGGGTTAACAAGAAAACAAGGCATTCCCATTTAAGTGATATTGCTGTGTCCAAAGGCTCTTCAAAGGAGAGAAGTGAAAACTCCAAGGAAGAGGTGAAGTTTGGGAGCTTACATATCATTTTAACAAAGGGCAATAAATTGTGCCGCAGTCACTCTATAAAGCAGGTGGCAGAGGGACTCCTGAAAGTAGAAGGATGCCCAGGGAATGAGTAACAGGTAGGGGCTGGGTGCAGACTCATTTCAATGCCTTCTCCATCCATCCAGCCCTTCTCTTGCAGGAGAGGGAGGGAGGAGCCCTTCACAAAGCAGGCTTTTATACTTCACTTGTAGGCCCAAATGGGGAGGGAAGAGTATTCTTCCTACAGCTGCTGTTCCTCAGCTGCCTTCAGCTCAAAATAGTCCTCATGCTAAAGTGATCAATTTTGCAGGTGTACGCTGGCCTCCACGTCCTGACTGAACAAGAAAAACCAAAGCTAGAGAAATGGTACATAGTGAAGGGCTGGGCTGCAGAGGGGTCTGCTGTCATGGTGTGGGGTAAACTGTCTCACGCTTGTTTCGGTTGAACACTGGACCAAAAGCAACTTTTTTTTTTTTTTTGGTTTTTCGAGACAGGGTTTCTCTGTGGCTTTGGAGCCTGTCCTGAAACTAGCTCTTGTAGACCAGGCTGGTCTCGAACTCACAGAGATCCGCCTGCCTCTGCCTCCCGAGTGCTGGGATTAAAGGCGTGCGCCACCACCGCCCGGCTCAAAAGCAACTTTAAGGAAAGATGTTTATTACGTACACAGGCCATCGTTTCTGGGAATCAAGGCTGGCCCTCACCTCACAGTGAAGAACACAGAGAGAGAAGGAGTGATTGCATGCTTGCTTTTGCTCAGGCTCCTCTTTCCCCTTACACAGTTCAGAACCCCCAACCAAGGAATACTTGGTGGGTCTTCCCACCAAAATTAACCCAATTACAAAGAACCCTTACAGGCATGCCTACGGACCGAACTGATTGAGAGAGGCCTTCACTGGGGATCTCTTCCCCGGCTGAATCCAGATTGTGGCAAGGTGAGAACCCAAACTGACATTACCTATTTATTTATTTTATTGTCTTTTCCTGTGTCTCTCTGTGGTGTGTGTGTGTGTGTGTGTGTGTGTGTGCGTGTGCGCGCGCGCGCGCGCGCGCATGCACGCGTGTGTGGTGTGTCTGTGTGTGTACATGATTGGAAACTTGAAGTTGATGCTAGAAATCTTCCTCAAGTGATCTTCTACTTTTTCTTTGAGACAGGGTCTCTCAGTCAAACCCAGAGCTCACTGCTATAGCTAGTCTCTCCAGCCATCATCTCTGCCTTTCTGGTCTGGAACATGAGGCCCATTCACATTTATGTGGGTTGGGAATCTGCGGTTTGGTCTCCATGTTTGAGATGTAAGCATTTTAGCTGCTGAGCCATAGCCCCAGCCTCTAGTACTAATTAATCTTCTTTTACAATATGCCTTTTATTCTATTTGACATATTACAATTATGTATTTTATGGAGCACATGGTGACATTTAAATACATGTATCCAAAGTGCGGTGATCAGATTGGGGCAATTGCCATCTTTCCTCTCAGACATTCGTCATTTCTTTTTGCAGAGGGAGCCATGACTAAGAAGGACGGGATAAATCGGAAACAAAAGCAGAGGTCCAGGATTCTCGGCGAGGCAAACAGCAGCACGATCAGCTTGAGAAGAGAACAAAGTAAGGAGAAATCCACGTGAAGATGCGCCTCAGTCACTTGGACCGAAGGCTCGCTGGTCACACGTTGGCTTAGTCTAACTGTAGACCATCACAAAGGCATAAGCGTGGGGATGGACAACATGTGGGTACTCTAAACCCTCGGGGTCCTCTTTGTGTTATAAAGTCTGATGGCAAATGTACAAGGCCTGCCTCTTGCTTTGAGAAACTGTCTCCTTCCTTGCATTCATTCATTCATTTATTTGGAAAATAATAATGATATCTGTATACCAGCTCTTAGGTGCAGTGGGATGCACTGAGGTAAAAATATCTGTGCTTGGTGCATTTGTGTGTGACACAGGAATATTAACATTAATATATATTAATATGACATTAATGATTATGGTTTTTATATGATTTATTAGGTTGCAATAATCTCAGTCTGTAATTTATTTATATTTTGTGTATATGTGTGTGTCTATATGTGCACATGCACTTTGCCTGCATTACGTATGAGTACCATGTGTGTGCCTGGTACCTAGAGGTCAGAAGAGCCCGTCACATTCCCTGGAACTGAAGTTAGGATGGTTAAAAGTGGGTGCTGGGAACCCAACTCAGGTCCTCTTTAAGAGCAGCCAGTGCTCTTAACTGCTGAATCGTCTCTCCAGCCCCTTTAACAATGCTTATTTTCAGATTCTAAGAACGGGGTGGAGGGGGGGAAAGAAGCTGAACCCAGGAGACATGAGATATCCAGAAACAGAAAGAACAAATTAGGAGAGAGGAACTAAAACTGTGAAGTGGCAGGAATCAAGAGGGAAAAGTGAAAGGATTGCAAAGTCAGAAATAACCTTTCCTTTGGGTAACTTTGCCAGTAAGGATGCATGTAAAATGTGTTTAACTGCAAAATGTCATGGCCGCCAACAGTATGGTCTTCCAGCGATGCAAGGAGAGGATACCAGCCCCTCGGTAATAACCTTCTCCAGGCCTTTGCGCATTTCGCTCATTGTTCCAACTTCAGGGCATCTGAGCCTTCTATAAGGTCAACTGATTAGAACTGTGGCGAGTTTAGAATGTTGCAAGTCCAGAGTCGAATTATCTTGGGCCATCTTTAGTTTTCTTAATAGCCGTTTATTGCCTTGGTGAGCACAAGGAGACTCATTCAGAACACACGCACAAAGCTCTGGCTTTCCTTAGGAATATATTCACTGAGCATACCCCTGGCTTCTACTAATCCCAAAGCTAAGAGCCATCAGGCAATAGCTGAGGCCTGGAGCTGAGACTGCCACTTGGTTGTAACCTGCCTTTCGGAGGTTCCCACCGACAGATTCGAAGTATCTTGATTTATGACTTTCTTTATTCTGCTATTATAAAAAACTCCATATTGCTTCCACATTTACATAAAATTTGGGGTAACCTAAATTTCTGTTCCCAGGCCACGCTAACTCATATTTTTCCCCAGAATAAATGATCTCTTACACCGTTTGAGGTGGAAGTTGTGGGGTTTTGGTTGTGTTTTGTTTTTTGCTTTGTCACAGATGGGTTTTCTTCCATGGCTATAGGGTGGTTGTTCATTGATCAAATCCATTTGTTCCTGGGAAGGAGAAGAACCCATAAAAGCCCCCGTGCGAAGACTGGCGTTGGATGTCGCTGGTGAAGTAAGAACCTGTGGTCTTACGTTTTACTCCCTGGGAGTGGTTAGAGTCCCACCAGTAACTTTAAAAGACTTTATAAAACGGCACTAGTTCTGAGATTTGACAGGACTAGGTTTCAGCTGGCTTGGCTTTTGAATCTGATCCCAGAGTCTGTAAAATGGAATAATTATCAGTGGCTGAGCCAAGGGAGAACTTGGTCTCCTCCCAAGATATTATACACTAAAACAATCTTTATCAATAGATTATGCTACCTGTGCAGACAGTGTCAAGATCCCATCTTGGCCTGCATGCTCTATCTCAACCAGGATGTATTTTCAAAGGCTCTTCAGCAAAGGGTCATACAACCGCTACTGATAATACAATTGACCTTTCAAGAAAAAGATAAAAAAAAAAAACAAAGAAATAAATGGTAGAGGAAGTCCCGCATACTGAACAACAAGGCACAGGACAAAAACTCAAAGACATAAGAGAAAGGAGGAAACGATGAAGTAGCTACATTATAAACCCAGAAGAAAAGTGAGTGTGTTATGGGTCCTAACTCTTTTCTCTCCACCGTACTAAAAGACAACTCATTAAACAGTTACCACTGTGCTGACAGACATGAAATATATGAACATGCAGATTCTATGACAATAGCAACACATGCTGGAAAGGCTCAGAATGTGTGTTTGCCCCTGCAGTAAGGGCAGTACTAATCCAAGCTATGCTGTTTTCAGCTAAGGTACTGGGAAGGCGCAGGACGATCATTTTAAAGAAGAGAATCTTAGATTCGGTAGGAGAAATTTCAAAGTTGTACAGGAAATACTTAATATAAAGAATTAGGTTTTGGTGATGGAGTGCTTACCCAACATAAACAAAGTCCTGGGCTCAATCCCTAGTGCCACATACACAAAAGGAATTAGATGCTGAGGCTGGAGAGCTGGCTCAGGATTTCAGAATGCAGACCTGTGTTGGCTTCCCCGCACCCATGTCATAGTTACTGTGGCTGTCCAAGGAATGTCACCAGCTGCTTAAAATGATACTTACTATATCTGAGATGTTGTTATAAAAATTAGTGTAAAACTTTGTGGGGGAAAATTGGACAAGAAATGCAGATTCCACAAGAAAAAGGAATCATAACGTACATTTTCAAGTCTCAGAGTGTGTGCGTCTAGATTTACACAAATTATGTGATATTTATACATAATGCCACCCTATTAATTATATCCTCTGTGACTATTAAAATTTATGGGGGAGAGGAGGGGAGGGAAGGGGGAGGAAGAGGGGAAGAGATGGAAATTTTTTAAATAAAAAAAAATTTATGGCCGGGCGGTGGTGGCGCACGCCTTTAATCCCAGCACTCGGGAGGCAGAGGCAGGCGGATCTCTGTGAGTTCGAGACCAGCCTGGTCTACAAGAGCCAGTTCCAGGACAGGCTCTAAAAAAGCTTCAGAGAAACCCTGTCTCGAAAAACCAAAAAAAAAAAAAAAAAAAAATTTATGATCAGTTGCAGATGTAGGGCTGGTGAGATGGATCATCAGGAAAAGGCACTTGCCACCAAGCCCAAGTTTGGTCATCAGGCCCCCGACGGTGGAAGGAGAGCATCAGCTCCCACAAGCTGTCCTTGGACCTCCACACATGTACAATGGCATGTGCACCACCCCAACATACATGCAATAAGTGAATATGTGTAAGAAGGAGGAACTGTTTTAGATATATAAAAAGATTTTCAAAATTTGCTTTATATTTAAAAACTAGACAGAGATATGACTATAGACCTTACACTGGGCAGGAGGACACCAGTGGTCTCTGAAGACCGGAAAATGACATCGGGGACCCTGGGGAACCTGAGGACACTGGGGAACCTGAGCTGAGCATGGCAGATGTTGGCTTTAGTAACTTTATTTCTGCCCACAGATTGAGCACTCATAATTGAAGATCACAGATCCGAAATCTCCCTTCTCTACTGAGAAGCAAGGAAACAAGATTAAGAATTAAGGACTTGAACACAATTCTAACTTTTTTACATTTATGTATTTGTGTGGGTGGGCTGGCGGGTACCAAAGCACTTTCATGGAGGTCAGAGGAAAACTTTCGGGAGTTGGCTCTCTCCTTCCACCATGTTGGTCCTGGGGATCAAACTCAGGGTTTCATTGTTGGCAGCAAGCACTTCCATCAGTCCAAGGAAACTTCTTCCTTGTGTGACCTTTCTTCAGCATTTGTATCTTAGTGACCTCTGACATACTGAGAACAGAAAAAGAATTTGAAGGAAGAAACCTTTCAAAGATTCCGAGGACGGAACTGGAGAGACGGCCCAGCAGTTCTGAGTGCGTACTGCTCTTACAAGAGGACCCAGTTTGGTTCCCAGCATCCACACTGAGGGGCTCACCCTGTCACTCCACACACATACATGCATACATACACATGAATAAAAAAATGTAAAAACATAACAACCCCTACCTCAGATTCAATGGAAGCAAGCAAGGAAACAATATTCCTCTTTTGAAAGGAAAATACTTCCAGATTTCATCTGTTTTTTTTTTTTTTTTTTTTTTTTCCCCTCTCCGAAGGACCTGCGGGAGGAGATCTAGAAACACTCCTTAATTTGAAAGGTCCACCCTCTTACAAATCCCAGCTCTAGGTGCCTGCCACTGCTGTAGAGGTGGAGGTGGGCGCTGAAGACAAGGCTTATCACTCTTGCGACACCCATGCGGTCACCCCTGGGCTCCTGGCTCTCCTTAGATGAGCCACGAATCTGCTTCATCAGGCACCTGTCGACAGCTGAGTGGGCCAAGTCACTTCGGAATGGAGACAATGAAGCATTGCAGACAGAAAGCCCCATTCTCCCTTTGCACACTGATAGACTAAAGAAGGCAAAGGTGAGGGTTGGAGTGTAGCTCGATTGGGAGAGGGCCTGTCCAGCATGCATGGTGCCCTGGATGGATCCCTAGCACACCTAAGACAGGCGCTGAGGTATACCTCTGTAATCCCAGGACTCGGGAGGTGGGGGCAAGAGGAGCAGAAGTACAAGGCTATCCTTAGATACATTACAGCGTTCTAGGCCAGCCTAGAATATATGAGACCGACTTGAAAAAAACCAAGGCAAAATAAGAAGAATTGCAGTAGTTAAAAACCGAACACCCATCTAAACGTAAAGAGAATGCCCCTGGCCGGGCGGTGGTGGCGCACGCCTTTAATCCCAGCACTCGGGAGGCAGAGGCAGGCGGATCTCTGAGTTCGAGACCAGCCTGGTCTACAAGAGCTAGATCCAGGACCAGCTGTAGAAACTACAGGGAAACCCTGTCTCGAAAAACCAAAAAAAAAAAAAAAAAAAAAAGAGAATGCCCCTGTATTATGGAAGTCTTGCCCTGAGGAAAAAGGGCCTCATGACCTCCAACCCTGGTCTCTTAATTCCCTGCCTTGCCTTAGGTTGGCAACAAGATTTCAGCTTCTGTGAACCAGAGAAACAAAAGCTGGTTTCCTGCCAGAAAACTCTGCACCAATCCCACCAGGCTGGTGTGGACAGCTGCTCTGCTCTCCTGTTCTTCTTGAACCAACCAGCAACCTCGAGCTTCAGCAAAGGAAGGCGTTCCTTTATTTTCCCTTTAAAAGATATTAAAAGAGAAACTAATCACAGAAAGAGGAGGAAGAGGGAGAGCACAGAAGAGGGAGGAGAAAGACAGGAGGAAAAGAGAGGAGGAAGAGAAAGGAAAGGAAGGACACGGTGCCCTCCGGATCAGAACTTCTGCGCTGGGCCTTGGAGAAAGCCTTCAGTTTGGGCACAGCCTCCTCTCCCTGCACTTGCTCTGTCCTCAGAAGGTTAGGCACAGGAGGGGCTCTATTTTCGGTCACTCCACCTACTTAGAAGAAAATTCCCCCTTTTAAATGTGAGCTCAGGTTGCCACAGAAACACTCTGCTATGATGAAACCTTTGGTGGCTGCTACCAGGGCCCCAACCCTAGCCCTGTACCCTCTCTGTGACTGCGCTCTGATCTCTCATCAGCTGAGAGGAATCAACACAACTAATGGCGGTTTCATCTCTGCACAGCCTGGCAGCTTTCCCTCTGCGAAACAATATCTCCTCCCTAGAAGTCTATCTGGTGCGGTGGTAGACTGAGAAGAGCCGCCCATCCTCCGGGAGGCCACAAACAGCTGAGAGCGCTGAACCGAGGCGGCTCATAAACAAGGGTGTATACCTGAGATCAGGCTGGGGCTGGGGCTGGGGCTGGGGCTGGGGCTGGGGCTGGGGCTGGGGCTGGGGCTGGGGCGAGAAAGCAAGAAGGAAAACCTACTGGTGTTTTCAAGTGGAAGGGGGCAGAAAGCCATAGAAACCAAGACTGCAAAGTCAAAACTCGAATGAACCAAACCATCACAAGGTGGGGTTTTTTTAGTCACTATTACTGTAGATTTTATTTACTTATGTTCTTATTTTTGTGACATGGTCTCCTTACTAGGATGGCCTGGCACTCACTGTGTAGATTAGGAAGACATGGAATCCTCCTGCCTCAGCTTTCCGAGTACAAGGGCTACAAATGTAAGCCATCAACATATCCATATGGGTTACCACACAGTTAAGAATCCTCCCACAACCTGGAGGTCCCTGAGGGTTTCAAACCTGGCTATAAACCCAAATCCTTGCAATGCGAGGTGTTGGGGGAGGACAGAAGGTGCTGCCTCTGCAAGGTGTGAGCTATTTCTAGATGTCCCTGCTTGGGAGGGCCTCAGTGCTTTTCAGGAAACCTTAGAGTGAGGTTTTTTGGAATAGATTGGGCCAGCTTTCTGAGGACTAGATCCTGCCAAGAAATAAACAAGGAAAGGAGGAGAGAAGATGGAGCTGGCACGCAGAAAGAGGAGGTGGCGTGTTTCTTCCAGTGGGAACTTGTCAGACACCAGCTGTGCACGTTCTAGCAGCATAGAGACTTGTTGCAGTGAGGATGGTCACAGGGTCATGAGCATGAGCATCCCGAGGTGGAGGAGAGGGGCCTGCAGAGACTGGATGCTACTTAGCAAGTGTTCCTAAGCTCTCGTGCTCTTGGGGGCAAGCTCAGGAGGTGGCACCCCACAGCCTGGAAGAAGGGCCGCTGGAGACGAGTTAGAATGCCAGGAACATTTTCTGGGGTCACCTGGAGAGTGTTATAAAGTGCAAAAGAGAGGAAGGCTCAAGGATCATGGAGGGTGAGGGGAAGGAGCAGCTGGGGCAGATGTGTGGCTATTCTTTGTACTCCCTGCTGCACAACCTAGGTAGGACCCAGCACCAATGCCAAGCAACCTGCTTCCGGGTCTCGAGAGTTATTGTTTATAGACCAGTACAACTGCCCTTATATTAGAACCAGAGTGCCAAGTGCCACTTGTTCTTGGAATGGAGCTGGAAGCTTGTCCCTCATTGGGTGGTGTCTGATAAAGACATTGCACTAAAGTAACCTGTGGAGACATCAACCGATTTAATCTGATAACAGTTCTGGTAAATTCTTGTTCTGACCAGATGACCGTGTGGGGACAGTGTTGGCAAAGCACGCCTTCGAAGAGAAATTCTATCTGTTTGATTTTGTTTTGGTTTAAAATACAGGGTCCCACTCTGTAGTTCTGGCTGGACTAGTATTGGCTGTGTACACCCGACTAGTCTTGAATTTATAGCTATCTTCTTGCCTCGGCCTCCTAAATGCTGAGATTAAGGTGTGCACCACCATGCTAATTTGTGTTTTTGTTTTCTGTTGTGCTCAGGATTGACCCGTGTGTGCAAGGCAAACACCCTCCTACTGAGCTCTGTATCCAGGTCCTGAACCCATTCCTCTGCTGCTGCCCCTCTCTTGGGAAAATATGGGCCTTGCATTCCATGGTGCATTCCTGGGGTCCTGTGGGCTTTATAATGGGCCATGCTTTCCTAAGAACCCAGGGGTATGTACTGCTTGCTTTTCTGGCTTCTTCTGAGGAAACTCACTTTACTGACAGGACAGTAAGGACAAGAAAACTGGGTGACAGGGCAGCAGGGCACATGTCATGTGACAGGGTCATTGAAACAAGCCAGCGCATTTTCAAGGGCCGGTGAGTGAAAACTGTAGGGGCTTCCTACAGACACGACTGAGCCACTCCATCTTCATGAAAGGAAAAAAAAAATCAGGAGCAAAGCCCAAAGGGCAGGCGCTCCACATCTGAGCACTTGCAGCTGGGTAAAGGCCATCCTGTTTGGTTCCAGGTTCTCAAATCTCCATCTTCCTTTGTTGATCCCTGCCAGTCTTGAGGCTAAGTCTCATAGCACAATCAGGACACTAGACCTCAGCTCCAGGTCTCATCCCTCAGGTCTAAGGCAGTCTGCCTCACACTAGGGTGAGGGCTATATGACAAAGGCTATGTGAGACTCTCCCGGGGGCCTGATGCCAGTCAGTCTTCACAACCATTTTCAACGTATCTCAGATGAACGAAGCACCAATTCCCAGAAATGCTCTGGGTGTCAGCAGACACCTTAGGAGGGTCACATCGAGGTGGAATGACATTTGAGAGAGCAGTGGCCACCAGGCCATAGGTATCAGGATAGTCGAGAACATTCTTTGCCTTAGTAAACTTTGTCCCACGGTCCAACCTGATGTGAAGGGACCATTGTCACACAGGGCCTGACCCAGAGAGTCCCACTGCAAAGATATACTTCTAATCAGGCATCCTATGTGTTGGCAAGAACTAGATCCTGGATCCTCTTGGATATCAGTACCTGTGGATACACATGTGTCTCCTATTTTAATTACACGTAACCAACATAAACTTGTCTACAGTGTAAAGCATCTCTAAGACACTCATAACACTTAATAATGAAAACACTACATGAATAGCTGTATGCCATATTGTTCGGGAATACTAACAAGAAAAGGCTCTGTACATGTTACATTTAGCATTTGCATTTCAAGAAGTTTTCTTTTTCCCCGTTTGTGTGTATTATATATGTACATGTGTATATGTGTGTTAGCATGTGGTGGGGTGGACCATGTGTATGGATGTGTGTATGTGTGTGTGTGTGTGTTGTGTGTGCGTGCGCATGTGAGTGCGTGTGCATGTGAAGGGCAGAGGTGGATGTAGGGAATTATTTTTGTTGGCTCCTCTCCCTTACTTATTAGGGAAGGGTCTGTCAATCAAATCCAGACTCTCAATGAAACCCAGAGTTTACGGATATGCCGACTCTTGGTAACCAGCTTGCTCTGGGGCTCTCCTCTCTCTACCTTTTGAGGCTGAAACTGCAGGCAGGCCACCCCACCCATAGGATGTGCACACGGGTTTCTGGGGACCTGAACTCCCAGCCTCACACACAGAGCTTGCTGGTAAGTGTTTGACTCTGGAGACATTTCTCCAGTCTCTCAAGCAGTATCTATCTATCTATCTATCTATCTATCTATCTATCTATCTATCTATCTATCTATCTATCTAGTGTCTAAGAATCAGAGCATAAAGGACACAAGTTTGTGCTGCCTCAGGTCATGGCAGGAGAGGGCTGACAGACATTTTTTCCTGCTAATTAATCAGTTTGTGAGTTTACAGGGTGTTGTCTGCCAAATAAGGAGCGGGAACCTTCAGAGTTCGGTGACAAAGCTATGACTGTCGTGGAAGGACCCTTTGAACGCAGCTTGCTAAGGAATTCGAAACATGCTTGTAGTATATTATATGTTTCTCGGCCATTTTCTTCCTCACTGTTCAATTTCCTGGTTATTCCCCAAACCAAGCTTGGTGGCACAAGCCTTTAATTCCAACATCTGGGAGACTGAGGCAGGGGATCTTGAATCTGAGGCAACCCTGGACTGCACAGAGAGACCTTTTTTCAAAAATCAATTTTAGCTGTGCATAGTAGTTCAAGTCTATAATTCCAACACTCAGGAGGCTGAGGCAGAAAAATTGTCATGTGTTCAAGGACAGCCTGGACTACACGGGGAGTTTGAGGCCAGCCTAGGACACAAAGCAAAACCTCCCTTTTAGAAAGAAACAACAAGAATAAAAACTGTTCAGTATACATACATACATACATACATACATACATAATGTGTGTGTGTGCATACACACAATACAGTTTTCTCTATATACACTTTATATATACTTACTTTTTTTTCAGTGCTGGGAATTAAAACTAGGGTTTCACGCATGCTAAGTGAGTGTTCTACCACTGAGCCACATTCCCAGTCCTGAAAACTGTGCACTACTTAATAGACACATACATTACAAATGGCCCAAAGAAATATGGTCCATAAGCACTCAATCACCATTTTGGTAGGAACAATTATTTCCGGATTTTGTTTTGGCAGTTTCTGGGCATAATTTCCACTGGTCCTATGTGCACAGTAGCCGGCATGGAGGGCACAATCTAGTTCCCTTTTCTACACAACACTGGAAAGAGGGCGCATGGGAACGGAACTTGTGGTAAAAGCAACCTTGCCACAAAGTGACCCCGCCCTGCCTACCTTCCTCTGGATCTAGTTGTAAATATGTCATGTATGGTAAATACCAATTCTGCAGCGGGCATTGCCACACCGCTATCTCGGATGGAATGAACTGGGTTGTAAAACGTGTACCTCTTTTGAAACGCGATGAAGCAACAGAGTTCAGAAATAGGAAGCACACATTTGCTGGACCACGGTTCGCTCTTTTGCACAACATGTAGGAGCCAGCATGAGAAAGCCGCAGCAGAGGAAACGGCACAGTTGGGGCTGCAGGCCGGGTGCTCAGCAAGGTGTGGCAGGAGTGATGCCCCGCCTCGCCAGCTTCCTCTTGTTTTTATCATTATCAGCCTCGAGCTGACCCTGAATTGTCCTTTCCTGTCATCTGTGCACCCATGCTTCCGACATTCACTGGGCACCCTGCCGTGGAAGTTGGGGACAGTACAGACTGGCACGCTCATGGAGACTGAGGGCTGGTTCTGACCAAGGGCACTGATTTGCAGTGGGTACTGATGTTCATAGCATCCACACCCCCTCATTGATTCTGAGCTGGCAGAGCATCACCAAACACAAAGCTGGGTAGGGGCACGCAGCGCCTCTACCACTGACTTTACAATGACAATATTAATACCAGTAAAATGCACTTTTGTGTAAGAAAGAGGAGCACCCACCTCCTACTTTTCTGACTCCAGTGTAGTAAGTAGGGACTGATGGGTGCTGGGCCTTATTTATCATTGTTTTGAATTTCTATTTAGTTCTACATGTATAGAAGTCAATTTTCAATCATGGTTGTCTTAAGAAATGAGTTGACAATATTTCTTTTTTTAACAGTTGGCCTTTATGAATAAGTTTGGGCAGAATCCTAGCATTCTAGGGGACAAAGATAGTGCGTGGGGGCTGCCCTTTGAGAGTTTTATGAAGACGTGTGACAGAGGTGAACAGTGGTGTCACAGGGCTGACATGGGCGTGCAGTGAGAGGAAGTGCCAAGCATGGAACTAGTTGGCTGGAGGAGGTGTCATCTTCCCATCCCCCATTCCATACCTGGAAGTTCTAACCCCCAGTTATGGTTATATCTGGAGAGTGAACGTAAAATTAAATGACGTCGTAAGGGCGGGGCCCCGATATAATGAAATGAGTGGCCTTGTTTCTCTAAATGCATACGCCAGGTAGTAGGGCAGCCGAAAACAAGAGGGGAGCCCTCACCAGAATCTGCTGTGATGGGTTTCAGTTCATGAAATGCCCAAATGTGGCACTGTGGCATTTAAGAAAAGAGCAGATGCCCAGTCAGGAGAAGATGAGTTCTGGCTGGTAATATAGTTCGTGACAGAGATTGCCTAGCATGCGGAGGGCTATAGGTTCAGACCTCAGTACTGAAACCAAACCAAACCAAACCAAAGGTAACAACTAAAAAACCCAAACCAAACAAACAAACAACCCCTATATCTTCGCCAGTATAGTTGGGAATAATGGTTCTTGCCTATAACTTCAGAAGGCAGGAGGACGGCCTTGAGTTTGAGGCCAGTGTCAGCTACAAGTTCCAGATCAGCCTGGGCCACAGAGCGAGCACCTCTCTCAACAACCAAGAAGGCAAATGCAGTCTCTCCTTGCCCTCATCTTTCTCGGAAGCCAACATAAACCCCTGCAGAGAAGTCTCTGTTTTGCACCTACAAGGAAAGATCACTCTTGTTTCTATAAACACACAGAAGCTCAACATGTAGATGGCCCGGCTCACACTGTAAGGCAGGCCGCTCTTACTCCATTGCCTTTCTGTCCAGCTGGCCACTCTACACCAGTCCAAAGCAAAAGCAGGCACAGGTTTCTCCATTTCAGGAAAAAAGAGCTTTCATTTCTGAAAACCCTGCAAGACTTAGAGTAAGCACATTTGCATGTTTTTCTCTTGTTATTCTTTTTCTCAGGGGTTTCAGCCATGAACTTAACCAAGATGGGAGAGAAAAGGTATTTTCCTGACTATCTGGAACCTTGATCTTGGACTAGAACATTAAGCATCATGAATAAATAAACCTGGACTATTTCAGTTGCCCAGGCAACAGTGTATTGTTATGATAGCCTTAGCACACACAGAGTGCTAGCATGAAATGCCCTTGAGGAAAGATGGGCAAGTCGGACTCAAGTGCCAACTAACACAGGAGAATGGCTGCTTTGCCAGCAAGCAGCCCCTCCCTATTCAGGCAACTTTTTCTTTTTTCCTTTTTCTTCTCATCTACATGCTGTGTCTTTAGCTTTTAACATCTGGCAAAATTGCATCCTTGGCAGACTGGGCAAAAGAGAAGTCTCAGATTAGAGGCCAGACTCAGAAATGTAGAGAAGGCAAAGGTCAGGAGAACGGAGCCATTGCATACCACAGACTGAGCAATGCAGGCCCAGTTCTTGACGGTGAAACGGATAGAAAACGTTGCAGTGATAACATGCTCAATTCTCAGCGTTGATAACATTGAGGATGGAAGTGGGACGGGGGAGACGGCCTTGAGGTTTGATAGCGGGCCCCACTTTCTACCCACTCTGCTTCTTGACTATGGGCACAATGTGACCTTCCACCTCCACAGTTACCATCCACCAATGATACCAGTGACTTTGATTACAAGACCAAGGTCCTAGAATACCTTTGAGATGCGTTTGAGTAGCTGTGGAGACAGTGAGTTCTTCCCAGTTGGGAACTATAGTATTTGACCAAATGATAAAATATTATTCAATTGAGATCATTCTTATTCTGATTGGTAGGATAGGGAATGACATTTACCAGACAGTGTTGGCTAAAATGTCAACAAAGGACATCTCCAGGTAAATTCTGGGAGGAGAGTTTACTTTTATATATTTGACTGACTTAGTTGTATTCTTAATAATTCAATCTTTTTATTGCCAAAAAGGTAATCAATAAACAATGTCGGCCAAGTTAGTCATTGTTTTGTCATTATACCTGAGAGAATCAGCTTATAAAGAGGGAAGGGAGGGCTATTCTGGATCCTAGTTGGACTGACTCTGGTCCATGCGGAGGTAGTCCTATGGCACTTGGGTCTGTGATAATGCCAGGCATATATGGGAGCACGTTAGCAGAGCAAAACAGCTTTCCAAATAGCTGGAAAGCAAAATAGAGGAAGAAGAGAGGAGATCAGGGTCTCAGAGTCTCTTCAAGGACATACACACCATGGTCTACAAGCCTACCACTAGGCCTGGGAGTGTAATTCCATGGTGGTGTGCTTGTCTCATGCATTAGTGACTCTTCTTATTGCTGTGTCTAAACACCTGATACAGAGCCACTTAAGGGAGCAAGGTTTTATTTTGGCTCACAGTTTGAAGAGATGTTGTCCATCAGGGAAGAAAAGGCATAGCTGCTGGAGCAGGAGGTGGATGGTCACATTGTCAAGAAGTATAGTGAGCAGAAACTGGGGCCTGCTATCAAACCTCAAGGCCCACCACTGTCTCTACCTCCTGCTCTTCTGCCAGCAAGTCTCTACCTCCTAAAGCTCCTAAGGCCTTCTAAAGTAGGCCCAGCAGTTAAGACCAAGTGCTGGACATATGAACATATGTGAACATTCAAATAACAATACCTAGGGTTTGATACCCAGCACCTCACACATCTGTCAATACTGTGATTGGTGATAGGACCAAGGATTTAATACCTAGCCCTTGGGGATATTATGCTACCGTCAGCTATAACATCTGCCTAGCTGTGCTAGTCTTCTGTCTTATTGGTTTTTTTAAAATTTTGTTTGTTTACTTATTTGACTCAGAGTCTCCTTACATAGTCCAGACTGACTTTGAACTCATAATTCTCCTGCTTTAGCCTTTGAGTACTAGGATTACAAGTGTGACCGTGCCTGGTTGGCATTTGTCAACTTTCTCAAAGTCAAGATTAAAAAGGGGGCTTACACATCTAACCATAACTCTTCAGCCAAACAGCTTCCAATGTTACGCAGCCCTCCTTGTTCTGTGTGGTGTGCCCTGTGTAGCCCTTCATCAGCCTTAGGTGAAAATTCCCTTTTCTCAGCCCTGTGCTGCTGTGTACTGGGGGCACAGGGCTCCAGTTCACATCATGAGGTCAGCTGTTTTCAACATGGTAGGTTTTCACCCCTGATCACATAAAAGAGAAAACTCTCTCTAATTAGACGTTTTCATTCCTCACAACTGTTTCAAAGCCTAAGCCATTCTTTCCCTCACTTTCTATTGTAGGAAAAAAATATATAGGGCATTGGTTGGGGCTCACTTTATTCTTTTTAGCTTTTAATCTAGAACAATCCTTTCTTCCCCTCTGTTTCAGATGGAAAGCTATCTTTGATCTTGTTCAAATCATACTGTTTCTTTCCTAAAAATAACAACAACAACACCAAAAACACATTTTTCTGTCATTGCTAAGAATCATATCCTTGGGAAGAATTTAGGAAACATGAAAAAACAAAAAATGAAGTCAGGTCCCACATAACTCAGACCTGAGATGGGGCCTGTGGGTGCTGTGAGCTTTGCTTTCTTCCCAGAAGGTTATACATACAAGCATTTTCACAACCCAAGTTATCCTGCTTATAAATCTCTTAATAGTAGCTCATGACTAGTTGTGCATGACCAAAAATATTCTCCAGCAATGAGATTTTTAAATATTTTAAACTTAAAATAACTTGTTTTCCCTTTTATTTTAAAAATAGAGCGTGCTTATTGCATTTCTCTACAGTTGAAAGGAAAAACCCTAAAAATGACAATCTATACTCTCACCTTTGAGACATAAATCAGCTGGCATGTTTTTAATATACATCTATGAAACTATGCAGTTAGGTATTGTATATCATCTGTGATATGCAAGCATTAACTCCTCAGGACACATCTCCTTTTAAATGCTAGTGTTTGCTTCTTCCTTCCTTCCTTCCTTCCTTCCTTCCTTCCTTCCTTCCTTCCTTCCTTCCTTCCTTCCTTCCTTCCTTCCTTTTTTTCTGAGACAGGTTCTCTTTGCGTAGCCCAGGCTAGCCCGACATTCACTTCCTGCCTCAGCCTCCAGGGTACATGTTGAGCCACCACGCCCACCATAAGAATCTGTATTTACCAGTGATAAAAGAAGGTCCAGGGAAGTCAGGTGCCCTGTCCCAAGCTCAGTACCAGCCACCAGGCAGCATCCTGCCCCACTTCAGCTCCCAGGACCCAGAGAGCATTTCTCCATGCTGAGGAGGGAGCGTCACTCTCAGAGCTGCTCAGGGTCAGACAGTGGTGTTGCTTTCTGGTGGGTTTTGAGTTTTTTAAAAAATACTTTCTTTCCTATACCTAGCTGCCTCTGGAGCTACTTTTGTTTGTGCTGTGAGCAGATTTTCACTTCAGTTTTTTTTCAAAAGGTCAATGAAAATGATCCAGATTTTGCTATTGCTTCTCTATTTATTTATTACTTATCTAGTTATTTAAGGATAATTTTTCTCACTGTATTCCAGGCTGGTCTGGAACTCATGAAGTAGCCCAGGCTGGCTTGCTCATCGTGATCCTCCTGCCTCAGAGTCTCCAGTGCTGGATTACAGGCCTGATCTACCACGCTAGGATTTTCTCTACTAATTTGAAGAACCACTTCTATTTATTTTACTTTCTTCTTTAAAAACCATTGTTTGGAGACAGAGTCACTTGTAGTCCATGCTGGCCTTGTGCTCACTATGTAGACAAAACTAGTCCTCAACCCACGATGTTCTAGCCTCCACCTCTAAAGGGCTAGGATCATACATGAGCCATCACAAACCACCTCAGGCCACTGCTTATGCCTCTGTCTTCTCCCACCTTTGGCAACTGGTCTTATTTGTTACCCACTACCTATCCCAGATCTTTGAACCCTGGAATAGCTTTGAATTATTTGTACACTTGTCTGATTAACTGATTGACCAAAATCTTCCCTAAGTACATTTACAGAGGAAGTAACTGTGAAGAAAATGCAAATTATCTCTTAGGACTTAGCGTCCACAAATGGACAAATGCTTGCCACATGCATGGTGTCATTTCTGTAATGCTCTGGCAGTGTTCTTTCCAAATACCGTCTCACCTGACCCTCACAGCAGCCCAGTGCCACAGGTACTATTTTTATCTCCAATGCTCACATGTGCTATGAAGCATGACACACCGCTTAGCTTTGTGGAGAGTTACTAGGAAATTCCAATTTGATGCAACAGATGCCATTTATCATAGCGGAAGCCCAGGGTTCTGCTCTTAGCAAAAGCATCTGATAAGACCATGGGAACCAGGGAGGACCTGTGGAAGAAGTGATTTCCTGATGATCCCTAAAGAATGGTCATTTGCTTTCTTCAAATGAATGTGGGGGTAAATGAAAAAAATAGTGATTAGGCCGGCACATACAAGAGAGAGGGCAGTGTGGGGATGGATGAGGGTGGGCAGAAATATTTAAGGAGGAGGAGGAAAAGGAGGAGGAAGAAGAGGAGGAGGAGAAGGAGGAGGAGGAGGAAGAGGAGAAGGAGGAGGAAGAGGAGAAGGAGAAGGAGAAGGAGAAGAAGAAGAAGAAGAAGAAGAAGCAGCAGCAGCAGCAATAGTTCAAAGGTCCAGAGAAAAGGGAAAAGATGAACATAATAGTAGACACCTGTGATCTTAGCACTTGGGGTGTAGAGGCAGGAGGACCCAGAGTTCAAGGCTGGCCTCAGCTGATGAAAAGTTAGAAACCAGCATGCATTACATGAGATCCTGTCTCCCAAAATCAAACCAAACCAAAAGCAAAACAAAAAGAAAAAAAATTCAATAGAAAACAAATCAAACAAACAACAAAACAAAAAATAGAAGCCAAGAGAATGCTGCACCTAGAAATTGAGAAATGAAGCCTTTGAGTTCAGGGTTGGGTGGGAGGTCAAGAGAAGAGTATCATGCCCCGCCTTGTGAGACACTTGAAGGAAATTTACCTGAAATCTAAATATATGAGGAGAGGTGGAACTAGATTAATGAGAAGAGACACCCACCAGATGGTGGGTGAAGATGAATATCACTGGGGCAACAGTTGGGGAGGGAGTGATGTTACCTTTCATTAGAGCAGTGTCCATGGAGTTAGGTGTGCTCTGGACGGACTTGATCAGTGGTTGGTAAGGCTGACCTGGCTCTTGGCCTGACGAGTATTATACCAACAACTAAGGCTTTAATGAGGGCATCCATGGTCAGTAGCTTAGGCTTGGCACGTGTGCTGACTGATCACTAGCTTTTATGTCAACTTGACACAAGCTAGACTCATTTTGGCAGAGGGAGCCTTAATTGAAAGGATGCCTCCAGTTGATTGGCCTGTGGGCAAGTCTATACTATTTTCTTAATTGATGATTGTTGTAGGAAGGCCCAGCTCACTAAGGGTGATGCCACCCCTGGACTGGCAGCCATGGCTGCTTATGAAAAGGCAGGCTAAGCAACTTAAGAAGAGAAAGCCAGTAAATAGCAGTCTTCCTTGGTCTCTGCATCAATTCCTGCTTCCAGTTTCATAGCCTGCTTGATTTCCTGCCTGGACTTCCTTCGGTGATGGACTTTGATAAGATGTATAAAAAATAAACCCTTTACTCCCAAAGATACTTATACTTATGGTGCTTTATCACAGTAATAGAAACCCTGACTAAGACAGAAACTGGTACAGAAGTGAGTTTTTGATGTGCCGGACCTAACCATGTGTTTTGGGGAGGAGAAAGGGAGGACTCTTGGAAAAGCCATTTGGTGCTCAGAGCTTAATGAACTATTGTGGGCACTTAGGAAGTGACACTGAGGGCAGAACAGATGATGAAGTTGTGTGTGTGTGTATGTGCAGTTTCAGAGGGAATGTTGAGCGTTCCTTAAGGACTATAGTGGGGCAGTTTGAAATTTTGAGCTTAGATCAGCCGGGGCTGAAGAAAGCATTGGCTGTGGTTAACGAGAAACCAGCACCATTACAGTGGAATCTTCACTGTGCCAGGATGATCAACACTGGTCAGCTGGGACCGAAGAGTCAGCTGGGATTAAGAAAAGAGCAGTCCAGTGAAGTAACATCTTCCAGGAAGTGTTTCCTCAACTTCCTGCATCAAAGCTGTAGTCCAGAGGTGGCCCCAGGTGGTAAAGTCTTACAGTCTCCCAAGTGGTACTGGTTTTGAAGGCCCAGGATTAAAGAGGCCATGAAGGGAAGCTGAGAGCCAGCACCATGTGTCAGGGTCAGGATCCTTCCTGAAGAGAACTCAGGAGAGGCACAATTGCAGCCGTTGACCTTAAAGCCATGGATGAACAACCAAGGATGGCAGCGGCTGTGACAGGGAGAGAGCCCAAGCCTAGGAGACAGGTCTCTGTGCTGTGGATGAAGAGCCAGAGACAATCACGTGAATTCCAGACATCGTGTACTGTGTTATTGACACTGGTGGAGCTTGGTTTAACTTTGTTCAGATTGTGACTGCACCCTGGTTTTTCCTTCCTGAACAAACTATTTATTTTTGATTTTATAGAAATCCAGAGTAATGAGATTTTGAATATTTTAAAGAGACTTTGGATGTTTTGAAGAGACTGAACTTTTTAAATGTTTGGATTTTTAAAGACTGGTACTTTTAAAGTTTGAAATGTGTCTTATGCTGGGATACTGATGTTAATATGTCATCTGTGGACAAGAAGAAAGGAAAGGTTATGATTTCAGAGTGATGTGTTTGTGTGTTAAGTTGACAATGGGTCAGGTGTGCTTGTCATTTTGGAAGAGGGAACCTTAATTGAAAGGATGTCTCCGTTAGATTAGCCTGTGAGCAAGCCTATGATGTATATTCTCATTTGATAATTGATGTGGGGAGCTCAGCTTACTGGGGTGGTATCATTCCTGGGCTTCTGTTCCTGGATGCTATAAGAAAGCAGAGTGAGTAAGCTATAAGAAACAAGCTTTGAGAAAAATAGCATCTTTCTATGGCTTCTGCATCACTTCCTGCCTCCAGGCTCTTGCCTTGAGTTCCTGACCTGGCTTCCTTCAATGATAGACTGGGTGTGGAAGTGTAAGCAAAATGAACCCTTTGCTCTCCAAGTTCTTATGATCATAATCTATCACAATAGAAACTTGACCTAAGACAATTGCGTGAAGTGTCTTGCCTACGTTCGACCATAGCATTCCTCTCATTATACCTCCACCAGTTTCTGATCTGCCATTAAGGTGGGTCTACAAAGTTTATAAACAGGGTGGACGCTTGCAGTACTATCTCTGACAGTGAAATTACTATTTAAAGTCTATTACATAGGCCAATAAGATGATTCGTCATGTAAAGATGCTTAAAAACCAATCCAGATACCAGTACCAGAGTTTGATCCCTCGCCCCACAGGATGGACGAAGAAAACAGACTTCCCCAAACTTGTCTGTTCCACAGCCTACACACACATGTACACACACACACACACACACACACACACACACACCCTATGTAGTTAAAGTGTATCACACATGCATGACTCTCTGGGACCATGATGCTAACATAATTTTAGCACACTTTTAGCACAGTGTCCCCAGGAAAGTCTGTGGCCATCCACAGTCACTTTCAACCTCTTTTCCCCACCTCACTTCAGCTCCAGGTCGCTGGGAATCCACTTTGTCGTCTTTTCATTTGTCTGTTTTAGAGACTTTACAGAAATGAGGACCTTCTCCTGTATGGTGTTTAGTGACTTGCTTCTTCCACTGGCCTGGTTCTAAGGCCCAGCCTGATGCCAGCATCTAACACTACTTCATTCCTTTCACTAGCTGAATAATTCCCACTGTCTGACTGTAACACATTCTGTATACACAGCGGCCAGTTGAATTGCTTCTCCCGTTGTCTTCATAAACAATGTTGCCAGAAACACTCATGTACAATTTTTTTTATGGGTTTATGTTTTCAAGAAGATTGCATTCATCTCACCTTCCAGCCATTTGAGCAGGGGTGAAGTGCTCTGTCACTGTAGTTTGGGGTCACACTTTTCTAGTGGCCAATGGTGTTGAGTGCTGCCACCTGTCTATTTGACACATTTCTGTATTTTGCTGCCTTTCGTCTTTAATCATTAATTGTGGCAAGATACAGCTCCGTAGATTTTGTTCAGTCTTCAGTCTTTGTATCAGGAGACTCCAGCAGAAAGTAGTCTTCAGTGTGGAGCTTCCTCCACTGAGATAATACTTGGAAGGCTTGCACCGTTATCAGATGGGTGAGCACTGCCTTCTGCCTTCTTCTCACTCCTCACCGCATTTTCTGTAACCATTCATTAGATGAAGGACACAGTCATGGTTTCCATTTTTAGCCATCATGAATAATGATGACACTATGAACACTCGCATACAAATTTCTTTATGGACGTCTCAAAGGGCATGGTAACAGGAAGTGAAAAATCGTTTTCCTCTCCTTGGGCACAGATGCAGAAATGAAAACAGCCAGGGCCTGGGTGACCTGTGAGGCGCTCCCAAAGGGTTCTCTGCACTCTCTGCCAGCAGTGTGCAGGTCCCTCCTTCGCAGTTTCCTCAGCCCCGAGATCATCTGTCTGTTGGATGCAGCCATCCTGGTGGGTGTGAAGTACATCTTGTGGTTTTGATTTCCATTTCCCCTGATGACTAAGGACTCAGAACATCTTTTCATGTGTTAATTGGCTATTTAACAATTTCCTTTTGGAGAACTTGTCAATATAGATCAAATGAATAAATGTTGATGTGTGTCTTCTTCCTTCCCCCTTCTCCCTCCCTCCTTCCCTCCCTCCCTATCTCCTTCCTCCTTTAGTCTTTCCTCTCTATTGATTTTTTTTTTAATTTTCTCATTGTGTCATAAGGAAGTTAAAAGAGCTTACTTAGTCTCTGCTCCCAAGTAGTGGAGTGAGTGTGAGTCTGGGGAGAGAATTTGCATGAACAGAAGATTTCTAGAAAGAAATTCCCCTGCCTCCACCATACGGTAAAGTCACTTGCAGTATCTCATGAGAACACAGGCTTTTTTCAAGGTTGAAAGAGCTTCTAGAAATAAGTAAGGCCTAACCTCTCATGTAGGTCTTTCTGCAATAAACAGGTAAGTCAAGGTCAGGCTTGGTGGTACAGGACTGTACTCCCAGCTACTCAAAAGACGAAGGCAGGAGGATGGCACATTAAAGGTCTGTCTGGCTACATGGTGGCATCAAGGACTTCCTTGACAAATTAGTGTGACCTGGTCTCAAAATAAAGATAAAAAGAAAAGGGTTGGAGAAATAGCTCAGCGACTGAGGACTTGCCTAGTATGTGTGAGGCTCTGGGCTGAAATCATGCTTAGTGCTGCAAAAAGAACAAAATCACAATACTATACAGGTCCAGTGGGTGGGGCTTGACCTTCTGGGGCAGTGTGCTGTGTTTCAGAGCTAGCTACCTTGTCTGTGGAGAGTTCTTTGTTATACCGAGCTTAAATCTCTCTCTGAAGTTCCACCTCCTAGCAGTACCCCACAAGGAGTTCTCACACACCTTTGGGACACAGTACATGCCAGGCCTCTGGGCATTTCTGAACACCTCTATCCCATCGCCCTCCTCTGAGATCACTGCTCTTCAAAGGTAAATAGCACAGTGTATCTAATGGTTCCTCAGACAGCACAGTTCCTCTAGATGGCCACCAGCACCAGCCTTCTCAGAGGGATCCATTCTCCTCTCTCTTTCTCTTCCTCCCCCCTCCCTTCTACTTTTCCTTCCTTCCCTCCCCCCTCCCCTCCGTCTCTCTGGTGACTCTTGAGGCAGAAGCAGGCAAGATGGGCACCTCCCAAGAGCTTCAGACTGCCTTGACTCTACTCACGGTTATTACAAACCATGTCTACCATCCCCCCTCTACCCACTGTGAACTCTGGAAACACCCAGTCTTTGTTTCTGCCTATCCCCTTAGGATTCATATGTAGGATTTTATTTCACTCTTCCAAATGTCATCTTGCAGAATTTGGCTCCAGCAAGTAAGATAATTAATGATAATAACGTTCATAGTAGGGTGTCTAAAACTGCCGTTCATTTGTGTTCCACTTTGAACTTCACAGACACCCTAAGACTTAGCGACAATTACTCTCCTTACATTATAGCTGAAGAATTGAGACCTGCGAGGTTCATTAGGTTGTTTGGAGTCACACCCATATTTGCTAACTTTAAAGACGTAGGCAACCTGCCAAGTGGCATGCTCCTACGGTTCTGGAGCTGGGTGTACACAAGCCCTGGGTCCCTGGCTTTGGTTTCCAGTCTTCAGTTCTGGCGAGTGAATCCTCCGTGTTCCCTACAGCGCAGGAGTTCCAGTTGCAGTGTCCTGGAGCCGCCACTGCTGCCTCAGGAGATGAAGGACATTGTCTTCAATGTCCCTTGCCTCTCTGTTTTTATCTGTGTTCCATCCTGGTCTACTTTAGTACTACATGGGAAAAAAATTCCGAGGCCTGAAGAAACTTTGCAAAACCCCCATCCTAAACTACACATCAACCTCTGAGCCTGTGTGCAGGTGAGCTCCTCACGGACAGATGTTCAGCTAATACATTCCTCACAGTGCAGTTGGCTCCTACACCCTGCATGAATCCTCTCTCATCTGGGGGGACAGCTTCAACGTGCTTGTCAACAGCTGGCTGCATCAGCAACTGTCACTCTTATCTTCCAGAACCGAAGAAGGTGGGTGGGGAGCGTGACATTCATGAACTCAGGCCGTGACTCTGGCCAGTGTCCACTTTGGTGGACAGAGTCTGTGCTGAAGCTGTTGCTAATGGTGGAATGGCATCCTTGCCGAAGGTCTTGTTCTCCTCTTCTAGGTCCTTCTAAATCATCCCTGTAGCAGCCCTCTGTGACACTATTGTTTGGTCACAGTGATGGTGCCACCCCAGTAGCTAGCTTGCTGAGCTGCGGATCTGTTGTAGGTGGTCAACATGGGTTAGCTCCTTGGGGAAACCAGAACTGTCACCTTCCCATTTCCAGGTGGGGAATGGGCTCAGAGAGGTGCTGTGGTTTTCCATGGGGCTGAGGAGTGTAGACTCCTAACTGGCACTAGAATCTCTCTCTCTCTCTCTCTCTCTCTCTCTCTCTCTCTCTCTCTCTCTCTCTCTCTCTCTCTCTCTCTCCTCCCTCTCCTTTCCTGCTTTCTCTTTTCTCAATTCCTTCCCTCTCCCTCTCCATTCCTCCCCCAGTCTCTCTCCTTTCTTCTCTTCCCATCTCTCTTCTCTCCCCCCATCTCCCTGTTTTCTTTTCTGTTCCTCCCCCTTCCCGCTCTCCACTTCTCTCCCTCTTCTTCCTCCCTATTCCCTCTTGCTCCCCCCACTTATTAAAACTCAATGTGCAGGTTATGTTTCTCCCCAATCACCATGTTTCAGCTGCACATCCATGGGCATTTATCAATCTCTCTCCAGTCCCAAAACACTCAAGTGTTATCTGTGGAAGCCTGTCGTTGATCTACTGACTGACCTGGGGTTTCCACAGTTCCTTCAGCTTTAAGTCAGATGTTTTTTTGGGATGTATCCCAGGAGGATCCAGTTCAGAGGACTCAGAGCAGTGGACAGTGTAGGAATTTGTGTGTGAAAAGGGATATAGCTATGGGTCCTCCCAGGATTAGAATCTGCCCCTTGCTTTCTAAACCCAGCCCCTTCAGCCTTGTCCCACCCTGCAAGGGGAATTCAGATCCTGTTTCTCCTCAGCAAAACTGGGTGTTCCCTGCCCCTCCGTTAAAGCTATGCTGACTTTCCTAAAGTGTTGAACAAGCTCGGCAAAACATCTGGTTTTCATGGTCACATCTTTTCCCACTGACAACAGGACCTTGTTCCCTTGCCTCTCCTCAGAGCTCAGCCCTTTCCTGCCATCTTCACAACCATCTTACCTGTCCTGTGGAGAACAGTTGAGCCATGTTCTCTCCTCCAACCATCCCCAACCAATCTGTTTTATTTAACTAATGTTTAATGCCGAAACTGGGAAAACAGTGCCCCCCCCCCACTCCTCTCCTATGGGCTATTTTGAGAATAAAGTTAGGTTCCATATCATCTCAGCAGCAAATAATAAAGTCTTTAATGAATTCTGTAACTTCTGCCTGTAAACACTTTTATATCAGTGAAGAGGATGCAATTAGAGGCCGTAATCCAATTTCTTGGGCACAATTGTCCCATGAGTCTGTCAGGGGGCCCGAGTCTGTTAGGCTTTTTCCAGCCCCATGATCCTGACACTTTGTGGGTTTGGGACAGGATGTCTCTACAGTCCTGCTTCTGTCTCCCAGACAGCACATGAGTGCAGAGAGGGCTCCCGTACGCTTCATGCGGCACTCTGACAGGGTGAACAGGCTTCTCAGAATCCTTGTTCTCCACTTTCTCACGGCCCACAGCCTCTTCCAGTGTGCATTCCCATGACCCTGGAAAATGAGCTCGCCTCAGTTTCCCAAGCTGGAGGAGTACCTCCCTGGCCACAGCACTGAAACCTGAGACCAGGCAGCAAGGACAGCAATGGCAGCCTGGTGCGTTCTGGACACTTAATTGATCCCAGCGTTTGGGAGCTAAGGCAGATGGATTCCTGAAAGTTCTAGCCCAGCCTAGACTGCAGTGCAAGGTCTGTCTCAGAAACTACCCAAACTCAACCATCAATAACACCAACACCAAACAACATCAACACCACCACCACCACCACCAAACAACACCAATACCAAACACTGCCACCAACAAACAACACCACCAACACCAAAAGAACACCTGGTTTCTAGGTTTCTGCCAAGTTTTTTCAAAGCCTTCTTCAGAGACCAAAGAGCTGTCTTGTTGAGGTTTCACTTCCCATCAGGGAGATGTGACTTTGTGTGGTCAGTAATTTAAATGACTAAGCCACAGGGACAAAGGCACTCCTCCAGGATGGAGGCTGATGGTCACAGGAGAGTATAGTGAGTCTGAAGCTGTCACCCTACTAGCTCCTGAGAGCTTCTCAAAGGCCTCATCCTGAAAAACAAGTAATATGCATGGAGCTTTCCCATGGACCAGGTATTCTACCTCCCAGTGCTCTCTGAAGGATAACCATATAATCATACAAGGATATGCTGCATTAGACAAAAATTCATTTAATAGCCAAGTCTAGTGGGAGCCAGGTACAACACACAGTCCCCTGGTCTTGCCGATTGGCCCTCTTTTACTGGCTGGATCTTGTAGGTTCACCTGGCAGTGCTGGACCTTGGCTCATGTCTAGGTCTCCATCCTCCATTTAGGGAAAAAAATAAACACGGGATGAGCTCCCCACATAATGTGACTTCATCCTGAATAATTGCTGGAAGGAAAAACCTCCTGGTCTCGTAGCTGAACAATGCCAATGATTACAGTGATTAAATCAATCAAGCCCAATTTCATAATCATCCAATGTAGCGTTCTCAACTCCACGGGGCCCCGACACAACATGTGCCAACCCAGCTGTCTCATACAGGAATCAGAAGCCGCGTTAAACAAAACACGTGTGGGGGAGGGTCAAAGGTTTTCAAAAATGCACTGCCATATTAATAAGAATGAGGAGGCTTAATAACACTCCATGAAAATTTAGCTTAATGAGAGTGGAATAACTCACTCGTGATTCTTGGCGGTGACTGACTTTAGTAGCTCAAACATGAAAACCATCCCTGCTCCCATTCCCTCCAATGAACGTTTTACTGCTGTACGGGGGAAGATTTTTGTTAGCTGAGAACGTTACTGCCGAGCCCTATCCCCTGCAGGCACTAACACAGTAACACAAGGCTGTGCAGCTGCGGTTATATAAGTTTACAAGATGTCTCGGCAGCAAGGCTGCAGAGAGCCTGGGAATCTAGCTGATCAACCGCTGACCGACGCTATAGGACTCCCAGACCAGATCTTGGAGCATTATGTGTAGAGAGAGGGGGCCACAGGTGGGAAATGAGATGGTCAGCCTTCACTGTCAGCTAGACTGGATCTAGGATCACCAAGACACCACACCCCTTCTGTGTGTGCCTCTGCGGGTGTTTCCAGAAAGGTTTAACTGATGGGGAATCCACCCTGAATGTGGGCAGCACCATTCATGACATGGGATCCGAGAGGGGAGAGAGAGAGAGAGAGAGAGAAAGAGTTGGCCACTAGTTTTCATTTTCCCCTACTCCTCTGTCTCCTTCCTGGCTGCAGCAGCAATAAGACAACAGTTGCCTCGCATTCCTGCCGCCATGCAGGATAACAGACCGTGCCCTCAGACGATGAGCCGAAACACATTCTGCTTCTCTTACGTTGCCTTTGTCAGGCATTTAGTAGGGCAGTGTGAGGCAGCTGCACCCTGAGCCTCCGCGAGGCAGTTGCATCCAATGCCCCTGTAGGGCAGTGGTCTTCTAGGTTCAGCTGCAGCTGCCATGTTTCAGACTGCTCAGCTCCTTCAGCTGCCATCGCCTGAGAGCCTGGACGTTTCTGGAGTCTGAAATCCTTGCCAGACACAGGAAAGTAGGTGTGCCCAAGCAGTTCTGAAAGTTTCCAACTGGAGCTGAGACAGGTCGCATGGAGGGGTTTCTCTCAACAGAGGGGTTTCCTACCAAGCACAATCTACATCCTGGTAAAGTAATAGCTGCATTTATTTTACAAGAAAACATTAAAAAAAAATGGACCCACTAACAATCCGTTAAAGAAACTGCAAGCAACAGAGAACAACCGCAATCTTCACACAATAAAATTATGAAACAGAAACTTGAAAATGGTCAGGTTTAGCAAATTGAAAGAATGAGGCTTGAAAGTATGTGCAGGCTGGGCTGAGCTCCTGAAGCTCAGTCGTAGAGAGGGGGCAGTGATAATATAAGCAAAAGGGTCAAGATCATGATGGGAAAACCCACAGAAACAGCTGAGCTGAGCTAGTGGGAGCTCGCTGACTGTGAACTGATAGCAGGGGGACCTGCATAGGACCTAACTGGGCCCTCTGAATGTGGGGGACAGTTGTGAGGCGTGCTCAGTTTGTGGGTCCACAGAAGTGGAACCAGTATTCATCCCTAGTACACGAACCGGCTTTTTGGAGCCCATTCCCTATGGAGGGATACCTTGCTTAGCCTAGATACAGGGTGGAAAGGGCTTGGTCTTTGCTTCTGCCTCTCCCATGGGAGGTCTCACTCTCTCTGAGAAGGGGATGGGGGATGTAGTAGGGAGAAAGAGATGCAGAGTGAGAGGATACAAAGTGTTTTAAAACTGATTAAGCTGTCAGAGATAAGGATGGGGATTGAGGCTGGGAAAGTGGTGGGTAACTCTGAAAGAATCCAAGGAGAGGTTCCTTGTGGTAAAGGAATATTCTGAATTGAATTTGTAGTGGTTACAGGCTGATGTCTGGACGTCTATGAGATGGCCTCCTACTGTGTGTACCTACACCTATACACACACACACACACACACACACACACACCTACACCTATATACACACACCTGCACAGACAACCCCCGCCTACGCCTACCCACAGAGATACACAGAGATATCCACTCCTGCGCATTCACGTGCGTGTGTGCGCGCATACACACAGACACACACACACACAGACACACACACACACATATACCTACACACAGACACACACACATATATACCTACACACACACATATACCCCGCCCAC
Organism: Arvicola amphibius; assembly: GCF_903992535.2. Classification (NCBI taxonomy): domain Eukaryota; kingdom Metazoa; phylum Chordata; class Mammalia; order Rodentia; family Cricetidae; genus Arvicola; species Arvicola amphibius. The sequence goes on along the minus strand of NC_052052.2, from coordinate 125,010,633 downwards.
ACAGACACACACACACACACACACATATATACCTACACACACATATACCTACACACACACACACACACACACACACACACACCTATGTGATGGAGGAGGGTCATCTGTCTATGTGTTACTTTCATTGGTTAATAAAGAAACTGCCTTGGCCCTTTAATACGACAGAAAATTAGGTAGGCGGAGTAGACAGAACAGAATTGTGAGAGAAAACAAGCAGAGTCAGGCAGATGCCTCAGGCAGTCGCCATAGCGCTCCTCTCCAAGATGGATGCAGGCTAAGAATCTTCCCGGTAAGCCACTACCTTGTGGTGCTACACACATTAATAGAAATAGGTTAATCAAGATGTGAGAATTAGCCAGTAAGAGGCTAGAGCTAATGGGCCAAGCAGTGTTTAAAAGAATACAGTTTCCTTGTAATTATTTTGGGTGTAAAGCTAGCCGGGTGGTGGGATACACTGCTCCTTCTACACCTATGCACACACCTAGCCCCCACTCTTCCACATAGATGGAGATGCATTGTACCAGTATTGATTTTCAGGTTTTCCACAGATGTATAAAATATTACCACATGTTAAAATGCTCATGAGATCTCTGAACTATTTTTGCAACTTCCTGTGAATCTATAATTATTACAAAATAAAAGTTAGAGAAAGAAATCATAAGGGGGTCTGGGCACGGTGTTGCATAACAGTAATTCCAGCACTTGGGAGGTGGAGGCAAGAAGATCAGAAATTCAGTCATCCTCAGCAATGTATTTAGTTTGAGATTGGCCTGAGCTATGGGAGACCCTGTTTGTCTCAGGTAGGTTTATGTCAACCTGACACAAATTAAAGTCATCTGAGAAGAAAGAACCTCAATTTTTTAAAAAAAGCCTTCATAAGATTCAGCTGTAGGCAAGCCTGTAGTGCATTTTCTTACTTAGTGAAGTATGGGGAGGGCTCAGCCTGTTGTAGGCAATGCAATTCTTCGGCAGGTGTTCCTGGGTCCTACAGAAAGCAGGCTGAGTAAGCCAGTAAGCAGCATCCCTCTGCATCAGTTCCTGCCTTCAGGTTCCTGTCCTGTTTGAATTCCTGATCTGGCTTCACTCAATGGACTGTGACTCAAGTCAACCCTGTCCTCCCCAAGTTGCTTTGCTCATGGTGTTTCATCTCAGCAATAGTCACCCTAACTAAAACACTAACTTAACCAAAAGCCCAAACCAGGAAGGACAACAGAAGGCAGGAGGACTTGGATTTTGTACCTCTACCCAAGGCCCCATGAATCCTTGGGAGAATTAATACACAAGGACAGGACTGTTGTATATAACATTTCTGCAGCTTGCTTCTTCCTCTTAACGGTGACAATTCCATACAGGTCTTTTTTGTCCTTGTCTTCTCAGAAACACACCTGCTATATTAGCATGCTCTTAGCAGTGTGGACATTCACATCTGCACCCATGCCCACAGGTGTCTAGTTCATAAAGGGATACAGAGAATTCTGTTTTCATCTGAGCCTGCTTGGCTGTTAATCTGGAGATGTAAAACGACTACCACGTTCATAAAGGCGTGCGCATCATCTCTCCCTCTAATTGCTATATGAGGCATATTGGCTACACATGGTAGTCTGTGGGAGGGGTTTGAGAACTGGGGAGAATCTGCTGTCTGCTGTGGTCACCATGGCAACCAAAGGACGGCTGCGAGGCAGGACTAGAGAAGCCGGCCCAGTGGGCCCAGGGCCTCCAGTTCTCCCCAGTTTGCCTCCATCAGAGCCAGATTAATGGGAGGTTCCTCCACTTCCATCCTTCAGAATTCAAGTGAAAACTCCAGCCAAGTGCCTGTCGGGGCTCCCCAAGCCTTGTCCGTCACTCTCCACAGTGTGGGGTTTCCACAGCACTCATGTGGCCAGGAAAAGAGACATCAGCTTTTACACCTGTGTGCCCACAGTCTTCTGTCTTAGCTATCAGGGGCTGTAACAGGCACTCGGGGCTGCTTCTGCTCGAGAGCAAAGCCTGGCATCCCTGCCTCGGTTCTGTGTCTCTCTCCTTTGCCTCTGTGCAGGCTTTTGTTTGGCCCTACATAAGAATGATAAGCACTAGGCACATTTGTCTACCTGACCTTGCTCAGTGCCCCTCCAAGAATTAAGGTACTGAGACCAAGTCATTGTCCTAAACTTGAAGTCACCTAAGACTCAAGGAAGAGCAAAGTCAGGGTAGGACACCACGGTTCCTGGCCCTCCCCATATGCCAGGTGAAGGCAATTAACCCACAATGGCAAGGTCATACTCTGGAGCAGAAATGACCACCTCCTGAGAACCCTTTTGTCCCCCTCAAACAGTAAGAACTTTGGGCACCTTTCAGAGCTAGAGCTCAGACAACGGTGAGGCCTTGAGCAGGGCTGGTTAATTAACTGCACCTCTACCCCCTCCCTCAATTCTTTGCGGAAAAGTAAAGTTCGGGTCTGCACCCAAAGATGACGTTGAGTTTCTGGCCTCCTCTGTTCTTCCCGGTGTTGGCGGTGTGGAATCAAGTGTGCTCTTATGGTCACGCGATCTCTACTTCTCATCATTCCTTGTCTCTTTAACTGGCTTTCAGGATGGGCAGACAAGCCTCGCCTTCAGGGAGAGCTGGAGCCAAGCTTCTCACTCTAGAACGGCAGTATGGTCCCCATGTTTGCAGTTCTGGGGTGGAACGAAGGGCTTCACACAGCCAAGGCAACTGTGTCTCCCTGGGCTGGGCCCTCAGCTCTTCAGCTGCTCAAAAACTACCATAGCAAATGACTGAAAAATGTCTGCTCTCCCTCTTCTCGCAGGACATGTATATTGCCATTAACCAATGAAAGCCATCTTAGGTCAACGGCCCTGAATACCAGGTTAAACTGGGATATTATCCATTTGAATGTCGCTGGTCTCTCAAGTTTGACCCTCCTTTTTATTCCACACCCCCTCCTGCCCTGCATGCAGACTGTGTCATCTCTTTCTAATTAGCCTCTGGTACCTCCAAACTCTCGCCTCTCCAAACCATAATTTATGTCACAGGAAGAGTTAGCCTAAAATAGCTTGTTACTTATCTTTTTTGGAAGGCCGTCCCTGGCCACACACAACCTATAATTTTAAGTGCAGGCAACAAAGCAGTAAATTAAAAACTCTACTTGCAAGATGTTCTTGCTGTCCTTCTGCTGCTGTTCAATGTCATCTCCAGGTCTTCTACTGCCACACCCCAAGGGCAGCCTCAAGGGCAGCTAGCCCAGTCACAGGCCTAAGGGCTCTTGGTAGGCTTTGCCTCTCTGTTCCTTGTGGTTGGAGATTAGGGGTGGGGCTTAGCCTCCCTGGCCTTTTTCATTTTGCTGGCACAATAAAATTATCTTAGAGGTGCTTCCCTTGGTTGCTCTGCGGAAAAGCTAAGAAACAGCAGAAACAAAATAATAAGAGGACTTTTCTTTCCTGCAGTCCTGAGGACGCATTGTAGATAAGAAAACCTCGGCTTGGAAAGGTCACCTGAGTCTCGGGACCTCGGCAATGCGAACAGCCTAAGGTAGAACTGCAGCCTGTGTGTTTGGCTTCATGTGAACTCTCTATGTTGCCCAGGATGGCACCCAACTTGCAGTAATCCTCCTACCCTGGCCTCCTTAGTGCTGGAATTATAGGCATGGTCCATTGTCACCATGCCCTCTGTACTAATCACGGGACTGTGTGTAATCTGTATGAGTGTGCGCATGCACGCACATGTTACAGAGGACAATGTATAGCATCAGTCCTTACACCCAACCTTGGCTGAGGTATAGTCAGTCTCTGTCTGTCTGTCTGTCAGTCTGTCTGTCTGTCTGTCTGTCTGTCTCTTTTTCTTTCTCTGAGACAGCCCTGGCTGTCCTAGAACTTTGGAGATCCACCTGCCTCTCTCTCTTGAGTGCTGGGATTAAAGGTGTGGGCCGCCATGCCTGGCTCAGGAGGAGTCTCTTGCCATTCGCAGCTGTGAAGGCCAGGCTGGCCAGTCTATGAGCTCTCAGGGCTTCTGTCTTTGCCTCCCATGGCTTATAGGAACCCTGGGATATAGAGCCTGCTGCTGTGCCCAGCTTTACATGTATTCTGAGGATCTGAATTCAGCTCCTCACACTTGCACTGTAAGCAAACGCTTCATTTGCTGAGCCATCTTATCAGCTGCTCCCTTGTCTTTTCGCCCACCACGAACTCTATAAATGATCACATTGCTTGCAAAAAAATATGTTGTACTAGCTGCAAGCTTGCCTTCCACACACTGTTCCCCTGGACTGGAATAATCCCTCTTTCAACAAGTATCCCTCCCTATTTCTTATCAGTGCAGACTGTTCCAAATTACTCTCCTGAATTTTTATGGCACTTTAACTGCCTATGAAACCCGCTGGCGCTGCTCGGATCCTGGCTTGTACCGTAACTCGTCTTTTTTATGTCTTCTGTTTTGCCAGCAAAGCTGTACGTCTACCGTGGGCAGACAGTGCTTGCCTTAACAGCTCTCCGTGTTCCCAGCGGGGAGCACGGAGGGCTCCTTGCCCAGAGCAGATTTTCCTCAAATGTCTGCTGACTGACAGACGGGAAGAGAAGCGGCTAGACATGAAGAAAGCGCCCTGTCCTATACTTTCGTCACTTCAGAGAGTCTCTTGGGTGCTGGAGATCACATACGCTGGGTCCATGAGGTAACATAAGGCTGAGTGTTCATGTTCTCCAAAATTCCTGCTGTAACTCAGTCCCCAGTGAACATTGCCAAGGAGCGGAGCCTTGATGAGGTCATCCAGCCACAAAAGCTCCTCCACAGCGACTGAGCTGGTGACAGATGAAAGAGCCCATAACAGGGATGGAGGAAACAAGCTGGGACACAGCATTGGGGGTGCTGTTCTGGAAGCAGGATGCCTTTACCAGACATCCGATCTGACACTGCCTTGTTCTTGGCTTTTTAAATAAATTATTATAAATTAATCAGTCTACAGTGTTTTGTACATGGTGCAAACACGCTCAGAAAGCTCAGAAAACATGCATCCCCATACCTCCCTTGCACCCACTCCACATTTGGTTTCTGCAGTGTAGAGAGAGTATCTAAAACTGAGCTAGCTTTATTTGCTCCTGCATGCTCAAGGGAACCTAGGGACATGTCCCCTTTTCCTCCCAAACTTGGAACTGAGTCTTAAACCAGGAAGTGAGTAGAAGAAAAGAGAACACACAGTCACATTTCCAACACAGATGAGCCCCATTGGGAGCTGATACAATTAGTTCTGTGATACATTAACCCTGAGCCCCCAGAATTAGTCAGATTCATCCGAGCAAAACGCAGTTTCTGACAAGGCTAGGCCTTCCCCACGGGGCTAGTCCTTCCCCACGAGGCATTGCCCTGAGGTAATTTAGTGTGTGTGGGATCAGAAGACAGCAAAGCAAGGGTTGACGGGAGCTTGCTCACAGCCAGGCCACCCATCTGTCACAGACGAGGATTGGTTAGGGAGTGACAGATAAGAGTCTTTTAAAATGTGTGTTCTTCTACGTGGAGACCTAAAGTCGAAGAAAAGAAGTTCTGCCTAATAGTTTCCAGCTGTGTTCACCTACTGACTGAACCAACGTGTCCACAGCCAGCCATAAGTTCGAGGCCACCCTCCTAGAGAAAAAGGCAAGCAGGCTAGTGAAGTAATCCTTCCCTAGTCCATGGGGCTCCTGCCCTGTCAGTAACTTTTTTCTTTTTTCTTTCTTTTTTCTTTTTTTTTTTTTTTTTGGTTTTTCGAGACAGGGTTTCTCTGCAGCTTTTTTAGAGCCTGTCCTGGAACTAGCTCTTGTAGACCAGGCTGGCCTTGAACTCACAGAGGTCCGCCTGCCTCTGCCTCCCGAGTGCTGGGATTAAAGGCGTGCGCCACCATCGCCCGGCCAGTAACTTTTTTCTATAGGCATTTCTTTTATTTTAACTTTTTACATTTATTTTATTATTCTATACGTATGAGTATTTTGCCTGCAGGTGTGTCTGTGCACCATAAGCATACCTGGTGCCCGCAGAGGTCTGTCGAGGGCATCAGATCCCCTGGAACTGGAGTTCAGAAAGTTGTGAGTCGCTAGATGGGTGCTGGAAATAAAGCCCAGTTATTCTGCAAGAGTGCTTTCCAGACGTGTGTGAGTACTTTTACAGTCTGCCATGGGGCAGCAGAGATTTTGTTCTAGGACTAATCCAAGGGACTAAGAGAGGAAACACATCTGTAAATAGCTCGCTACAGGTTACAATGAAGTCCTATTGAGTAGTCCATGTCCCCAGTCAAATACAACTGGTGTTTTCACAAGACAGCACTGAGACAAAGGGAGAATGTTATTGGAACATAAATACAGAGATAAATTACACATGTTTCTATAATGTTGTGCATATCAGGGCTTGGTAGGCATGGCTATAAGCAGCCAGAAAGGAAGAGATCAGATACATCATCAGAGCTCTCAGAAGAAGTCAACTCTGCCAGCCCTGAGATTTCAGACTTTCCGTTTCCTAAAATGGCACAAACTTTGCCAACAACCAAGAAGGACAACAAGAAAGAGTTACATTGTGGCTCATAGAGACATGGAAATGCGATACTACCACATGATGGGTGATTTTAAAGATTTAAACACTGTTACTAAACATTACCATAAAACATAATAATAAGAGATTTTTATGGCTCCTGTGTGATACCAGCTCTGAGGAGACTAAGCAATAGATATATAAAGAATAAACCTAAGATTGTGGTACAATTACCAGAGGTTTCTTTATTTCTATTCGTGAGACTAGTCGGAACATCCTAAGAAGCCTATAGTGAGCTGGGCGTGACAGCTCATGCCTATCACCCTAGCACTCAGGAGACTGGCAAGGAGGCTTGTGTGTTCAAGGACAGTTTGGGTCACAGATGGAAAGGAGGTCAGCCAGAGCTACAGAGTGAGATCCTGTCTCAAATAAAGTCTACAGTAAACACACATTCCTTTTTGTGAGTATATGCCATTTTAATTGTAAAAACGGTAAATGTTTAATTTAAAATGAGGATATCTGGGACTTGATGGAGGCCACTTTCATCTTCTTTCAAAAGGCAGGTCTAGCTGAAACATTGAATACTAAGACCATATATCTATATATCTATATCTATCTATCTATCTATCTATCTATCTATATATCTGGTATTGAAACTGAGCGTAGTCTTCTCACGTTGAATGTTTAAATGTGAGAAAACCCAGGAGAATCAATATGTAATAAACACCTTCCTTTAAAAAACATCCCTAACCACTAGTCTGAATCATTTCTCTTTAACCACCCTTTTCTTTTCCTTTAAGTTTTTTATTTCACAAAGAAACGTGTTTCATAATGGTGCCCTAGCACATTTCTCCCCCTCAAAGTGGTCTCTTCTACTTTCTTGTCAGTGTATTCTATGGCCCTCTTTTGTTCCTCTGTCTTAAGGCCTTTTCTCCCTTCCCATGGTCCCCTTCCCACTTTCACATCCTGTGCATCCTCTCCCCATTCTCCCCTCTCTGTTACACACACACACACACACACACACACACACACATACACTGCATATGAAATGGTGATATTTATCTTTCGGAAGGTGGTTTATTTCACTTAGCATAGAGATAAAACCTGAAACTTTGAAACAGCCATAGGAAAACAAAGCCAGACATTCCAAGCCAAAGGCACATGCGAGGGCTTTCCCAGGACTCCAGAGGTACAGGAAACAATCCCTCAAACTGGCAAACAGGCTGGATGCAACCAAAAAGCTTTGACACTGCAAGGGAAACCCTCAGCAGAGCAAAGATTACAGATTACAGAAAGGGAAAAAAATCTTTGCCAACTGTCTACTGGACAGAACACAGCTATCTTGGAACTATAAAGAAGAACATGTCTGATAAAAATCGAGAGAGAGAGAGAGAGAGAGAGAGAGAGAGAGAGAGAGAGAGAGAGAGAGAGAGAGAGAGAGAGAGCGCGCAGGATCCAGCTAGCTGTGCATGTCGGAGGGAGGGCAGCCGCACTAGGTAAGAGTCTGCCTGGCATCTTTAGAAGCAGCTTGCTCTTGAGAGCCCGTTCATTCCGTTAGGAGGACTAAAGTCATCAGCATAGAAAAGGAAGGTAGAATGTTTATTGAACTGCTCCAGAAGTATCTCTCCTCCCTCCATTTATTAATCTAGAGTCATGTGATGCACACTAGGTTTGGGGTAACCACCTCGAATGTCAGTCATGGCTCTATGGCCAGATGGACAGTGGGGGTGGCTGTTTATTTGGAAATGAGCCCATGAGGGGAAAACAGGGCTCAACTTGCTGATGGCGAGGGCAGAGCCTCCTCATTATCACTGGGCTGAGAAGAACTTTTCTGCTGAATGCTGCCTAAAGGACCACTGGAATGGCCTACGAATGGCCTACGGTGCACAGCGAGGATGAATCGGTTTTCCAGGCTTCCGGCAGAGAGACATTTGCTAATCCACAAGCTCCTGCTGAGTGGTGTTGGACCCATCCCTTTCTCCGAGCTCCAGTTCACTTGTTTTCCACAAGAGGCTGACAAGTTTCAAAATTTAAAATTGGCTTTTGCTTTTGAGAATCCCAAGTCATCATACATCAATTGTGCAACACACTGGGCTTTGTCATGACACTTTTATACATGTACAACATGCTCTGGCTGTACTCACCTCCCCCTTTCTCTAAGCGTCCCTCTTCTGTTTCAATATTTTAGAAAAAGAAACCTGGATTCTACCTATGAGAGAAAATGTGTAGCATTTGTCTTTCTGAGTCTGGTATATTTTATCTAAGGGTCGTGAGGAGGGGAACAGGGGAGGGTAATGGGAAGTATGTGCTGCGAGAAGGGAGGGGGACAGTTAGGAGGAAGAAAGGGGAGTGGCAAGACGTGGAGGAGGAAGGGAAGGGCAGTGTGAGAGGAATATGAACAAAAATAATGTTATATATGTATCTAAATGTCACAGTGAAACGTATTACTTTATACGCTAAATAAAAATTAATTTTAAGATATAAAGAAAAATACTTTCAGAATAAAGTTGGAAGATGCACCAGTGCCCAGGAGGTGTTACCGTTTCTTCTGGTTCATAGCAACACGAGTCTCTTAGGGACAGAGGACACGAGGCGGTCCCAGTGGGAACGGTGAAGGTTGGGAGCTAACAGGGACAGCACTGGCTGGGAACGTGCCAGCTATAGAGGGATCTGCGTGTTTAAAAAGGATTTCCTATGTGTGAGCTAACTTCCTATCCCCAGCACTCTTGTACAATAGGCCTTTCCACACTTTTCCTCACACTCTTAATTTTACATTTAGTGTCACTATCTACTGCTTTGGAGCATCTGAAGTTTGCCCAGGCTTTTCTGGACAGAGCGAACGGTCGCCTAATATACGTGTAAGCAGACTGTGACGTGCTCTTGCAACAAGTGGCTGAGCCTTGAACACCAGAGGTGCTGAAAGTTTAAACCGTGCTCACACCAGACAGATAGGAGGGTGGTCAGTTTGACTGGCTCTGCACCCCGTGCCCAGTCTCTGTCGGTTACTTCAGTTTTGCTCTGGCTATAAATATATTCTGTCCACTCGCTGAGGCAGCATGCTCAGTTACTTGAGGTGCAGGCTGTTGTCTGATTCTAGAATTGTAAATAAGGGCAATAAAGACCCACAACATTGCCAGCCACAGTAGTGCTCCCCTTTAATGCCAGCACGTGGGAAGCAGAGGCAGGTGGAGCCTGTGAGCTTGAGGCCTGCCTGGTCTACACAGGGAATTCTGGGACAGCCAGGGGTATGTAAAGAGAACCTATCTCAAAACAAACAACAAACCTACAAAATTACATATTTGTTATCATTTTTAAAAATTTCTTGCTATATAACCCAAGTAGGTCTTGCATTTTTACCCTCCTGGCTCTGCTTTCTGAGTGCCAGAACTATATACTAATGCTCCTATGTCTGGATCAATTTTACATTTTAATAACTAGATACGATGGATTTTTGTGTGTTGCTGAGATCTTTGGTTTTCTCCTTTCCCACACAGTTTATACACTTGGGGGAACCAAAGACCATAGAAGCAACTCGCAGCGGGCTAAGTGGCTTGACACGAGACTTTTTTTTTCTGGCTTTTAGTCCCACATGACGGTGTTTCTCTTGTTTTGAAAGAGGCACACTGTACATTGTCCCATGAGAGAGACCATGTCCACCCAAGTCCTTCCCAAGTCACATCAATATGCCTAAACCCCAGGCGAGGGACCGTGTCTACCTCACACAGGGGTCTTCGCTTTTGCAAAGGCCCTAGAGGGTTAATGGGAATAGAATCTTCTTCCTGTGCTTGGTGGCAGAATTCTGGGCAAGAATTAATACAGATTGATGGGAATCTCCCTGGTTCTGCTTTGCTTGAGAAGGGGAAGGTGGCTCTTAGGACTCTATATACCATGCTGGAACCGGACCCAAAGGAATGGCTCTGTCTGTCATCAGTATGACGGGTTTTCGTTCCCAGAGTCCCAGGTCTGGGGTGAGCACGGGAATACAAGTTGTCAATAAAGCATGGTGACAGAAAGCATAGGTTCTAAAAACTGAGAATGCAACTCCAGTTCTCGCATGGCCACTGGCCAGCTGTGTAAGTGATCCCTAACTTGGCCACCATTCCTCCTCTCATGACGGAAACAAAAATAGATCCATTATAGGAACTAAATGAAGGTGAGGAATTAAAGCTGGAGCGTAGTAGGAGCTCAACAAACTGGTTGCACTGCTCTTGTCTAGCAAGAGGCCATGTTTTTGCCACCAATGTGACTCGGAAAGTAGAGGGAAGAAGCAGGGGAGGCAGAGCAGACTCGCAACAGGTACGCCAAGAGCAAACCTTCCCGAGAGGAGGTTCTGGGAAATCCCAGCTTAAATAACTCCTTGGCCTCCAGTAATCAATGAAACCCAAGCTCCCCTTTGCCATTCCGATGCTGATACTGACGCTAAGGAGCTGCCCAGAGTCTGTTTGAAGTTTTCTCCAATCAGCTCTGCCTCGATGCAGGGATTTATTTAATAAGGAGTTTCCTAGTCTCTCCTCTCTGTAAGATTGAACCAAGCGAGAGTGCCTGCTGGTATTAATATGACCCGACAGCATACTCATTTACCAATATGAGCTCTATTTGAAAATGGATTTTTAGACTTGTAAATTAGTTTGTGTGTGTGTGGGCTCATGCTGTAGAGCGCATGGAGGTCACAGGACAATTTGCAGGAGTTAGATCTTTTCTTCCATCATGCGGATCCCGGGCATAGAACTCAAATTGTCAGGCTGGGCAAGAGTCCTTACCTGATGAGCCATCTCATCAGCCCATAAATGGATTTTTTTTTAAAAAATTAACTTTATTTTATGTACATTGGTATGAAAGTGTCAGATTCCATGAAACTGTAGTTCAAGGTAGTTGTGAGCTGCCATGTGGATGCTGGGAATTGAACCCAGGTCCTCAGGAAGAGCAGCCCGTGCTCTTAACCACTGAGTCCCATAAATAGATTTTAAAAATAGCAACATCTACTTTCCTGATGTGTGAAAACAAGGTTCTAACTCGGCCTGTTGTTCCCCCCATACTCCCCACTTTCTTCTCTTGCCATGGACACAGATGCAACTATTGGTTTATGAGTTAGGAAAACAATCAGCTTTTCATACCTATGAGGTAAAGAAAACGAGGAGTGGCGGGAACTGAACCAGGCCCGTAGGAGCCCAGAAAGCACCTGCCACACACCATGGGTACAGGCAGGAATAAGGGCCCTGTCCCAGGTCATTGGATGCTGTGGACATTGGCACCTTTAAGCCATCTGTTTGTTTTAATATTGTAAAATTACATTTACATATATATGTATATATGCATGTATTGTGGACGGGAGCATGCTTGTGCCATGGACTGTGTATGAGGTCAGAAGATAATTTTGGGGGTCAGTTCTCTCCTACTACCTTGTAGGTCCTCTAGGATCTAACTCAGGCTTGGTGGTAGACATCTTTATTGACAAAGCCATCTCTCTGGCCCAGGCTAGACTAGTACTCATTGTGTAATTGAGGTTGGCCTTAAACTCACAACAGTGATCCGAAGGGCTGGGATTGTAGGTGTGATCCATCACAGCGCCTTGGCATCGGCACTTCTCTCCAACCTTAGCTGACCTTTAGCCTTTGACACATCAGGGGCTTCCCTTGGTGCACATCCCTGGACCAGCCAGGAAGGGGAGGAGCCGCAGAGTGAGGTGGCCACGTCTAGTGCTGTGGAAAGCAGGCACATGTACTTTCCCTGGGTCTCTGAAAGGCCACATTCATTCATTGTTTTAGTTTCTATCTCAGATTGCTCTGCTTCCCTTCCCCAAGGGATAACTTTCCCCACCTCTCCATGAGATACAAAACCAGGGCTGATTCCCAAATAGTTGGAATTCTTTTCTCTGTGCCACATTGACTTAGCTCCACTCTGTTTGGACAAAAGGGTGTAGGATTTGGACGTGCACCAACAAGGTTATAAAGAATTTTATCTTGGGATAAGGCTCTCAATGGCTGCTCTCTGAATCCTGGGGACCCAGGGACTTCTGAGAAAGCAGAAAGCACTTATCAGCCAAACAAATATTTTCCCAGCTTCCCTTCCATTGGAGCCACAATGGAGTCTACAATGAAAGCCACCCATATAGATTCTTGCTTGTCCTGTACACCCGCGGCCCTAAGGAAGGGATTCTGAAATAAATAAGGAAAAAGATGACGACAAAATCAAACGTATATAGGCTTTTACTCTGTTGCTGGTGCACTAGACTGGCCGGCTGGGTCTTCACTGTCCCTGCTATGGTTGTAGAATAAAGGACATCCATCCATAGTGAATGGGCTGTGTCCCTGGCCTGCCCCAATTGTGTCATTGTGTCGTATGCACCCTGGAATGTTTGGCCTTAGTGATAATACCATAGACTCTGGAGTCGGGTATTGCCTAGGGCCCAACCCCTGCCTCCAATTAGTAATTGTGCAACCCTGGGCAAGTCCCTTAGGCTCTCTGTGCCACAGATCTGAACTCTGTAAAATACAGGCTGCAGAAGCACCCACCTCATTGGCTTGTTGAAATCACCCAATGAAATCTGCAAGAGGCTTAGAAGAATTTCTGGCACTTTGCAAATGCTCAGCAAATGAGTTGTCTTCCTCTCAGCTCAAGCCAAAGCATGGGAAGGGAATCCTTTGTCCCTCCGCAGTTCTGGGACAGGAGCTGGGAAGAGCTGTCTCCAGCCTCTGGCTCAACCTCAACCATCTAACACAGAAGGAAAGGGCTGGGGCAAAGGACCCCAGCCCAAGGTGTTTGTCTCTGCATCTCCCTTTCCAAGAGTAAGAGGGCTTTAGCAATTTCTAACTGCCAGAAAAAAAAATTGAGGATAACAAAAGGAAAATATACTTGTGATAAAATTCATGCCCTACAAACATTTACAAAGTGAAGATAAAATGCCTCGAAGGCTGACTTTGTCCAATGAACAAGAAAAGGAAGGGTTTTTTTTTTTTTTGTGGTGCTGATCCTTCCTTGACCTGGTTCTTTGAGCTCTGCCGTTTGCAGGAGCAAAATGAATTATTGAGCGGTGAGCACAAGCCGTGTCCTGATGCCAGGCAGACACACCAGGGGACGGGATTCCTGTCTATTCTGCCTGCCTGATTTTGCTACTCCCAGAGGATCTGGTGCCACTGGTGTTGCGGTTTGCCAGTAAGTTATTATTTATGCCACACAGAACCCAGGGAGTCAGATTCCAAAGCGCATGTGCATAATACGTCTTCCGAGATAATCAACTACAGCTCAATTAAAAACACACGCACAGGGGTGGGAAAGCATGAATTATGTCTGTATGCATACTGCTTTCTGGTTTGGGTTTTTTTTTTTTTGATAGTGAACATCAGTGTAGGGTGTCATGCATGCTAGATCAGTGTTCAACCACGGATCTACACATCCTTATTGTATATGTAGCTTTAGATAGTAACTTCTCACCATCCTGAAAAGACAGTGATCTTAACTTCTAGTCTTACCAGAAAACAAGATTAAATCAATTCTGATAGGTTAGTAATTTTTTTCAAAACCCCAGACAACATTTCTGATAAGGGTACACAAAAGATAAATCAAGAGCAGTCAACACTAGAAGGAAAGCAACTTGTCCTTGAAGACACGAAACACCAGAGCCATCAATGTGCTTCCAGCCATGGTGGACTACATCCCCTTAAGATCTGACCTAAAATAGACAGTTCCTTCTGCAAGCTGCCTTTGTCAAGACATTTTGTTGTAGCAGAAAGACAGTGACTACTATAGCACCCTGCCAAAGGCACGTATCTGGCCAACCATTGGTGCTACCCAGCATGACTGATGTGTTTTGTATTAAGTCAATGGTTTAAGGCTTTGGCAAGACCAAACTTGTCCCTGCCCTTGATGTCACAACCCCAGGTACTTTCTGCCTGTGGACCCCTTGCCCCAAGTTCATGTAGTCTTTAAAACCATAGCATCATCAGAGATGACCGATGAGACAGGGCATGGGGCAAGGACTGAAGACAGCGAGCCTTGCACACTCTTGGCTTCAGTTAGCACAGCCCTTCCTTCCTACCTCTATCTTTTCTCATGATTACTCACCAGGCCTCCTTTTTACTTCTTAAAGAATACTTTTAGGGGCTGGAGAGATGGCTCAGAGGTTAAGAGCACTGGCTGATCTTCCGGAGGTCCTGAGTTCAATTCCCAGCAACCACATGGTGGCTCACAACCATCTGTAATGAGATCTGGTGCTCTCTTCTGGCCTGCAGGCATACAAGGAGGCTGAACACTGTGTACACAATAAATAAATCTTTAAAAAAGAATACTTTTAATAGATTTAAACATTTATATGGGGGCTAGGGAGACGGCTCAGTGGGTAAGGGCACATGCTTTGCAAACGCTAGGACCAGAGTTTGATTGCCCAGCATCCACGTTAAAAAATAGAACAAAACCAGACATGGTTGCACGTGCCTGTAATGGATATAGGTGGTTCCTGAGAGCTTGCTGACTAGCCAGCCTATTCAAAACTGTGAGCTTCTGGCTCAGTAAGAGACCATCTTAAAGGACAAGGAGGAAAGTGACGGAGGAAAACTCTTGACCTGCTATGGCCTCCGTACAGACATCCTGGCACATTCGTGTGCATGTAGCCCCTCCCCCATCTATGTGATTGAAGAATTTTAATTTTGACTGGGAGTCTTCTGTGGAAAGGCTTGCTCTGTAGTGTACTGGAAGAGCCCTTATGTCCAGGTAAAACATAACATGAATTCTGGAAACCTCCACCAGGATGTCCTCATACCAGGTCTCAGAATCCACAGACCATGGCCAAAGGCCAGTTGTAATATCCCACAAGTGGAAATCAATCAGATGTCAGTGGTCCTCAGTGTGCTGGGCTCTCAGAGGCAGGAGAAGGTCTTTTGTCTGACTTCTGTGATAATCCAAATGATGCTGTTCCCTTCTCTCCCAGGTCCATTCTCAAACCTCAGCTCAGAGCTTCTGAGGAAACCTCTCAGCCAAGAGTCAGCTGGCTGGAAGAAGTCAGGTAAGCTGGTCTAACCTGTTCATTCTAGACCTTTCTAAGGAGTCAGCTCCACACCACAGCCCCTGTCCCTTGTTTCTAGGTTAAGAAGAGTCCTTGTGCCTTGTTTCTAGGCTAAGAAGAGTTGACAAGCAGAGTTTCTGTTTTGATTCTATCCACCATGGGCTTTTCAGAGATGAGGCACTTTTTTTGCCAGACAGATCCTTGGGGGCAAGACAGGTAGCCTGACACGCCGCCTGCTGGTCTGAATGTGCTATCAGCAGCTTTCTGCTTAGAATTATGAATGGGGCTTGGGAATCAGGTTTACACAGACTCTGCCAATGATCCCAGGACACGGCACTATCTGAAAATGTTGCAAGGTGACTTCAACTTTTCATTCTAAATCTTAGATCCTACAAAGGTTTCTAATATGTCATGTGGAAGACATCAAAGGCACTCTTCACTTCAAGCTGTTTCAACTCCTGGATTTGTTTCTGCTCCTTAGCCAGGTAACCCCAGTTCCCTAACCAAATCCTAGTTGCCACGGCTACTAACAATGAGTAACCGCTAACTGAAACATTCCCTTCTGCTCCTCAGAAGCAGCAGATGTGCCTCATGACTAAGGCCGCCGACAGGAGCCTCTGGTGGTGACTGGTCTCCACATCCCTGACTACACAGCAAAGGGCATGATGGTGGCTGTCTCAAAGGAAGCAGGCTCAATGTTGTCAGCCAGGGACGCCTCTCCCGTGGTGGGTGGCCGTTAATGCAGAGATTCAGAACTGGCCAAAGTGCTGCGAAGAGTGACTGTTGAGTCCAGCTCTAAGTAGGACACCCCCCCCCCCCGGCCCAAAAAAAACCTCAGGGACATCACAGAGGAGAGGATGGGGAGAGTGTTGTGAAATACTCTAGGTGTTCTAGGTACCACGCGGCTCTTCCGCTCTCGAGCTCACTGCAGCTATGGGGAGCCGCACAAGCCCCACACAAGGTCACACCAGTGACAACAACCAACATCCCATCGTCACTCAGTGGGTGACAACCAGGCAAGCAAAGCATGTTGAGGACCCGAAGGTAGGAAGAAGATATGTCAAGCGTGCCTGGGGGAAATCTGTAGGGGAGTTGTTGGGGGGGGGGGGTGGATGTGACCAGTGTATACATGTACGAAAATTTCAAAGAAGAAACAAAATATTTAAAAAAAAAAACCCTCAAAACTAAAGACAGGAAGTAGTCCAGCAAAAGTGAAAGTGTGAAAGCGGAACCGCAGAGGCGCAAGGCCCCAAGGCGGCCTTTGACCCCAAGGCCTGTGGGGTTCCCGTAGTCTTGGTTGACCACAAGGTTGACCCTGCCCCTCGGGAGAGACTCTGGACATAAAGTCAGAGGAAGCTAAACCCACAGCTACCAATGAGGAGACGAGAAAGACATTTCAGAGGAAAATCCTTAACTTACAAACTCAAGGTGGGTCTTTTGGTGCACACCTAATAGTCTCAGCGTGCAGGAGGCCGAGGCAGGGGGATTGTGAGTTCAAGGTCAGTTGGAACTACACAGTAAGCCTGTCTCTCAAAACGCCAAAAAGAATGAATGGATGGATGAATGTCTAGACACACAAACATTCAGCGCAGTGGGCAGAGGCACCAGCTGCTGAGCTTGACAATCTGGATGGCATTCCTGGTGCCCAGAGGGTAGGAGCTCAGACTCCCGAGGAAAGTTATTCTCTGACCTCCCTAAGCACGCATAACAAATGGGAACCTCACCTCCACAAAATAATATTTTTTTTTAAAAGAAAAGAGAATGGTAGCTTGCCCAGACACAGAAAAGATGCTTGCTATGTGGCAGATTATGTAGAGAAGGCAAGCAGTGTCTACCCTCGTCTTGACAAACTGAACTGAATTTTTTTAAAAAAATTGTTCTATGTGTATGGGTGTTTTGTCTAAATGTATGTCTGTGCACTATATTCATACCTGTGCTCCCAGAGGCCCAGAAAAGGGTGCTGGATCCCCTTGAGTTACAGACGATTATAAACCACCATTGGGTGCTAGGAATCAAACCCAGGTCCTCTGGAAGAGCAGCCAGGGCTCCTCACTGCTGAGCCATCTCTCCAGCCCCAACTCGGAATGCTTCTAATGTTTTAAATTAGAAGGTAGTAAATAAGTCATAATTACATTCACTTCTCCATACATTGCTAACTTTGACAGGGATGTCATATGTGTTGCTGAACGTTTTTAAAGTTCGTGGCTTTATCATCACCTTTCTATGTTTAAAAATGCTTTGATGTGGGGCATGGAGACCCGCACCTCTAATCCCAGCACTCAGGAGGCAGAGGCAGGCAGATCTCTGAGTTCGAGGCTAGCCTGGTTTGCTGAGCAAGTTCTAGGACAGCCAGGGCGACACAGGGAAACTCTGTCTTCAAAACCGGAAAACCAACAATGATGAAAGTTGTCTTGAGGCAGAAGCTCCTACTCATCAGGCTGGCTTGGACGTCACTTTATCAGGCAGGCTATGCATTGGAGGGGACTCTTCCTCCACCTCCTGGGTCAGCTGTGATCCAGTGAGTGCAGTTTCCTATTGACTTTGAAACTCCCCTGTGTGGTTTTGGCTTTCACGGTTAGTTCTATGGTTGTATGCCACCTTGGGGCAGAAGTGTTCTGTGTCATCTTTAAGGCAAGGTAGCAAAGCTCAGATGCTCTCAAGAACCAGGACTGTAAAATAAATGACTAAATCAGGCAGAATGGTAGTGCACCTATGGCCACAGTCCCTCAGTCTCTGGGGAGTTCCAGAAAGCGTGCCTCTGAAGTCTCTTCTTGTCTACACAGAGTGCTACAGCTGCAGGTAGCTCAGCAGAAAAGCAGGTGCCTAGCTGGCACAAGGCCTTGGGTTCCATCTACAGGGTCAAGCAACCAGCCAATCAGCCAACGATAACAGAGAGGTTAGTTTCTATCCCACGTTAATCTCCATTCCACTGGAGGCATCTCACAGAAATGCTGGTCTGAGCTCGCCACATCTTCAAGAGACTCCTGAGATCTGGATTTACAGGTGAAATCCCACAATTTTAAAACAATGGCAATAGCTCAAATTTAAATTTCCCATGAACCAGCCAAAACACCAGCAGGCCAGGGTAATTATTTGAAAACACCCTCAGATGCAACCCTCCAGAGGAGGGCAGATGTAATCAGTCCTCCAGGGAAAGGTAGCTGTCAGAACCTTAGAACTGGGAAGAGTGAGACGTCAGGAGACAGTCTTCCCACTGTGCTACCTCAGTTGGGAGCAGAGCAGACTCAGGATTCTCATCTCTGCACCTCCATCTGAAGGAATTAATTCCGGAAGACAGTTTCCAGGCTGAGCGCCTGTGGGTTGTCTGAACTGAGGAACAGCTGTGCAGCGCGGATTAATTATTTTCACCTTAGCTAGATGTCAAGAGGAAGAAACTGGAATTCTAAAAGCCTGGGAGATAGGCACTTATGCTGCCTATGGAGGAAGGCATGTAAGATAAGCAGACGGCTGTCAGGAGTAAAGAGAGGGCTGCAAAGACAGGGTCTCACCAGGTACCACCCAATGGGAAAGCAGAGCCTGGAGGAGGGGGAGGCAGAGCAAGAAGCAGGCTTCATCTACTGTATCAGGGTGAGGGTTGCTGTTTTCCCTGTGCTATCTTGTGTTTATCAAGTCAAATGCAGAGCCTCTGAATGCTTTTATTCATCCACAGACTTGACACACAAAAACTCAAATTCTCTCTCTCTCTCTCTCTCTCTCTCTCTCTCTCTTTCTGTGTGCGTGCGTGTGTGTGTGTGTGTGTCTGTCTGTATGTGTGTCTGTATGTCAGGTGCACATATGCATGCATGTGTGAAGCCATTGGTTTTTCACTTGGAGAACTTGCCGACCAGGCTGGGCGGGCTGACTGACTAATGAACCCCAGGGATCCACCTGTGTCCACCTTCTCAGGAAATTATAGGCACACACCACCATACCTAAGTCCTCAGGCTTACAAGGCAAATAATTTTCTGACTGGGATGTCTCCCAAGCCCTGCAGCCCAGATATTTAAAGAAAGATAAGGTCCTCAAATTGAATTTTAGAACTATCCTTCAGTATCAATGGAGAGAGGAAAAAACCTTCTGTATTTGCTTGAATTTGTGTTTAAGTGGCAGCCACCTCAACCCGTAGGAGGACTTTGGGTTAAAAAAAATTCTAGGATCACTTAGCTGGTCCCCTAACCAAAGCAGGAATTTCCTCAACACTTTTGGCTACAGCTTGACTTGCTGGCACACCTCTTTAATCCCAGCACTGGGAGGCAGAGTCAGGCAGATCTCTGTGAGTTCAAGGCCAGACTGGTCTACATAGTAAGCTCTGGGTCAGCCAGGGCTATGTATTGAGGACCTGCCTCAAACACAAAACAGAACAGAACAAAACAAAACAAACATCATCTACAGCAAAAGTCTTGACCAGGGACTAGCGGGGCTTCTGTCTGCAGCTCCCCAGAGACCTGTCTCACCTTCACTAAGCCTGACAAACATCTTCACATCCGCACTCTGGCAGGCAAGAGAGAGACAGATGTTAAGATGGGAGTTTGACCACCAGCCTTCAGAACAAGAATAGAACATTTGCAAGTGGGAAGTCTAAGGTTAAAGAGCCACAACTGCAGAAAGAGGATCTGGAGGGCAAATATAATTAGCCATTTCAGGTCGAAAAGAAGAGCCACCTCACGGGGGAGGGAGGAATCAACCGCTAGCTTTAGGAAATGAAACTTTTTTTTGGTGATGTTGAACATGTACACACCCCCCCCTCCCCAGTGTGTTTGATTCCAAACCAAAGACCTGCTTCCTTTTTAGGAGTTATAGTGGAAACACCATAGAAAATGTGGTGGAAACAGCCTGTCTTACACTACTACAACAAATTTATGAAGCATCTTTCTCCTTGACCAAACCTCATTTGGATGCATACATAGGTTGGCAGAGTTGTGATCAGAGGGGTCTGGACCAGTCAGCTTGCACCTGTATGGCAAAACATCTTGGATAAAACCAAGTGAAGATTTATTGTGGTTAATGGTTTCCAAAGTTTTGGTCTATGATTGGCTCCATGGATTTGGGGTCCACAACTAGGCTAATGTCTAGCTGGGGAGTGTGTGGTAGAGCAAAAGCTGTTTCATATCATGGTACTGAGAGGGAAGGGAGGAAGGAGGAGGAAGAGAGAGAGAGAGAAAAAACAGACGAAAGAGAGGAAGGGAGAGAGGGTTCCAATGGATCTTCAAGAACGCATCTCCAATGATCTAACTTATTTCTATTATGTCCCCACTTTCTGGTGTTTCCACCACCTGCCCATAATACTACAGAGTGATGACTAAAACTTTCACCCTTGAGCCTTTGGGGACACACACTCCAGAATCCGAGCTGTAACCTAGTCTTGTCTTTTGAGAAATATGATTGTTCTTATGGTCCCATCCCTTCTTTCTTGTCTGATTTTGTTGCAATGGCAATGTGTCCAGCCCCAACAGATGTACCCAAGCTGGCAAATTGTTTAGCTTATCCTGTTGCCCGTTGTCCCTTTCAGCTGGGAGTGGGTTTTACCTGGTACTGGGTAAGGCAGGACATAAGGGTGTCAGCAGGGGGGCTCTGGGAGAGCCTTACCACCAGCACCCCTTGTTCTTCCTTCTTTTGTAGCAACTAGACATAATGGCTAGAGTTTTCTGTGACCAAGATGGAGTTCTCAAGAGAATGGCAGAGCCATTGGTCCTTGGCCAACATTACAAACCAGACTTCTTATTTTATGAGAAAATAACCTCCTTGTGTTGGCACTACTGTGGTCAGATTGCTACTTGCAGCTGAGCACAGTCCTAGTTGATTACAGCATTCAGTTTTTACTTAATTTCCTAAATATTCTCTGTAGTGGGTCTTCACATTGATTTCTATTGACACGCCCTAATTTGACCAAGTGTTTCTGCTGTTGGGATTTAGCTTGTCTGTGGTTAGTGCCTGTGATAATGCCCCCCACGAGATCTCTGAGTGAGTGTGCCTTTTATCTGGCTCAGTACTGGATTAAAGGTTAAGAACAACTATGGTTATCTGTCACGTTTCCTTTCAAATGTAGATGTGTAACACCTTGAGCAGCCTAAGGTAAACTTCATCTCATCAGGATTGGGCATCCCCACTCTTTTCTGTGTGTGTGTGTGTGTGTGTGTGTTTAAGGTGCAAAAGGTAGCATCAAATTTTGTTTGTTAATAGCTTAGTTTTAAGGTAAAGTTGGAAACGTCCTGGGTCCACCCACCGCAGTGGCTCGCTAACCCACTGTCTGCTGTAGAGTAGGGGAGAAAAAGAGTTGAAGGAGCAGAAGAGAGTTGCTGAGGGTACTCTCGAGTGTGACAGCACAGCCACTGTCTTAAATGCTGTGGGTTCTGGAGCCTGGAGTAGAACATTGTTTGCTAAATTCTAGGCCAGTGCTAATGAGCAATGGCCCAGACACCTGTGTGCCAGCTTCACAAAGGATCCCAACCTCAGCTACACTTCCCCATCTTATTTGAGCAGAAATCCTCACCAAAAAGCAATGGGGCTCCCCTCTTCCTCTCTTTCCCCACATCCTTGGATTGTGAGAGCATGCTCTCTCTCTACCTGGCTTCTGTTAACAGGGCTTTGAGCTGCAGACCAGGTCCCTAGATCCTGTCCTGCTGTTGACTTTCCATCTATGTGGCAGAGTACAGAGGCCTTCTGGGGGTAGATGGGACTGTAGAGGAGGTAGGGTCACAGAAGTGAGGGCTGTCAAAGAGACAACACACTTGTCCAAAAGGGTCCATTAGAAATATAGAAAGGGGGAGCCGGACGTGGGGTGGCACACACCTTTAATCCCAGCACTTGCGAGGCGGAGGCAGGCAGATCTCTGTGAGTTCGAGGCCAGCCTGCTCTGGTCTACAAGAGCTAGTTCCAGGACAGGCACCAAAGCTACAAAGAAACCTTGTCTTGAAAACACCAGAAAAAGAAATAGAAAAAGAAGAAATAGAGAAAGGGTCAGAGAGAAGCTGTCTGGTGGGGTGAGACTTGCTGTAACCAGGGGTGGCATTTCAGGTGGGCAACTTCTCAGCTTTTTGTTCCTAGTACATTACATAATGCGCAACTCATGGTGACACAAGGCATAAGTGGCATGCACGAACCTAACTTCCTTTGAAGCAGGCTTTCTCCTATGCACAATGATCTGCTCTCACTCGCCGCTTCTGCTCTGGATTAGTGACCAGCAGGGCTGGTTTTCAGGGGTTGCCAGCCTCCTCTGCTCACTGAATCCACCTGAGAAGCTTAACAGGCTCTCCATATGAAGGTTGCTCAGGCTTGAGTCTTGAACAATGAAGTCAGAATCTGCCCCAGGCGCTTTATAACCCCCAGGTCATTCCAATGTGCTGTGAGCACCGAGACCACGGAGTTGAAATGATCCAAGTGTTGACTAGAACCAGCTTTTCCTGGGTACCCACTGTGTAGTAAACACAGAGCGGGGCATTGGCAAGTGGTGGGGAGGTGGCAGTATTGTGTAGACAGAATCATTTGTTTTCAAGAAACTATAGTCCCCACACAAGCGTAAATGGTCATGGCCTCCAAAATGGTTGGTTTAGATTAGGGTTTCATGAAGCTGACATTTCTTGGTCCTGAGGCCACCTATTGCATTGTAGAATGTTTCAAGGAATCTCTGGTTTCAGTTCATCAGTAGGTGACAATAGCAATCTATAACACACACACACACACACACACACACACACACGCTCATATCATTTTACAACTGAAAATGTCCAGATATATCCTAACATGCCTCTGAGGTACGCCCCCCTCCCCCCTACTTCCCAAGAACCACTGGCCAGATGACTGATTATAGTGTTTTTAGCAAGACTCCAGGATGCCTGCTTCTACCTTCAAGTCTAAAAACAAACCCTGACCTAGAGCACTATTCTCTCACATTGGACTCCATATTCAGCATCTGTAGCAGCTGGATGCCCTGCTCCAGACCTCTGGAATCTATAGTTTGAAGACATTCTCTGGGTGGTTTGCACATGGGTTCAGTTGCGGGGTCACCTAACTGATGTAAAGAGGAAAGGAAGACAGCAGTTGCTGGGACAACCAGAAAGGGCTCAGCAGCGCTTTCTCTGGGCCTCGACAAGACACAAGCAGTCCCTAGACGGTTCAGGAGCCGGGAGCAGTGGGCCCTGGAAGGAAGGACGTCCAAATGGAAGGAAGGACTTCCAAACAGAAGGTAGCCTAGATTCCTAAGCAGCCAAGTCTCTTTCTATTCTTGCTTAATAGTTTTTTTTCTTAATTTCCTCAATCTGTTTGCTTATGCTTTGGACAGAAAACAATGTCCTCTGTAACTTATGCCCTGTGGTGACTGACAGCCATCCATGTAATCAGACAATTCTTTCAGATTCTCAAAAACCAAGTGATGGCTAGCAAAAACACAAGAGTATGTTTTTGACTAATGCATACTCAGATTTACCACCAGACATGTATTACACACACACACACGCTTCCATGTGGATTTGTCGTTTTCAGGGAGGGGCTTTGTGAATCATTTTATAAAGTTAATAACAACTCCTCTGATATTTTGGTGATGATTAATCCAGATTTTTTTTCTTATTGCAGATGTAACTTTCCATATCAGGCCTCAAATTTTGTATTTTTTAAAACCATAAAGCATGAGTGATCCCTTTATAGAGGGGTGTCAAAGTTTTGTGTTCTCTATGCAAGAGTGAGGCGAAGGCCCTTTAAGAAGTGATTCATGTCCCAGGGATAGGGTGCATGGAGCGCAGATGAAAAGGTTTGGAGGTAAGCACCTTTACCAACTGAGCATTCTTGTCAGCCCTATAGAAGATTTTCTTATCCAAAACTACAAGAATACACAAATATTGTAGGGAAGAATATAGTTACAAAGTGCACCCATAAGACATAGTCAAACAGAGGCTGGAAAGATTAAGAGCACCTGCTGCTCTCATAAAGGACCTGGGCTCACAACCACCTGTAACTCCGGCTCCAGGGCATCCAACGCCCTCTTCTGGCCTCTGTGGGCACTGCACACACATGGTACACATACAGAGAAGCATGCATGTATGCTCACACAACGCCATACACACAATGAATGACAAACAATTAGAAGTACAACCACCTGTCAGAAAACGGTTTATCCATATACTATATGTTCTTTATTTCCTACCTTTGAAAATTATAGTAATGTCTGACATGGTCAAGGAAATAAGTTCACTAGAAACCACAGCTCTGAGGAAGTATGTTTTGGTTTTTTGGAGCCATTACGCAGCTCCATGGTAGGGCACTGACATAGAATGTATTCAGTCCCGGATTTCATCACCTGCTGCTCAAAATATACAAACTCCCCACTCCCAAAACAATCCCTAGCTCATGTATTCTCTTTATAAAAGAGCCCAGAGAAGCAATGGTATTCTTTGAGAATAATCTTTTGAACACATGACATTTTCTTCTTTTCTGAAGAAACATTCAACTTTGTGCCATAGAACTCTTTGGAAACATTGAAAACATGATGGGGACCTGCTCTGTCTCACGTGACGTCAGTCAGGAATAATGCATACAGGAGCCATGGAGACCTGCCTGGGAATGTCACTGCTGGAACTTTCTGAGCACTGCTAACACTGGGGACGATTGGATGCCAGACCTGTGAGGTTTAGCCACAGTGACCGCCAGCTCACCTCCTGTGGTTTGTAGTAAGTCTAGTACAGAAGTGGCTCACGGCCATTTCACAGGGTTGTAGACCCCATGGATCCTCCATGGGGGAAATGGTGGTGAGAGGAGGGATCTTTAAGGGATGGAACCTGAGGGAGAAGACTGGGGATTCCTCATCAGGATGGATGCTGGTCTCAAGAATGAGCGAGTTCTCTTGAGCGTGGGCTGCACACCTGAATCGCCTGCACATCCCTGATGCCCGTGGCACGTCTTCACCATGGTGACGGTGAGGACGTCATTACTGGGATGCCAGTGTCACGCCCTGCAACCTCTAGAGCTGTGAGCTAAAGAAACTATTTGTCATTTAGCACCCAGGTACGTCGTTAGAGCAACATAAAATGGACCAATAGACTGATATCCAATCTCATGAGCCAAATCGTAAGCCGACTCTCTGCATACGTGCAGACGGCCCTCCCCCGCTTCTGAACTCTCCATCCCAGGACCCTAAGTGGTGGCATGTCCCTAGACGGTCCTCACAAGCCAGGTCTCACAGCACTGCAGCAGCACACACTTGTGATCCTGCACTTGAGGTGTGGAGGCAGGAGGAGCAGAAGGTCCAGGACAGTCTCAGCCACACAGCAAATTCAAGGTCAGCCTGGGCTACATGAAATCCTGTCTCAAGAAGGTGTGTGCCTGTGTGTGTGTGTGTGTGTGTGTGTGCCTGTGTGTGTGTGCCTGTGCATGTGTGTGTGTGTGCCTGTGCATGTGTGTGTGTGTGTGTGTGTGTGTGTGTGTGTAAGAACTTTCTTCCCAGGCTTCTATATTTGTTATTATTATTCATTCACTTGCCAGACGAACATTCATGGAATACCTACAAGACAACCCTGTCGACGCCGTGCTGAGGTAGCAACCACGTAGCAGCGTGGCCTAGCCTCCCTGACTTCCTAAAACAAAAGATCTTATCAAGTATTTGGTCACAACAGGGACAGCAACTAAGATGTCCAAAAAGGATTGTCATACTTGGAATGCCTGCTGTGGAGCAGACACAATTACTAATTTTTCTTTGCAAAATAAATTGTATTCTTCTCTGGACCCTAAGGTTTCTTTTTTTTTCTCATTTTTTATTAAAAATTTCCATCTCCTCCCATCTTCCCCCTTCCTTCCCCTTGGACCCTAAGGTTTCAAATTGCCTTTCAAATGGGACCCAGTAACTCATCCCCACAAATTCCAATCAGTGTCTACTTTGAAAAAAAATTAAAGATCCATTTATTTTTACTTTCATGTGTATGAATGTTTAGCTTACATGCATGTATGTGCACCATGGGTTGCATTCCCCGGAACATGGATGCTGGGAACTGAACCCAGGTCCTTTACAAGCGCAACACGTGCTCTTGACTACTGAGCCACCTCTCCAGCCTAGTCCCCTTAAAGTTGATCTGTCTTTGTCACCAATTCAAGTGAGAGGTGACCTGGTACTTTCTGTTCCTGAGGTAGTAGGTCTTTTGGCCTGTCCTCAGAGGAAGTCACTCTTTGTTGGCTTCCTTTTCCCTGTAGGCTGAAGGAGGCACTGCACCCGAAGGCTGGATTTTATCCTCAGCTCCACACCAGGCACTTCAAGTGTGACAATCTTTATGGACACCTTAGTTACTGTCCCTGTTGTGACCAAATACGTGTTAAGAAACAACTTAAAGGAGGAGGGGTAGATCTGAGCATATATCCAAGGCAGGGGCTACAGTCTCTCCTAGGATTGGTGGGAGGCATGGCAGTGGCAGAGTGAGGTGGCTCATGTTGTATCTGTGATGGGGAAGCAGAGAGAAGACAGAATAAGGTAGGATAAGGATCCTTAAGGACCACTTCCAGAGACGCACTCTCTCCAGTTAAGCCCCACATAGCCCTGCCCCACCTGGGGACCAAGTGTTCAAACACTGGAGCCCATGGGGGGATTTGTATTCAAACCACAGCGCTGTACACCTTGTGACTGTGACCTATGGGAGCATTAGCCATAAATGGAGTGAGTAAGATTCTCCCCTGCACACAAGAAGCAGATGCACAGGAGGTTCCTGTTGCTATGGCAATTTCATCTACCTCTTGATTCTCTCTACAAGTCCTCTCTCTGCATTCCAGTCTTATTCACACCTTTGAGCCATGGCCCCTTCCTTCTTGGCCAGACCCCCTCCCTGCTTTGTGGTCTTAGGCAACTCATGGCTTAAACTACATTTTCTCTCACTGACTCTAAAATCTATACCCACATGCGGGCTTTGCTCCCAGACTCTTGACCTGTTCTTCCAAATGCCCTGTATTCCTTCCCGATCAGAATGGCTGCCGTAAAGAAAATAAATAGCAACAAATGCTGGTAAGGACAGAGGGGGGAAGATCCCTTACATGGAGGGTGGGAATGTCAACTTGGTGCCACCACAATGGAAATCACTATGAAGGTTTCTCCAAATATAGAAAAAGAAGTACTACATGATCCAGCTATACAGTTCCTGGGTATGTACCCAAAGGGCCCTAAGACATCATACCACAGATACACTTGTCTGCCCGTATTCATTGATGCATTAGTCCAATATCCAGGAAGTAGAACCAGCCTAGATATTCATCAACGCACAAGTAGATAAAGAAAATATGATACATTGATACACTGGAATTTTACTCAGCCAGAACAAAGAATGAAATTATATCATTTGTAGTTAAGTGGATGGAACTGCAGATTTTTATTTTGAGCAAAGTAAGCCAGACTCAAAAAGAAAAAAAGACCAACTTCCCATCTCCCCCAGCATGAGAAACACACACAGATCTGACAGGAAAGTGGAAAGGGGCGCTGTGAAGAGAAAGGGGAGCCTAAAGGGAGGAAGGGCTCAAAAGAAGATAACAGAGGAAGGAACACACATGATTTCATGTTTTATCTCATATGCAGAATCTAGATTTTGCATACATTGTCTGACTGTCTCCTCTCACCCATCTCTCAGTATGCATGTATGTGTATGTACCACAGAACGGGAAGGGCAGCATTTTGGATGAGGAAGGGACCAGCAGGATGGGAGTGGGGCAAATATACAATGACAGATACATGTGAAAATATCACATTGGAGCCCATTATTTTGTATGTCAAATAGAAATACTATTTTTTATTTACTTGTGTTATTTTGCTTTTGAGATAGGGTCTTACTATGTAGTTCTGACTGTCCTGGAACTCACTATGTAGACTAAGCTGACCTTGAACTCAGAGCTCGGCTGCCTCTGCCGTCTAAGAAATACTGGGATTACAATAAAAAAAAAATGGAGAACAGACCTAAACAGAGAACTGTCAATAGAGGAATCTAAAATGGCTAAAAGGCACTTAAGGAAATCCTCAACATCCTTAGTCATCAGAGAAATGCAAATCAAAACAACTCTGAGATTCCAACTTATACCTGTAAGAATGGTCAAGATCAAAAACACTGATGACAACTTATGCTGGAGAAATTGTGGGGTAAAGGGAATACTCCTGCATTGCTGGTGGGAGTGCAAGTTGGTACCACCCCTTTGGATATCAGTATGACAATTTCTCAGAAAATTAGGAAATAACCTTTCTCAAGATCCAGCAATACCACTTTTGAGTATATACCCAAAGAATGCTCAATCGTACCATAAGGACATGTGCTCAACTATGTTCACAGCAGCATTGTTTATCATAGCCAGAACCTGGAAACAACCTAAATGCCCCTCGACTGAAGAATGGATGAGGAAAATGTGATACATTTACACAATGGAGTACTACACAGCAGAAAAAAACGACAGCTTGAAATTTTCAGGCAAATGGATGGAGCTAGAAAACATTTTGAGTGAGGTAACCCAGACCCAGAAAGACAAATACTCGTAAGTGGCTTTTAGACATAAAGAAGAAAAAAAAAAAAAAACCAGCCTACAATTCACAATCCCATAGAACCTAGACAACAATGAGGACCCTAAGAAAGACACATATGGATCTAATCTACATGGGAAGTAGAAAAAGACAAGATCTCCTGAGTAAATCGGGAGCATGGGGACCTTGGAGGTCTGAAGGGGAGGGGAGAGGCAGGAAGGGGAGCAGAGAAAAATGTAGAGCTCAATAAAAATCAATTTAAAAAAGTTTTACCTTTGTTTTTATTTTTTATGTATAACTTTTCGCCTGCATGTATGTCTGTGAATCATGTGTGTGCAATGAACATGGAGGTGAGAAGAGAGTGTTGGATCGCCTGGGACTAGAGTTACAGACAGTTGTGAGATGCCTTGTGGGTTTGGGATTCGAACCTCTGTCCTCTGGAAAAGCAGTCAGTGCTCTTAACTGCTGAGCCACAACTCCCGCCAGCCCCAAATGTGGCTGCCAGATTCTGAGGTTCACAAAATACCAGTGATTTGAGCGAGCCGCGCGGTGGCTCACGGTGTAGAGCGCGCGCGCGTGCGTGCGTGTGTGTGTGTGTGTGTGTGTGTGTGTGTCCGCGAGTTCGAATCCCGTGTGTGTCTTGTTGTGTGCTGCTTGTGCGAGCCTTGCGTGTGTGTCCCTCCTCCCACGCTGTCTTGTGGGAAAAAACAAAACAAAACAAAACAAAATACCAGTGATTTGGTAGGAAGTTTTCCCCGAGTTTCCACTTTAAGTGAAGTTCTAAACCATGGACTTGGAAGAGTTTATCGCAGTTTCTAAATCAGTAGAACCCAAGAGCTTATTTGCAAATCTTGCAAATCATGCAAATCATGCAAATCATGCTTCATCCAGTGGTGAAAATGTGGAGTTCTCTTCTGGAGTCTGCATAACACATTCGCTAACGAGGAATGTGAGCACAGTGGAGAATGCCAGAAATTCTCAGAGATCGTTTTCTAGGAGCAGGGAAAAGAAAGGAAAGCCTGTGTAGTTCCTGGGGAAGGGCCCAGCTGTCCCAAGGCAGGAGAGGTGCAGAGGCAGCTGGACTTTGCTGCCCGTAGACTGGGGTCTGAGGGAGGGATTTCAAGGAAAAGCTGGGGTAAGGAGTGTACCCCGGTAAGTACTCTAGAGGCTAAGGCGGGAGGATCCAGGGCCAGAGTGAGAGAGACCCAGTCTCAAATTAAAACAAAACAAGTAAAATCCAATACATTTGAGTCAAAACCAAACAAGAAGCAAGCAGGTGTGGTGAGTTAGGGGTCAAGACTCAGTCGTTTTCAAGAGAGACAAATGGAGGTTGGATTTTTTGTTGGTTTTTTTTTTGTTTTTGTTTTTGTTTTTTGAGACTGGTTTCTCTGTGTAGCTCTGGAGTCTGTCCTGGAACTTGCTCTGTAGAGCGAGCTGGCCTCAAACTCACAGAGATCCACCTGCCTCTGTCTCTCAAGTGCTGGGATTAAAGGCGTGCGCCATCACTGCCCAGCTGGTTGGAATTATTTTTAAGTTATTTCGGTTACTGCAGCTTTTGATTTTAAGGAGGGGTTTATCTTTCACTTGTTTTTTAGTAGAACTCGGAACTAGGTGTGGGCCATGTAAGCACCAGGACTAGACTATGGAAGGAAGAGATTGTATTATTCAGGCAAAATAAGAAAGAAAGAAAGAAAAAGAAAGAAAGAAAGGAAGGAAGGAAGGAAGGAAGGAAGGAAGGAAGGAAGGAAGGAAGGGAAGAAAGAAAAGAAAACAGATTTCTTCCTATTTTTTTCTCTCTGTACATTTATTGAACCAGGATTTTGGGAAAATGCCAAGTCTCTAGTGCTACCAGAACCAGGGCATGACAGGGAGATGTGACAGGATTCTTGCCACTGAGGAGCGTGGGTCAGAGGGGAGACACTGAAACAAACTTACAACTGTCTACACAGGGCAGGTGTACTATGATGGGAGTGTGCACAGGACACACAGGAACACAAATACGGAATGGCTGCTTCTGCTGACTGGGTAGGAGCTTGGCTTAGGACTCTCTGGAGTCTTGCTTGCAATGCCTTCCGGTATTCAGAGAAGCCAACCCTGGTCTATGAAATGATTTCCAGAACAGATAGGGCTACGCAGAGAAACCTTGCCATGAGGGGAGAGAGAGAGAGAGACAGAGACAGAGACAGAGACAGAGACACAGAGAGAGGTGTTTATGTGTGTTTAAGCCCCATGCAGAGGCTCCATATCTCTAGCCGCAGTTCAATATTTTGTAAATTAAGATTTGAGTGCTTATATATAAACATACATATATATGCACACATGTGTATATTTTCTGCTCTTTGAACATGTTTCCCAAGTTTGATATGTTGGAAATTTGGCCCCCGAAGCAGTTGGTTAGAGAAGGCCTGATTGGAATATTACCAATAGAAATGACGTTCACACAAGTGTGTGTGTGTGTGTGTGTGTGTGTGTGTGTGTATGTGTGTGAGAGAGAGAGAGAGAGAGAGAGAAAGAAAGAGAGAGAGAGAGACAGAGACACAGAGAGAGGTGTTTATGTGGGTTTAAGCCCCATGTAGAGGCTCCATATCTCTAGCCGCAGTTCAATATTTTGTAAATTAAGATTTGAGTGCTTATACGTAAACATACATATATGCACACGTGTATATTTTCTGCTCTTTGAACATGTTTCCCAAGTTTGATATGTTGGAAATTTGGCCCCCGAAGCAGGAGGGACCAGGGCTGCACATCACTGCTGTAGAACTGCATTTCTATCCTCATTTGCTGTGCTGCAAAGCCATTTATTAGAAGGTGGCCCTGTCTGCTTCACACCGTGGGGGAAGACGCTGCGCGCTTTATCTGTTTTACCTGAGAATCCAACATAGACTCTGTTTCCTGGGACTAGATCTATACAAATATTACACTTTATGTATTTGTGTTTTTATATAAAGCAAGGTAAGTTTGAAAAAAAAAGTTGTACACGTCGTATAAAGATGAATTCAGCATGGACCTATCAACACTGAGCTAGGAAACCGTGGGAGAAAACACATGACTAGGTCTCTGTGACCTGAGAATGGGTCACTATGTCTTAAAGATGAAACCAAAACATCTGACAAAAAATAAACAAATAAATGTTAACAAAGTAAAAATATTTGCACTTCAAGGAACACCATTAAGAAATGAGAAAGAGCTCACAGATGAAAGAAACTGTTTGCAAACCATGTGTCTGACAGGGAACTCTGGAACTATCAATAAAACAGGACCCTATTTTAGCATGAACATGGAGTTTGAAGAGACATCTCCTTGAAGAAGACGAAAACGGTGAAAACACACTGAAGAAGAGGCTTAACTGATGTCAAAGTCAGCAGGAAAATGAAGCAAACTACTGGCCAACACCTAGTGCATGGCTAAACTGAACTAGATAATCCCAAGGGTCAGCAGGTGCGGGGAAACAGGAGCAGCCATGCCTTGCTAGGGAGGCTGTGCGAGGACACAGCTAGGAAGGGACCCAATCTCACCTTTCCTCAAAAAGCAAGATTGCCAGATGAATCACAGCAGGACCCAGCAATTCCCCCTTCCAGGTGCCCAAGAAAAATAAAAGCATATGCTCACATCAAGACTAAAACACAATGATTTGTAGGAGCATTTCCCCAATAGCCCGCCCTCAAATGGGAACAATCCGAAAGTCAATCAAGTGAACAATGGATAAACATGAGGTCTACTGGATACAATGGGATTTAGCTGGTAACAGAAAAGCTAGAACTACTGCCACATACTAAGGCACAGAACTTTTGAAATGTTCTGTAAAATCAAAGAAGCCAGACACAAAAGGCCACTGATTGAAATCTTATGATTTCGCTTATATTAGATAACCAAAAGTATGCAAGTTCATAGAAACAGAAAGTGTTAGTGTTAGTAATAGATTAGTATTGTTTCCAGTTGGGTTGAGGGGAGGAGAAATAGAGAAGGCCTCCTTAAGGGCGTGTGGCTTCTTTTCACTTGGAGTGATGAACATATGGGCAGTCAGGCAGTTCTGAGAGCCACGTTGATACGAGGCATCCTTAAACCATCAAACTGTAGGTTTTTAAAAGCAAACTTTATAGTGTGTGTTCGGTTTTCAAATTTTTATGTGTGTGTGCACGTCTGTCTGTCTGTGTCTGTGTGTGCACTTGAGAGTAGGTGCCTTTGGAGGCCAGAAGGGAGCATTAGATTAGGAAGAGTTTGAGTTTAGGGGATTATTCATGACCCCAGGTGGTTGCTGGGTCTTCTATCAGAGCAGGAAGCGCTCTTGACGGCTGAGCCATCTTTCCAATCCTGAATTATATTTTAATAAAGCTGTTTGGTTTGGTTTGGCTTTTTAAAGACTCCATATCCTGTACCGCAGAGAGGAAGTTCCGGGACAGCCAGCTAGCTGTTCCCAAATCCGAGGGTGATCCAATTACGTAGCAGGTTCTGTTGTCAGTCACTGGGAACTTTTGATTTCTTTCTTTTCTCTTCCTCCCCAGAGGTGAGCAGCTGGGGTTTGTTCTCTGGCAAGGGTGAGGGGTTCATTAGAATCGAAAAGAAAATAACATCCTGCTTGCTGGCGTCGTCAGCAGCGCTCACAATCCTCCTCCTCCTTCTCCTCTCTCTCTCTCTCTCTCTCTCTCTCTCTCTCTCTCTCTCTCTCTCTCTCTCTCTCTCTCTCTCTCTCTCTCTCTCATTGCTAAATAAGTACAGACACCAGGAAGGAAGCTGTAACTTTTGATTGGAGGACACTGGAAGTTAGTGATCTCATTCTCAGAAGCACTTCCCTGGTGGTCTGAGACAGTAGGGTGGTCTTGGGGGGGGGGAGGGGAGCCAGCTGTGCACAGGGTGAATGAGGGACACAATGAAGTACAGCAGTATGCTAGAGACCCAGGGGGTGTGTGTGTGTGCACCATTCCCATTTGGCTTTAACTCTTTTTGAGAGAGAGTCTCACACTATAGCCTAGGCTAGCCCATAATTCATTCTAGCCCAGGCTGGCCTAAAGCTCACATCAATCCTCTTTCCTTAGACACACAATTGCTAGATTACAAGTATGGCAACAATGATTAGCCAGCCTTCCCCAGTGTTCGACACAGAAGCTGTGTGACATCTGCTGTTTGTGAAAATCTTCATTGAAAAAATACTGGCAACCCAACTTAAAGACACTAAAATCCTGTATGGGGGCAAACAGAGCCTTTGTGGCCCGAATTCCCGCCATAGACTGCAAGGCGTGAGCCCCAGTGGTGCCACAGGTGGTCCCCGCCCGGGATCTTCTGCGTGATTCACATCAGACTCCAGTCAGTGTTGGGGTGGTGCTTGGAATTCATCTAGTTTTACCCCCAACGCTGAGTTGACCGGCCTTCTGCCACACACAGGCATTTTGAATTTAAGGAATTTCATAATTGAAACCAGGAACATGCTGTTTCTTTGTCGGCATTAAACAAACAGACAGACAGACTACCGTAGGTTAAGGATCCAGCCGAGGCCGTGGGGTGAGGCAGGCCCTGGGCTCCTGTTATATGAACCGGAAGGGGAGGTGGGCAAGGGCGTGGGCCTAGGATATGAACCCAGAAGAGCTTCCATGTTGGTTCTGTGGTCTGATTGCTCTGGAGTGACGCTGCTCTCTCACGGCTTGTGCTAGGATATTTTTCAGACATCATTTGTTAGAATGTGTAAACAAAGTTGGAGTGAAGGTATCTAGAATTCCCAGGAGGAAATGAAGCTTCCCACTTGGAGCAGAACTCAGGACTTATGTCTGAGTGACTCCTTTCACGAAGGAAGGAGGTAAAAACCTACAAGAGTTAAAGTACTGAATCCCCTAAAAAAACGCCAGGGTTTGCTGCTGCATCTTGGTGTAGCTCAGACTCCTCCTAAGGAGTCAATAGAGACTATGTGACTCTCCAGTGTAGTGACATTCCACTTGCATTTTAATAAACAAAGCTTGCCTGAAGATCAGAGAGTAAAACAGCCGCACTCATCAGCCTTACAGACCAGGCAGTGGTGACACACACCTTCAGTCCCTTAATCATTCAGTTCTTGGAACGACGCGATGACTAAGAAAAAATAAATTGAAAGAAGCTGGTATTTTTTTTTTAGACCTTCAGAACGACTTTGACAGAATAATGAGATAATGATAATAAGTCATCTGCCATCACAGCCGGCTGGAGGCCCCTGCTTCTGGAGCCAGATGTGGTGTGTGCCTGGGAACGCGATCCCAGCCCACTTCCCTCATGCCCTCTTCCTAAAGAAATTCTCTTGATGACTGCTAATTAGTGCCCAGTGACAGGTATTCTGCCGCTTCTGTTCGGAAGGGATGCAGGAAACAGCAGAAGTTGGGAGCAGGGAGGAGAAATGAATGAACCAAACAGCCAGCACGTCTAGCTGGTCTGTGCTGGAGTCCCTGAAAGTTGTGCATGATTTGTGGGCCACAGAGTTTAATCCTTTCAATTACGTTCCTGGGAATGAATACAAAAACAGGACCAGACAAATCCATGGAGAAGACCCTGAGAGATCGTGCACGCGGCGTGTGAGGGTGAGCTTTCAATTGTTTCCTTTTGGTGTGGTACCCGCACACATTTGACAAGCCACGGGAGGAATAAGAGCCCTGGCAGGAATGAGGAACAATGACCCCTTATTAAATGCAGAGATAGTTATGAGTCACATGACGTCAACAAAAGCCTTAGTTCTGGCAGTTAGCCTTTCTTTTCTTTTTGTGGCATTTGAATTTGGTCCCTTTTCTTTAATTATGTATAACTGCCTGGAGTATTGCAATGACATGCTGGAACATGATGCCTTCCGCAGGGGAGTGGAGCCTCTCAGCCTTGCCATCTTATGAGCCAAATACTAAATTTCAGCCTGTCTCTCCTCTAAATGGAGGTAGGAACCTTCTAAGTGTTTTGTGTAAGTCCAGGCAGGGGTGGTGGAGAACAGTCGGGCAAATTCTGACAAACATCGCTTCAGGAGTTCATTTATGCTTTGACTAAGAAGCCTGAGTCAAAGGCTGCTGGGTTGTCATGGCAACACTCACACACACACACACACACACTCACACACACACACACACACACACACACCCCTCTGGCATAACAGTTTCTGAAATAACACAACCTTTGCAACAGGATGGGCTGCTGTGGAGGGTAAAGCTGGCTCATCCACAAGGTCAGGGGGGATGGTGCTTGTGACTCCCCCCCAACCCCGTGCAGCTCCACAGGGCACGGCATCCCTGGGTTAAGCCATATTCCTAGCTCTGTGCCAAGTCATAGCCTCCTCCCAGGAGGAATTTTTGGTTTATCCCTTTCACCAATGATCTCAAACACCGGAGGGGAACTGGAGGAGTCAGAAGGGAGCCCACCACAGCAGGAGGTGGAGTTGAGCATGGCTAGGAAGACTTCTTTGGAACATACAGGTCTAACACTGAGCAGTAAATACCACCGGCTCCTGAGAAACAGAGCGTCAACAGTAGAATTGAATTCATATGTCATAAACAACAACAACAACAACAACAAAACCCACACAGGTGGAAAAATCCGCATGGAATGGAAGCTGGGCTCCTGAAGGTGAATCTCAGCAAGGTACAGCAGAGGGGAAGGCTGAGGCATGCCCCTCCCACTAGGCTTGACGTGAAACCACGGGGACCCTATTCATGAGAAGCAAAATTAGCCTTGTGTTCAATTTTCGTGACATTTGCGGTGGCAGTAAATGCTCCCCAGCAAGACTTAATTGCCACTCAAGCACCTGAGAGGAAAGAAGGTACATAAAGCACCTGATTGTTAAATGACAAGGTCTGCTTGAAGCTGGGAACATTCAGTAACTACAGATGGAGCCGGCAGCACAAGCAGCCCACAAATCACAGTCCCATGTCTGACGACAGCAGTACATTCGCCCCATTTTTTTTCTCTCTAGACCGTGAATATTTGGGTCTAAATACTCCCAGCTCCTCAGTCCTGTTTTTCTGTCTTGTGATTAGCCAAAAATTTTTTAATTACAATTTTAATTTTGGATGTCGTGGGAGTTTGAATGTAATTGTCCTCCATAAACCCATAGGGAGTGGCACTATGAGGAAGTGTGGCTTTGTTGGAGTAGGTGTGGCCTTGCTGGGGGAAGTGTGTCACTGTGGGGGTGGGCTTTGAGGTCTCTTACGCTCAAACTGCACCCAAGGAAACAGTTTACTTCCTGTTGCCTGTGGATCAAGATGTAGAATTCTCAGCTCCTTCTCCAGGCCCGTGTCTGCCTGCACGCTGCCGTGTCCTGCCATGATGATAAGGGACTAAACCTCTGAACTGAAAGCCACCCAGTTAAGTCTTTTCCTTTATACGAGTTGCCGTGGTCATGGTGTCTCTTCACAGCAATAGAAACCTAAACTATAACAGATGCCTACGACAAGTTTTAAGATCTAGAGAGAAAGATATTCTCATGGTATATGCCTGGGTATTGCACTTGGACCTGGTCAACCCCTACAGTGCAGGAACAGAACTAACACCTGTGTCGGGAAGAGAATGGAAAAGAAATCAAGCCAGCTGGCAGGCTTTGGGGCAGAGCAGAGAGGCTGGCACGGTGTTAGAAGAAAATACATACCCTTTCTAGGCAGAGCAAAGGTTCTGAGATTGACTTCAGTTTCTCGATCTTCACTGTGCTCCACCCACACCGCTCAGTCCATTGCTTTGTGTTTGAGACAGGGGTATTAATGTAGTTCAGACTATCCTCAAACTTGCTACCTAGCCAGGGATGACCTTGAGCTTCCGATCTTCCTGAGTGCTGGAACTGCGGGTTGTGACACCATGCCCAGTCTTATTCTGTGCTGGAGAGCAAATGGAAGGCCTCTGGGTAGGCTAGGCAACAGCGGCAACCCGCGGGCTGTCCCAGTGAGAGGATTTGAGATACTCCACAGCTTTCTCCTTGGTAGCTACTAAGTCCTTTCTCAAGAAGTCTTCAGATGCCCCCCCCCCCCCAAATTTCTCCCATACTGTACCACCTGAGTGTGACTTCCCTTTCAGCCCTTAGTCGTTCTCCAGTGTTCTCCCACTGTGCCTGATAACCATTCCTGAGAGCTGGGATCTGCTAAAATGGATACAGTTGTATGAGCTCAGTGGGCTCCATCCGGTCGCCGATGGGCATGTGGGCACCCACAGGAAATCGTAGTTCTGTAAACTTTAGAGCCCTTCTTTGTGAGGCTCGGAAGTCCTATTTTGGTTCTTCATAGAATCTCTGAGAGTCATATTTCTTCTTCAGCATGGAAGTATGAGAGTCACTGGGAAGTAGGAAAAGCCTGTGAATGAAGTTCACACAGCACCCAGGGAAAGCATCAGATTGCATTCATAAATCTGGGGATGACATCAGTTTCCTATGACTATGATGTCTGTAACAGTCTGAAGTAGTTAGGCTTTGTGAAACGCTATCGTGGCGCCACCTTGTGGCAACCACCCAGAATGCTTATGGAACCTGGAACTTTTCAATGGCAACAGTTTTGGCTTCTCAGAAGACAAACTCATCAATGATTTTACATTAAAGGAACAACATGGAACACAGTCTAGGAAAATTTAGGAAAATCCAAAAGGCAGAGGGAGCTTTTAAAATTTTTGGCTGAAGTGAACCCAATGAGGATTCATAATAGTTACTATGAAAACAAAAGTTTTGTATGGGATATTCATCGCTAGATTTCCTTCAGCATCCTTAGATTGCATTTCCACCCTGTTCATTTGTCATGCAGAATTGACCACTTGTTGGTAAAAAAGGTTCCCATGTTCTAGTTTATGCTAATTGTTTTCACAGGCTCTTGAACTTCTTTTTGCTTATATTTCCGATAGTTTTTGATTAGCAGTAATCTCTCTGTGAGAGGAGACCGTGATCAGGAAGAGGGATGGAGATAGAGGTGGGGTGAGCAGAGGTGGAGGCCAGGGGAAGGCATCCGATTCCTGGAACTGGAGTTACAGGTGGCTTGAGCTATAATGTAGGTGTTGGGACTCAAACCCTGATCTTGGGAGAGCAGCCGTGCTCTTAACCACTGAGCCATCTCTTCCAGCCACAAGGGAGCCACTTTTGAAAGCACTGTGCTCAGCAGATGGTTCTACAAATGATAGTTACTTATAAGTTAAAGACTGAACCAAACCGCTCAAAACTCCATAAAAGCTATAGCTTTCAGGCCTATGTGACCACTCAGGCTACTGTGTGCATGGGGAGGGGGCAGGGAGGGCATTGTTTGTGTTTCCATTTGTTGTAGTGGTGGTGGGGCATGTTTACATAGCCACACCTTTTCAGTGTGCAGAGAAGAGAGTGTTAGGTTTGCCCACCACAGGTTTAGGATAGTTCACATGGGGTGCTCTAGAGCTTTCCTGTGCTATGCAAATAAAGACAGAAGACAGGACAGGTGTGGAGGGTTCCCCGGTAATACCGGCACCCAGGAGGCTGAAGCAAGAGAAGTTTCAGGCCGGCCTGGGCTGCATAGTGAATTCCCGACCAGCCAAGGCTACAGAGTGAGACCCTGTTTCATAAAAGCAAACAAAATGAAATGAAAAAGAGAAAGGACTGGGGACAGATTGCAGACATTAGCATTCTGAAGGACTTTAGAAACCCAACAGAGAAACCAGAGACACTCACTATAAAATCCTTGCTTTTCCTTCAAGAAGAGAACTTCAAAAATCTTTCAAATGCGCATTGTTCTGTGCTAGCTGCTGTACGTTTGTCTTTTCTTTTTGCTGTATATTTTTTTTAATGCTTAAAATTTGCATACTTCTCAAAAATGCATTTGTATGAGTTCCAGGATATGAACTGTCACACAGTGATTTCGAATTGGTGACCATTCCCTGTGGTCTTAAACACAAAACCTCCACAATTCAAATAGAAAAAAAATGTAGAGGAAAATCTTAAGGATATGATATACAAGATTACCTCTAAAATGAAGATGGGGAGAGCCAAGAGGCTGGAGCCTGGGAACTGGGGGCTGCAGTCTGGGGCTGGGGCTGGAAGCTAGAGACCAGAGGATGGAGTCTAGGGGTTAGAGGCTGGGGGCTGGAGGCTAGGGGCTGGGTCTAGAGGTTGAGTACCAGAGATTGGAAGCTGGAAGCTAGACATTGGGGCCTGGAGGCAATACAGGTACGAGTCTCCAGGAGACCAGAGCTGAGGAGGGACAGGCCTGTGTCTGAGGGCAGGCCCTCATCCTAGTGGTTGAAAGGACCCTTCCAGTCCGAATACCGCTTCTGCTCACCTACTAAGTACGTGTTCAAATTTTCAAATATTGAATTTTCAAAAACAAAACCAAGTTCATTATACACCTCTTTATACAACTTTCTATCAGCTTGTGTGCACTCATGAGTGCGTACGTGCGTGCGTGCATGCATGCATATGTGCGTGCATGCATGCCTGTGTGTGCGTCACTGTGCATGGATGAAGGTTAGAGGCCAGCGTCTTCCCTGGGCTGTTCTTAGCTGTCTGAGTATTTACCAGGTGCAGACAATGCTACCCAGTCCTCTCCTTGCTCTCAGACAGTCTCATCCTCCGGTGCCCTCAGCACCCTCCAGCTCTCTGACGTTCCCTTCCTAGAGGGTCTCTTCCTTCCTCTTATTTTCTTCCCACCTCAGTTTTCATACGAGAAAAAGTGAGGCCCTCAACAAGACTTCCAACTTTGTAATCTCACACATGCAAGATATGGATAGCAAGTTTTAGTTTTATCTTTCCTAGTTGACACATTAGGCCACATCATTTGGTCCACATCAGCATCAAGAAGTGGAAGAAGAGCAGGATTGATCCCACATAGAAGGACAGAGGCAGGCTGTGAAGGTGGGGTGTCCAGGACTGAGAGGAGATGAATTCATATGAGAGCCAGCAAAAGACAAAGAAATGGGAGGTGTTTTAGTTTCGTGACTGTCGTTGTGATAAAATACCTCGAAAAAGGCAGCGTTAGAGAGAAGCGTTTCTGTTTAGCACACAACTCCAAGTGACAGCCCAGCCTAGTGGGGAAGTCCCTGTGGCAGAAGCCTAAACCAGTCATATCAGTTAAAAGCAGAGAGCTCACGTATGGTTAGGTCTTTTCTCTACTTTTATACTCTGGGATCTGAACCCAGGGAAGGGTGCTGACCACTTTCGGGGTAGGTCTTCAAGCATCTATTAAGATAATCAAGACCCTGTCCTTCCCCCCAGGTGCCAACAAACCAACCTGATCTAGGGAACTCCCTGCCCAGGTGATTCAAGACTGTGTCAGGAAAAAAAAATTAAAATTAAGCATCCAGCATGGCTCTAGCTGGATCCAGAGCTGGAAGAGCATGTGTTGACTGTGTATAGTGGGTGAGACACCAGGCCAATGTCGCACGGAGCCCTGGAGTCAGAGAGGGAATTGGATTCAGGCTCTGAACAGGGTACTATAGCCTCTTCCCCACTTCCTCATGCAAAGGCAGGCGCTGCTATGGAAAGAGGGGGAAAGGAAAAACGTGTGTCTCATCCTGAAGATTGTGTCTCTCACCTTAAAAACAGACAACTTCCTTTCAATAGCAGGGGGCAAATGGAGATGGCTCTGGGCATTTCTAACAATGCCAGGCTGCTCACTTGAGCACCGGAATGGAAGTGAAGGCTTCCTTAGCTACATAGTTTCTTCAAAACATCACAATGTTCTTGTACTCTTTTATTCTGGAAACACGATGTCACTGTTTAGGGTGAGAACGCTGGATCCTCCCAGGAGTTAAGGGGATAAAATGGAGGGGAGATGCTCTGCAGTCCAGCTGTGACCACGATGCCCCGGGCTAGGAGGCCTCTTCCTGCTTTGCATCCTACAGCCTCAGCTTCCCCTTCCTTCTGCTGCTTTGTCAGACCTGCTCCAGGCCACCCAGCTATCGCCTACATTTTTCTGTAACTGCCTGTCAAAGGGGAAAAAATGCAGGTGTCCAGTATATTCTGAGCCACAATCATTTGCTGTTAATTGATTGACCATCTCTGAAATGTGTCTTGCTGATGGCCTCGCAGTACCCATAAAGGGTAGTGGGACTCCAGAGATGTTCAGTCATTGACTGCTTCCCTAGAGGGGACCGGAACCAGAAGTAGGATGGAGGTGGCCAGATGACAGGGATGTCTACTACGACAGTTGCTGATTAGCTGTCTTTTTGCATTACAGATTTTACTACCTGCAAAAATATATTTTATATTTACATTTTGTTAAACATATCCACTCTAATACACCCAATATAAAATGTATCTATTGTATTCATTCTATCTAGTAAGATATATCTCAGAAACACAGCCAGTAAAAATCCAGTCATGAAACACTCCTCAGTAATAAAGAGGAGCAGGGTGTAGCACCATGGACGGACCAAACGTGCACGGCGAGGAAAAGAAGGTGGACGCCAGAGGCGGTACACTCCATGATTCCGGGAATGAAATGTTCTGGGAAGGCCAAGCTATCTATCACACAGGAAACAGGCCACTCACTGATCTGGGATCCTTCGGAAGACAGGTTGAGACTGCAGGGCACAGAGAGAATGTAGGGCAGGGGAAAGAACTGGGACCTTGCCTGCTGTGGTCACGTGACCACAGATGTTACGACAGCGCTCAGGACTGCAGTTCAAAAGCGCCACGTAACAACACCTCATAGATAGGACTAAAAAAATAGAAACCTGTTAGCAAAGGTTGAATGACGCATAGAGATGCTTAAGTGCACAAGCATCGGAGCTGAATGACACATAGAGAAGTGTTTAAGTGTGCAAGAATCCACAACTTTGACAGCATTAAAAACAGGTTTCGTCAGCCTAGCAAGGAAATACTGCATGTCCAGGTTATCACACTACAGCTTAAACTAGCCAAATAATGGGCTCAACCTAATCAACATATAAAAGGATAAATAAAAGGGTGTGAATTGAATATTATTCAGCCACAAAGAAAAGTGAGATCCTGTCATAGGCTACAAAATGCAGAGGGCTAGAAGTCATCAAGTAAAATAAATGTTAGTGCAGAGTCAATGATGACGATTGGAAAGCATTTCAAAAGGCATCTGATTACCTCTTTTCCTATCCATACCGTTTAGAAAGTTGCCTGCGGGTTCAAGGTATTTCTCTCACAGCCTCTGGTAAGGTCAAAAGAGCAACATGTCCTTTCTCCCCCTTTGAGAGCGTCGCTGTGGAGGACAGAGAGCTGGGGGGGGGCACTTTGCTGACTTGTACTCATGCACGGATGCCCCTCTCTCTGGCACAGTAATAGTCGGAGTCTTGATGTATTTTCACTGGCTTGATAATTTCAGATTTGGACCGATGCAACAATAAATCTCTAACAAGTGCAGGGCACAAACCCTGGGCAGCAGCAGCTCAAGAGTTAGCAGACACTCTGGACTCTCCTTTCCTGGCCCTAGATGGCTCTTCCAAAGTCCAGGTCTGAGCTGCTGTAGTTTGTGCCGTGACTGTTTCCCAAAGGCCCTTGGGTTAAGGGTTTGCTCCTCTGGGTTGGCAGTGCCGGGAGATGGCAGAACCCAGGGGCGGGGCCTGGTGGGAGGTCTTTCCTGGTTGGGGGCAAGCCCAGGGGCGGGGCCTGATGGAAGGTCTTTCCTGGTTGGGGCTAACCCTGGAAGAGCCCCACATTGGAGCACTGGACTGAGCTCCCAAGGTCCTGATGAGGAGCAGAAGGAGCGAGAACATGAGGGAGAAAGTCAGGAACGTGAGGGGTGCGTTCACTCATGGAGACGGTGGGACAGAACTAATGGGAGATCACCAACTCCAGTTGGAATGGGACTGATGGATCATGCGACCAAACCCGTCTCTCTGAATGTGGCCAACAGTGGGGGCTGACTGAGAAGCAAAGGACAATGGCGCTGGGCTCTGATTCTTCTGCATGGACGGGCTCTGTGGGAGCCTTCTCAGCTTGGTCGATCACCTTCCTGGACCTGGGGGGAGTTGGGAGGACCTTGGTCTTAGCATAGAGTAGGGAACCCTGATGGCTCCTTGGCCTTGAGAGGGAGGGAGGGGAGGTATGGGTGGAGGGAGGGGAGGGAAGGGGGAGGAGGAGGGGACGGAGGGGGGAGGAGAAGGGAAGGAGATGGAAATTTTTAAATATAAAAAAATAAACCATGAGAAAAAAAAAAAGAAAACTGCAGCTACTCTGGAATTTTTAGAGTCAGGGTCACGTAGCCCAGGCTGGCCCCAAACTCATTATTTTGCTAAAGTCGACTTTAGATTCTTGACCCTTCAGCCTTTACTTCCCAAGTGACTAGGATTATAGGCATTCACGACCTTGTCCAGTGTCCCCAGCCCCTTCTCCTACCTCTTTCGGATCCTGGTCATGAGGGAGTATTCCCAGGGTGAGTGCTGGGAAATCAATCCCTTCCCTGCTGGGGGTCATACCCCGGGTCTGCTCCATGCTAATCACAGGACTGCCACTAAAATACAGTCACAGTTCTAGCTCATACTTGTTGGTGTTTTTAGTTTTTACGCAGTCACGAGGACATTGGCTTTGTGTCTGATCAAAGCAAAACCAAGGGGTTTGTCTCTTAGTGCAGCTGCTCTAGGTCACACTTTTGACAGCTGCGCCTGT
This sequence comes from Arvicola amphibius, assembly GCF_903992535.2. NCBI lineage: Eukaryota > Metazoa > Chordata > Mammalia > Rodentia > Cricetidae > Arvicola > Arvicola amphibius. The sequence goes on along the minus strand of NC_052052.2, from coordinate 124,966,206 downwards.
GTTTGTTTTCATGCCCGTAATTAGCATATTCTTAGGCCACGAAATGACTCCTTAGATGCTGGCATTGTGGAGGAAAACTGGTACAGTGTCGCACGATGTGAGGCCACCAGATTTCAAGACCCTGACTTTCCTACGTGCCCCCTCACTCCTAGCTTCAGATACTAGCTCCATGCCTCCAAGAAACACTACCGCTCAGGTGACCTTTTGCTTCTACAAGGGACCATGCTGTCTTTCTGGTGACTAGCTTTTGGATTCTTTAGTCCCTTCGATGGTTCGGTGGTTCATCTTTTTCATCAGTTGGACTGGATTTGGAATCGCTTAGGAGACACACTTCTGGGCATGTCTGTGACAGTGTTTCCAGAGAGATTTAATGAAGGAAGACCCACCGTGAATGTGAGAGTCACCACTGGGGTCCCAGACCGATAAGGGAGCCGAGCACAAACATTCACCTATCTTCTCCCTGACTGTGGACACAACAGGGCCAGCTACTTCACTCTCCGGATGCCATGACCTTCTCACCATGATGAACTGTATTCCTTCAGTGTGTGAGATAAAGCTTTCTTCCTGAAGCTGCTGTTTGTAAGGTGTTTGATCAGAGCGCTGAGAAACATACCCAATGCACCCAGTTACCAGCAGCCAACCTGAGCGCGGGCCCCTCTAGGGTCCGGGCAGACACTGGGCCTCTGCCCTCTGCTCCACTTGTGATCTTTTCTCATCGTGTTTGCTATCTGCTTGCTGCCTCTCTCCACCTTCCATTTTATCTGGCCTTGGCTGGAGACAGCTAAAATATCTGTTTAGATCAATGGTCACACAAAGAACTCTGTCTCGCCAGCAGGTCCCTTGAATTATTCAAATTAGCTCCCCTCGCTCGAGTTTCCCATTGTTTTTGTTTGCTTGGTTTGTTTTTGTTTTCCTTGGCAATTGAAGCTGACACTGGACACGACGAGGTAACGGCACGAGTCAATCGCTCAGGCAGGGTGGGGGCAGCTTGTTCGTGAACAACTCCTCTGGAAGATGATGATGGGAAAACAGGGAGTCTGAAGGTGTGTAAAGTCCTTACACCAGTGCGAGTCACTGGGACCCAAAACAATAAACTCAGAGTCTCTACATCAGGCAGGGCTGTCGGCAAAGATACAGAACTAGGCAGAGACCGAGGTCTGGAAGCCCAGCTGCCTCCAGTTCCCACAAAGGCTGTTGATGAACAATTGAGCAGGCGTTTGGGCTAGAACACAGGAAACTAAAGGTTCCAGGGCTCCCAGAGGCCCCTTGCCTCGTTTGCATACCTGTTGCAATCCCCTCTCTGACTTCACCCGAATCACCAGTCTCCGTGACTCTAAGGAAACAGACAAGAGAGGAGTGCACCTATGTGCGGCGCAGAGACGCCACTTGAAGCCAGCATCTGCAGCCTGAGGACTACTCCAGCCACATGCGACTCTAAGTCAGAATCCAGCAAGATGTGAGAGCAGCGGCGGGGTGGGGAGGGGCGTAAGAATGGGGCGTGGTGGGGGAGCCAGCCACGCAGCTCCTGCTGGGCTCTGGTTATTTGTGCCACTCTGCTTCCCCGTTGAAAAGCGAAATTCACAGCCTTAGCTCTCCTGTGTCCCATGAAGTCCCACAGGGGGGGAGTCAGCAGGGAAGCTTGAGTGTGCCTGGAGCACCCCGTAGCATGCCTGCCAGTCTTGCCAAGGAACCGGCCAGAGGACAGAAAGCCAAGAGTAAGCTGGGTTGCTCTGTAAGTTGACGCTGTGTCGCCGCCCAGCAAGCAGGACCATCTGGCATAGCAGTGGACCTGGGTTCAGAGGCTGCTGGGAGAGTCACTAGCTCAAGGCAATTCCTCCTGCCAGGCCACTTTGTCTCCTGGAGGCCTGCTCAGCATGGGAGACAGAAAGAATTACTAGAGGTTTTATGATTTGTTCCTGTGCCCTGTGTTGGGTGGGAATAGCAAAGTGTGTTCTTTTCGTCCTCTACAGAGCAGACAGCCAGAGACAGGAGTTACAATCACACCTGCTCACCAACTACAGTACAGAGGTGGTCTATGGGACTCAGACCGCCACCTCGTGAGGTCCCCTTCTCACCCAGCCAGTCTAAGAACACTGCCACCTCAGGCTGGGGTTGGCTCACTGTGTAAAGTACTTGCTACACAGCACCTGTGTTTGGATCTCTAGCTCCCACAGAAAGTCAGGTGCAGTAGGGAACACCTGTATCTCCACGCCGGGGTGAAGGGTCAGAGACAAGAGTATCCCCGGGATTCACAGGCCAGCTGGCCTGGCTGAAATGGCCAGGTTCATAGAGGGACCTCATCTCAAATACTAAGGTGGAGAGCGATGTAGGAAGCCACTCAGCATTGGCCTCTGGCTTCCACGTGTGCGTGCATGGGCGAACATACAGCCCAACACCCACACATGCATGTACATACATACACATGGGGGAAAAATCCTCCCCACCAAAGAAGACCTCCGCCATGCTGAGTCAGGAGAATGACCAAGGAGTGAAGCAAAGCAATCAGTTGAGCCACAGTAACTGTTGCTGGGGTGGCTGCACCCCTCACCTAAGTGCAGAGCAGTATTGTTACTGTTGTCTTTGGGGGGAACACATGGAACTCGTTCCCCTTTGTTTGACTAGGTCCACAGGGGCCACCACCCTGTGATCTGCCCCATCATTCTGCCTTTTTAAGAAGGGAAGGCGGGTTTCTCTGTGGACTTGGATGCCTGCTTGCATCCATGTGCATAAGACACTAGCACCCCAGTGTGATGGGTGACCCTCATTCCATTTCCCAGAACAGGGAGCATGCCCTGAGAGGCCAAGAGTGACTTTTCCATGACATGTGAATGACGTCTCCAGCCTGTACTGTACAAGTCATCTGGTGGGGGGGGGGGCGGGTGCAAAGCTGAGCAAGGAGTGTTTCTCCCTCCAGCATGACATTCCCCTGCGATGGCAGCCCTCACTATTGTCCCCAGCCCACTGTCACCAATCTTAGACTCCCTTTACTCAATGGCAACATAGCCATATGCCTGACCCTGTGCTCGATGCTTGATGCAGCATCTTAATTCCCACAAAACACCGTGAGGTCGATATCATTGCAATAACAATTTTAGAGTTCAGGCCGACGGTACACTGCAGAGAAGGATTTGAAGCCAGATCTTGTTTTCAAACTTAAGATACAGGCTTTCTGTCTTTTAACCGCTCCTGAGTGACAGATTTTGAAGAAAAGAAATGGCTGCAGAATATCCAACTATCTGTACCCAACCCTCATCTTCCGGTCCTGCCCAACATCGCTGTCATCATTTACAAAGTCCACGTGCAAACTGGGCATGGTGGCCCTCACCTGCAACCCCAGAAACCCCAGCACTCAGGAGGCCAAGGCAAAATGAGCCCTGAGAGTCTGAGGACAGCCTAGGCTACACAATGAGTTCCAGGCCAGCCTGGGCTAGGCATGGAGACCCTGACTCCAGAAAAAGTGCAGGTGCACCCTTGATACTGCTCTGCAGACTCCTCTTCCCCTGGGGAGGTCGGAGTCCAATGATTCAGATTGGGTCACAGGGCACAGATGAGCCGTCTGTCCAGTATCTGCCAGTGTCCCATGTTTGGGTCTTTGTTGTAGCCTAGGTGTCTTTTCTCAGATGGCATTCTTTTTAAAGGCAAATATCCAAAGGAGGGTGGTATGCTATAATTCTTGTGTGTGTGTGTGTGTGTGTGTGTGTGTGTGTGTGTCTGTGTATGTGTGTGCTTATGACAATATACTTGTGGAGATCAGAAACAAGCTTACAGGAGTTAGTTTTCTCCTACCATGTGGGTCCCTGGTATCGAACTCCTCCTGTCAGAAGGCAAGGGCCTTCACCTATGGAGCCATCTCCCCAGGAGCCATTGGTTCTGTTAGTCTTTTTGTTATTTGGAGCACTAGGGTAGAACCCACGAAGCTACAGTGAACCACATCACCACCCCCTGAGTATAGTTCTCACCCAACTCAGACTTAAGTCTGAGGCTGGGCTGGCAGTAGAGATGGGCGGTGGGGGGGGGGGGGGAAGCACACTAGACATCAATTAGCAATGTTTGGATGAACGTGGCAGTCATAATCTATGTAGTTTCTACTGCCATCCGAGATCCCTTTGTGTGGTTCAGAAAATGGAGCTAACTAACAACGACATTAAAGGGTTTTGGCTCCTGTCCTAGTTAGCTTGTGTCAACTTGATACAAGCTGGAGTCATCTGGGAACCTCAACTGAGAAAATACCTCCATCAGAGTGCCTGCTGGGAAGTCTGTGAGACATTCTTCTTGACTGATGTGGTAGGGTCCAGCCCACTCTGGGCAGGTGGTCCTGCGTTGTATAAGGAAACAAGCTGAGCCAGCCACAAGCAGCAAGCCAGTAAGCAGAGGACCTCCATGGCTGCATGCCCAATTCTAGGTTCCTGACTTGAGTTTCAACCTTGGCTTCCTTCAGTGATGTGCTGTGACCCGTGAGTCAAACAAACTCTTTGCTCCACAAGTTGCTTTGTGTTATAGCGTTTCCTCACAGTAATAGAATCCTAACTCAGACAGGTCCCTAACCTAGGGGTGTATTTTGCTTAGGCTTATGGCCATGCAACACACAGTAAGAGTAGGTTCCTACCAGGGAGATCTGAGCATCGATCGTGTATTAAATAATGTCACTATTAGGTGGTGAGGTGGAAAAATGGCATTATTTAGGCACTCTTACCAAAATATTTATGATCGACTTGTTACAATGTCCATAACTTATTTTAAAATGTTTTATCTGGGACATAAATGAAGTTAAATATGACAAATTATTAATACTGTGCATTTAAGTGACAGGCTTATGGGATTCATGACTCCCTTTATCAGCTTGTCTGTATACTTAACATTTCTTAAAAAAAATATGTATGTGTATAGCTTTTCAGTAGTGAAAAAAAAATCCAGGTTGTATGGCCAGAATAACACTGTTTTCCTGGTAAACAGAGCTCTCAGAAGGCCCTGGCCCTCACTCCTGTCTCCAGTGCACATGCCCTGTATAAGCCCCTCATTCTGAGTGTAGGCAAGACCTGTGAGTGGATATGCTGATGATCGCCTCCAAAGCCGGATTCTGATGCAGGGCAAAGATGAAGGTCTGCAGAGGGGTCTTGGTCAGCCAGCTGAGCTAATCTAAAGGGCGTTCCCTTGGGTACCAGAATCTAACCTGCTCAATCAAGCCCTTCAAAGGAGAGATTAGCAGCAACAAATGATGCCAAGGGCCTCGAGGAAGCAAATGGGCAAGTAGTGGAAAGAGAGGACAGGGACCCCTGGGAAGCCATTGCTTAATGAGGCCTACGGGCCTGCTGCCACATGGGACTGAGTTCTGCACCTAGAGAGGAACTCAGATGAAATGGCAGCACATGAGCTCAAGATTGGAAGACCAATGAACTGGCAGATGCTTTAGCTAATTTATGTTTTTCATTCAAGGAAATGGAGTTAACTAGTTGAGGCAATGAACTTTAAGATGTAAAAGGACGTGAATGCTGGTTTCAACTAATGAGCCAAGCACTAGTGGCCTTGGGTGCTATGGAAGAAGGGAAGCTAATGCTAAGGATGCTCCTAGAGGGGGAGGGAGAGATGTGATTGATTAGCAATGTCTGCACGGACTTGGAAGTTATAGCACGTGCTATGGTCCCTTATGTGTTTGAGAAAACTGGGGTTAACTAACTCATTTTTCCCATTGACCAAATAGGACTGAAAGTCTTGAGTCTTGAGCTGGAAGGGACACTGTTGCTGTGAGGAAAGCCTCGCAGGGAGAAGAGTGAGAAGCTATCAAGGTAGGTTTTAGCAGCTCCAAAATATCAGGAGAGTTTGGTAGGCTGGCATGGGCAGTAATGAGCCCCCTCACTGGTCCCCCCTCAATGTCCTCATCCCTTCTCCCTTCACCCCTTCAGTTCAATTCCTGAGTTGCTGAGCGAGCCCCCTAAAATGTTGCACAATCCTGCACTTATTTCCACATCTAGATCCATGACCATCCTGAAGGGATGTCACAATTCTTGAGACGCTTATTCCAAAGAGTGAGTGTCTGTATATTTGCTTATATGTAGTATAAGTATATGCCTACTGTGTGTAAGTATACATAGTTATATACATAGTACTGTCTATAAGTAAAAACATGATTTTACTGTAACTGCCTAACATTGATTGAGTTTAGATGTAATGTCTACCTACATCTCATATTAAAACCGTGTGCAGATCACAGCACAGCACCCAGCAATCAGCTTCACAGTTCAATAACCACCTCTGGAGTGAAGCAGACTTCCACAACTCTTAGGGACCAAGTTGACTTTGCGCCCATACCGATGAAACCATGCAAGTCCAGGCTTCCCTTTTTCCTGGTGACATCTCCCCACCTAAACAGAGGTACTGTTTCAAATCTGTGAGACCGAAGCTACTTCCTAATACACACAAGATGAAGCAGACAAACAAATAAAAAAAAAAACATAGTTCAAACAGCTAGGGATCTAGATCAACGGTAGAATGCTTGCCTAACACACACAAGGTCCTGGGTCCTAGTCTCAGCACACATGACACACACACACACACACACACACACACACACACACACACACACACAGAGAGAGAGAGAGAGAGAGAGAGAGAGAGAGAGTTTGACAGCAAGAAAGGTTCCAGCGAAAGAAGCAGCTGCTCAAGGACTGAAGGTCCTGTAAAATGACTACTGGCTTCTGCAGCTATACTAAGGAAAAATAAATACCGTACTGGATGTAAAGTGTTTCCTTGTATGTAAATGCCACTTAGACTCCAACCAGCCCTGTGTGTGCCTACCTAGTGGGTCATGACTGTGCATCAGACACCATCCCAAACCACTCATTCATCTTAATTTAACTGTCTGCACCAGGGCCTTCTAACACATGAGAAGGACCCATCAACGTGCTGTTGTACAAATAAAAGGATCTGGCAGATCTCTAATGAGGACAACACCCCACAAATAAAACGGTTTGGTAACTGCATGTCAACAGCTAGTCCACTTTGTACAGGCCGTTTATGACTGTCATGTTTCAATGGAAGGAATTCAACGCCAACATTGAAATTTGAAAGCTTTTGCCTAGAAATTAATTTTTTGCTTGCATGTGAGAAGTTGGAAAAGGAGACAACCACAGAATGAGGGTGGACGGTGGGCACGCCTACATGGACGCGTGGTGTCTTGCTCACAGCAGTCCCTGCCACTCCCTCCTGTCACAGCATACTAACTAGGGCAAAGGTCAGCTGGAAGCTATCACCATTTCATCGGTGTTTCTATCATGACAGAGCTAAGTAGAAAGCAAAGGCTTCTTTTCCTCCACGAGAACAGAGTCCTCTCTTTTCCTCACTCCCCAGTCTCCAGTCTCTGGAATCGGTCACACCGTCCAACCACGTATCGCTTGTTGACAACAATGGTCTCGGTGCATAGTTGGACTGCTTTTACCCTCTCCGATTATTCCCACACTAAAACTTTATTTTTGGTCAAAATTCTTGCCAATTCAAGAGGAGATTGATCTTCCTGTGAGTTTGATCACCAAAGAAACACATGACGCACGCAGCTCTGTGAAGAAACAGACTCATTGATCCTGGAATTCTCCCATTCCTAGCACACCGTCTGCATTCAGACATTCCAGCTTAACATGCAGAGGATCAGTTCACACAGCACCGTGAGCAACGTGTGTTTTCCCATCTAGATGGAGGGAGAAAAAGAGGCCCTCCCCTGCCGGCCACTCCGCGCAAACTGTATCTGGTTACTTCTACCTGGGATGAGGCTCTGGGGGAGACGCAGGAAGAGAGCCGCTGGGTGGGAAATAGAAAGTTCACTCAAAGTAGGTACAACCAGAACACGGGGAGGTCAGAAGGGGAAAAACAAGGGGACAAGTATGACGAGCAGATAGGGGCAGGGACAAAAGTGTGGGCCACTCGCAAAAGTGGGGACACTCACGGTGGAGCCGCCGCCTCCGGATCCTGTCCCTCCATGGCCTGTTTCTGATCCAGTGTAATCGTGAAGGCAACACCATGGTCCCCAAGCAGTGGCCTAAGTCCTCATGATCACGCCACCAAGGTTTCAGCAGCAATTCTGGAAGTCAGGTCCAGATGCATAAAAATCTCAAATAATTTTTTAAGCTACTCTCTCTTCTGTCCTTTCCTCTCCTTCTCCTCCTCCTTCTCCTCCTCCTTCTTTTCCTCTCTCTCTCTCTCTCTCTCTCTCTCTCTCTCTCTCTCTCTCTCTCTCTCTCTCTCTCTCCTCTCTTACGTCTTATCTTTCCGTTGGCTTCTTTTATCTCTAGCGTTTCTTTTCCTTCCCTTCCCTTCCCTCTAACTCCTGACTGGCCCCAAGGTGATTGCTGGGCTGAGCAGCCTGGGGCCCAGCCTCTCTCAGCCCTCTGTACCATGTTTTATGCATGAACACTGTGGCGTGGTAATTTATTCTAGCAGAGCTGATCCCTGGGCTCCTCTGTCAGTGGCTGGGGGAGGGCAGGTGTGTCTGCAGGCCCAGGAATGGCTTGAAATGGGAATCCCTGTCTGCAGACTTGAACCGCGGCTGGCTGGCTGCTGAGACCCTACCACGCCTCACATTCTGCCCCATAGTTTATTCACTACGGGCTTCCTAGGACCCAGAAATAGTGCTTGCACTTGGTAGGGGAGTGGTAAATCGTGGCTGAATGAATGAAAAGTGTATGCGGACTCAGAGATTTTTCTGCACACATGTGAATCTTTTGAGTTAATCTTTCTTTTAAAATGTTATATGAATGGTTGTGTGCCTGTAACTGCAGAGGCCAAAGTAGGTGTTGGGTCCCCTGCAACTGGAGTTACATAGGGTTGAGAGCCACCATGCTGGTGTTGAGAACTAAACCTGGGTCCCGAGCAAGAGCAGTCAGTGCTCTTAGCAGCTGAGCCACGCCTCTAACACCACAGTTAAGCCTGATACTGTCTTCCAGTCTGGGCATCTGAACCCTCTCTCTCATCTTTTCTCCCTATTCTTGAACGCCATTTATAACATTGAAATTCATTGTTGCTCCTGCTGTTGCTACAGAACTGGGCAATGAATATAGAGCCTTGTATACACTAGGGAAGAGCTCTCTCACTGAGTTACCTCTCCAGCCCTCTGCTCTCTCTCTCTCTCTCTCTCTCTCTCTCTCTCTCTCTCCCTCTCTCTCTCTCTCTCTCTCTCTCTCTCTCTCTCTCATTCTCTGTATGTGTGTGTGTACAATCTCGCTTATCTCCCTGTTCTGTTGCTTCCTCCTTCTGCCCACACAACCACCCCTTCCAACAAAACAAAATTTAAAAGTAAAACCAAAAACCAACCAAACAAGCAAAAACAAAAAAGGAGAAGAATCTTTCATGGAAGCTGTGGTGTGGTCCATTGAGTCACACAGTTTACCCTTTAGTCCATTGCTTGTACGTGTTCATAGCTATGAGTCATTGGTCTAGTTTGAGGCAGGGTCTCTCACTGGGACTTGGGGCTTGATGAGTAGGATAGGCTGGCCAGCCAGGAAGTTACAAAAATCGTCCAGTTTCATCTCCCCAGAGCCCAGCTTATATATGGGTGATGGGGCTCAAACCTATAGGAGTGTGAGTGAGGGGTCACCCGCAGGAGTGTGAGTGTGTGGGACGGGAGTGTGAGCGAAGGGCTCAGATAGGTGCATCACGGAGAAGTCCACCCAGGAAGCACCACACTCTCCACTACCCAAGTCTCTTCTTCCTCATGGTTGATTGCTGATTTCCCTGTCTCCTGGGAAGACAGGGACCTCCTGAACCTTCCCCTTCTCTCCTTTGACAACCAGGCCAACCTCCTGAGGGCCACCTGGGGGTGATCTCAGATGCCCTGGCAACGACGATGGCCAGCCAGGAAGAAATGTAAAGAAACAACAAAGGTACACAGTCCTGTACCAGTGTAGCTCAGGCGCCGTACCATGCTTTCTGTATCTTAAGATGAGAGGAGCTATAGACCTTGGAGCTGTCAAGCTGAAATGGGCCCAAATACCATTTTAGGGTGTGACCGATGTCATCCTTGGCAGTCAGCTCTGACACGTAAACTCTCAGCGGCCAACTTACCGGCTGATTTAGCAGCTGCAAAATGATAGCATCCCTGTGCCTCAGTTTCTCCATCTGCAAAATGGTGATAAGAACTAAAGCTGTTGCCTTCGGCTTATGCTAGTGATCACTCAAGTTAAAATGCATGCCAAGAATGAGGAACTGTGCTCAGCACAGAGGGCTTGCTCCCTCTTGTAGTAGCCATGCTGTGTTAACCTCCGCTAAAACGAGCTGGTGGGGCCTGAGTGGTTACGAGCACTTGCTTCTCTTGCAGAGGGTTGCAGTTTCATTCCCACCACCCGGTTGGGGCAGCTCACAACTGACTCTAACTCTAGCTTCAGGGGATCAGGTGTCCTCTATGGACATCTGCACAGCGCCCTCTCCCGGCCCCACGTGCTAAATCCTTATTAAAGAAACAGGGCAGTGTTTTAATTTCCCTTTGCCTCTATAAGAGACTTGAGACTTGAAACATTGTAAGTTTACCACCTTATACTTCCAGATGCCCAACTCTGAAATATACCAGAGAAGGGTCTGCTTCTAGACTTCGCCATCTTCTAGAGGCAGCTGGTAAAACTTGACTCTATTCCCGAGATGTCTTTGTGAGCGGGAGCTACCATCACTCTGAACTTAAGTGTGTTTCTAGCTAGCTCTTATATCCTAAACTAACCCATCCCCACTATACTGTGCATCACCACGAGGTCGTGGCCTACCAGCAAAGTCTTGACGGCTCCGTAGGAGGCGTCTGTCTCCTGTGGCGGCTATGTGGCTTCTGTCAACTCTGCCTACTCTCTCTTCTTCTGTCTGCTTGGAACTCCCACCTTGTCCTATTCTGCTAAGCCACTGACCAAAACAGCTTTATTCATTAACGAGTCAAAGCAACACATAGACAGAAGGACTTTCCACACCATTTTATTGATATTTTATTTATGTTTGTATTTATATTTATTTCATTTTATTTATGTTTATTTGTAGGCAAAGGCTGCTGGTTCATTTCCCGGTCACCCAGACTCCCGAGATAATCACACAGAAATTTGTATTAATTAAAATACTGTTTGGCCTAACACGAAGGTGTATTGCTAGTTAGGTCTTACATCTTTTTTTTTTTTTTTTTTTTTTTTTTTTTTTTTTTTTTGGTTTTTCGAGACAGGGTTTCTCTGCAGCTTTAGAGCCTGTCCTGGAGCTAGCTCTTGTAGACCAGTCTGGTCTCCAACTCACAGAGATCCGCCTGCCTCTGCCTCCCGAGTGCTGGGATTAAAGGTGTGCGCCACCACCGCCTGGCTAGCTCTTACATCTTAACCCATTTTTTATTAATCTGTGTATTGCCACGTGGCCGTGGCCTACCAGTAAAGTTCTATCCAGCGTCTGGCGTCTGTCTCCTGTGGTGGCTCATGGCTTTTCCCTGACTCTGCCTACTCTCTCTCTATATCTTTTTTAGCCTGACTATATTTTATTAAGTCATTGGCCAAAAGCAGCCTTATTTATTCATTAACCAATAAAAGCAACACATATACAGGAGGACTTTCCACACCATGTCAGAGATCAAAATTAGCTCACAATCCACCAAAGGTGAGGTTTTCTTGACTATAACAACAGCAAAATTCCCTAGGATGGCAAATTCAGTCCAAAGGAACAGTACTTAGGATGTGTGGGAGTGGATGTAGCTGCAAGTCTCCATTCCCATTGAAATGACTAAGGTAATATCAACATCATCATGTACTTACTTGATGTTGGTCAATTCTTAGCCATCCACCACCAAACAGCCACATTTGCCTGACAACACTTTTGGGACTGTCCATGACCTTGACCATGGTCCAAGTATATCATATAGTATCTGAATAGTATTAGCTCATATATATCATACCAAGTATACAAATATATATATATGTATATATACTAAGTACATCATAGGAATTATATATATGTATAAATATATACACACCAAGTATATAATGTTTATCATACCAAGTATATGTATATATATAAATATATATACCAAGTATAGCATACCAAGTATATCATATAGTATCATATAGTTGCTGAGCTTTATAGAGAAAGCAGACGTTACTAGGCCGCCCCAAACCCTTACTAATATAACCTACCCCTTCAAACACATAAGAGTAATAATGTATTCCTGAGGTCAGGAAACAAGAGATTTTTCAGAGGCACAAGCCCACTTTTGGTCTGGCCGTTAATAAAAGGACAAAAAACTTGAATTGGTTTAATCAGTATGGTTGTCAATAGCTATCTGAAGTGGATAATTCACCATCCCTTACAGTACACACTGCTACCCCTTCCTATCTGTCTTTCACTTGACTTAGGTCAATTTGCTCAACTAGACAAATCTGACATGAGGGAAGTCACAGGGAGCCAGGCCATATTCTGCCTCCGATCAGTTTTGGATGCTGAAACTTGAATATGAAAATGTGATATTAGATCAAGATTTCTTTTAACTTCTTCCCTCCCAATTGGCATCAGACTTTCTTTCTCTTCTCCCCCCCCCCTCTCTCTTCCCCCCTCTCTCTCCCTTTCCTTTCTTTCCCTTTCCTTTCCTTTCTTTTTCTTTCTCATTCAGCCACACATTTCCCAAAGCATCTTGTGGCTGTGTGTCAGCCACATTCCTGACACACATGGTTGACAACCACGCAGGAAGGACTCACAAGAAGCAAGATGGACAGACTAGGGAAAGGCGGAAGACAACAGTCTAAATAGAGGCCGTTGAATGTTTTCTTTTCATTTTCTTTGGGGGAAAATTATTATTTTAGTTTATTTAAATATTTAGAGACGGAGCCTCATGTAGCCCAGGCTACCCTATACCTCCCTGTGTAACTAAGGTTGGCCTTGAACTCCTGATTCTTCAGCCTCCACCTCTGAAGTATTAGGATTGCTGGTGTGAGCCACCAGGTCAAGCTTCTCTTAGGAATTTAAGTCAAAATCTCGCCATTTTGTCTTTGTAACCATCTGAGGTCTGGGAGGTGGGGCACAAAGCCCAGGACTCACCAAGACTATGGCTTATTTCTGGTCAGATCTGCAGGGCTGCAAGCCAGGGCTTGCATTCTGGGGCCCATTTGGTGAACTTTTTTTTTTTTTAATCATTTCTCTTCTCTTTGGTGGTGTATACTCTCAGAAATGCCGTAAGTAAATTGTCCCGTGGAGTGTTAATCTGCCCAGGCATCAAGTGTAGGGTGTCAATTTTTTCTCTTGTGACAGCCCACGATGCTATTCCATTTTCTGAAGTCGTGGAATTTTGTGATGAAAACTTCATAGACTCAGCTGGAGTGATGGGCTAAGAACAATATGGGTGGAAAAAGTATAACTGTGGGATTTTTCCTTTTCTTCCTCTCTCCAACTCATTTCCAGCAAATGGGGGCTGGATGTTGGACTCCGGAGAAAGAATACCAGCATGCAGCTTCGACTTGACAACTGCCCTGGGGAGAAAGAGACCTTCAATTATTTGGTAAGGAAGGGAAAACTGCTGGGCCAAGGCACATGGCAGACTTTTTAAAGAAAGTCACTGTTGAAAACTTGTTATTATTGTGAAATAAAAGCTTATCAAGCACCAGGGGGAAATGGCAGCCCTCGCTCCACCTGACTCCTTCTCTCCTGTCACCAGCATGACAAAGAAGCCAGATGTTCAGCAGCTTCCTTGAGAGCAAGAAAAAAGAATCTGAAGCAGGCGGGAGTTGTTGGGTCAGCTGCACACATTTACTGGGCCACTCGGGTGTGCTTCGTGTAGACACGAGCTTTCGCTTCTTTTCTCCCGCATGCCGTTAGACCTTGCATGCTGATGAAAAATGTGGGGATTAAATGGTCGTTACTTGAAATGACAATTATGTGACACATGCATCACAGAGGGCAGGTCACATCACCCCATAAACTCCCTCGTTCAGTTTGTACGTGGGACAATGGAGATCCTGCTCAGAGGTTGAGAGTACTTGCTATTCTTGCATAGGATCCAGGTTCAATTCCCAGCACCCACATCATGGCTCACAACCTTCTGTAGCTCCAGTTACAGGGGATCTAATAGGCATTCAGGTGTACACATGAAATATGCAGGTAAACTATTCATACACACAAAGTAAAATAAATAAATCTGAAAAATAAGTGTCCATATATTGAACTATAATCTAGAGTAGCTGGTCAAGTTAAATGAATAAACACTACATGAAAGGGCATTTTTTTGGTGCCCTTTATGTTCAAGACTGCCTTGGTTTGGCAGTAGCATTCTGTTTTAAGTATGCCATGTGGATTTGACAAAGGCAATGGATAAAGAGCAAAGAACGAGAAATTCAGGCAGCATTAGACAACATTAGGTCTGTAGCAGGCTTTCTTTTTTGGGGGAGGCACCAACCAGCTCCCAAATCATAACACAGAGACCTATTAGTAGTTATGAATACTCGGCCTTAGCTTATGCTCATTTCTGGCTAGCTTTTTTTCTTTGACGTAATCTGTTTCTCTTTATCTATGTTTTGCCTCGGGCCTCTTTACCTTTCTTTCTGTGTGTCCTACTCTGTGTCTGCTGCTTGGTGACTGCCTGGCTGGCTTTGGGCATCTCCCTTGTCCTGCTCTTGCTCTTTTTGAGCGTAGATTTCTCCTATTCTCTCTGCCTGCCAGCCACGCCCATCCTTTCTCTGCCTAGCTATTGGCCATTCAGCCTTTTATTAGAGCAATTGGGTGCCTTAGGCAGGCAAGGTGGAACAGATGCAGCGCATCTTCACACAATTAAACAAAGGCAGCACAAACAAATGTAACCAAGGTCCCAACATTTCATTTCATGGAAGAAAGTGAAAATGGCGTGGGGAGAGATTAGGAGACACACTCAGGTTTGCACAGGTTCGTGGACTGCGCCCCACATTTTTTCCAGCCTCAACGTTTTCAGATGAGAGTTTGTGGACTATTTTAGGTTAGAACATTTCAAAAATGTGTGTGTGTGTGTGTGTGTGTGTGTGTGTGTGTGTGTGTGTGTGTGTAGCAGAGATGAGTGACTTTGAGTTGGAGCATGAAAGAAGCAAGGAAGCCAGAGAGGTTAACACGCTCCCCCTAGCCAGTGCAACCTGTTTCTGCCCCCTCCTCTTGTCTCTTCCTGCCTTAATTCAGTGACGTCAGCCTTGGTGACTTCCCTGATCGCTGCGCTCAGGACACACACACAGACCAACCTCAGAGCCACGTGATTTACAATGTAGTTACCTGCCAGCTCTTCTATAAGGCTGTCCCTACAGCCACACACCTGACTCAAATGCCGTCACTCACCACCGACACCCCCTTTACAGGCTGCTGATAGGTTCACGGCCCAGTTTTGTCACCTCCACCCATCTTTTCAGCAGAGTGACTGTGAAAACTGCAGTTCTGGATGTGACATGTCTCCCAGACTCATGTGTCTGAACAGATGGGGCTGTCTCAGGGGGTTGTGGGAACTTGGGGATGTGGGGTCTCCAGAGGAAGTAGGAGCAGGTTTAGAGGTAATGTTTCCAGTGCTGGCCTTTCCTTTTTCCTGCCTGTGGTGGCATCAGCGAGTAGCCACCTCCTGCTCCCAACACGAAGGACCCAATGAATCCTAATGGAGCGTTCTCACCACGACAAACCCCTCTGAGACTAGGAGACCAAATGAGCCTTTCTTCCCTCGTGGGACTTCTGTCAGACATTTGGTGACAGTGATGTATTAATAATGAGTTCACATCACCACCAAGAACCTTCCCATACATGAGTTATTGTGGGGAAAACCCTCCATTCCTTAACGACCAGCACAAGCTAGCTGCTTTGGGAAGGAAGCGGTGGATGTCCCAGAGTGACTGGTGGAGGGAATGAGGCAGGTGTCCCACGTGGGTGGTAATCTTTATGTTTTGAATGGGATATGTCCCCCACAGGTTCATGTATTTGGATGTTCCCAGATATGACACTGTTTGGGGAAATTATGGGTCCTTAGATGGACCTACTTGGAGGAAGTGGATCAGCAGGGGTGGAAAGAGTCAGTTTAGAGCCCCACATCCGCCCTGGTTCACCTTCCTGACTGCTGGTGCTATAAGTAGCCACCTCATGTTCCCACTGCCACAGTGGGAATCACATTGCTGAACCTTCTTGACCATAATAGCCGGACCGCATGGTTTCAACAGTGAGCCAAAATAACCCCTTCCTCTGTTGAATTGCTTTTTGTTAGGTATCTGATTGCAAATGCTTGTGGGCACGCGCACGCGCACACACACGCACACACATGCATGCACGCGCGCGCGCACACACACACACACACACACACACACTAACACACTAACACAGCAGTGTTGACTTGTTGGAAGAGAGAAAGGAGCTCTCCAGGAGATGAGGTCAAGGCTCAGATACCAAGGCACAAAAGAAAAGCTAGAATTCCGAGATTCTGCTCAGACATTGTTGGCAGGTGATGCACACGAAATGACATGGGAACAGCTGGCTGTGGGTGTGTCGTTTGGGCCACTGTAGGTTTGCTCCCAGAGAGTCCTCTGAATTTCCTTATGAGACCTTAAGGAAGAGTTTTCTTCTCTTCTGTGATAAGAGCCAGATAGCTTTACATCTTAGAATAATTTGTTATGAAAATAAAGACCAGCTGGCATCAGAGGAGCAGTGTGGCTTCCGTGTCTGTCGTAGAGGAGTCAAGGCAAGGTCACCTCTCACTATTGGCTCCATCAGCCCTAGGGCATGGCCTTGGTTGACCAAGGAAAGGAACTTTAAAGTAGTGACCCGTTCAACTTTTGCGAGAAGCCGTGGCTGTAGACATCTTGAGACAGCAGAGTCCAGTGATGGACCCTAATTTCAGTACTTATGAGGTGGAGGCAGGAAGGCTGCTGTGAATGTCAGGCCAACTTGGGCTACCTAGAGAGTTCCAGACCAGCCTGCACTACAGATAAAAGCGTAGAAGGAAAGCGTAGAAAAGGTGTACTTGCTTCTGACTGTGTTAGAGGGCTAGGCTTTCCTTTGACCCCTGTGACGCCGGCCTCTCAGCACTGCCAGAAGAGCAGGCGGTGAAAGGCCCATGATTCAGTGGCAGCCTCCTCTTCTTTTTACATCGGAGTGACTCACGGAATCAGAATGCCCCAGAACTGCACAGCCAGAGGACTCAGGTGTCACCAATCCTCAGTCACTTCTCAGCAGAGTAGGCAGACACTCAGCAGGTAAATGTCAGTCACCACAGAACTAGCTAGTTCCTGAGGCAACCTCGGAGGCTGCATGGCTCATCACGCAGGGCTGTTTCTGCATCTAGGGCTGCATGGCTCATCACGCAGGACCGGTTCTGTATCAGAAGCCGGTACAAATCGCTCCCCCTCAGCTGTAACGTCAACGTGCTCTTCAGCAATGTTCAGAGTCTGCATTTTGCACATGAGCACATAGCCTAGCCAGTGCTCTTTTGTTCAAACCACGCAATAAACCTGGACTCTCAAAGCCTCATTCTGTTTGTTCCCAGCATGAGTCTGGCTGGGATGACGAGTGTTCTTGTACGTTTTCAGATGGAAAGGAAAGGAAGTGAACAGAGGAAGAACGGACCGAAGTGCTTTGAGGACGGATCTAATTTGGCTTGTGGCTTTAGTCCATCATGGTGGGAAAGGCACACGGGCTGTGGCCGTGGAAGACTCTGCCTCGCTTGTTACATCTTCATCGATGAGGAAGCAAAGAGCTCAGGCAGGAGCCAGAGATGAGCATCATCCTCACCTCCCTCCTGTGTGATCTACCTCACAAAGTTTCCACAGTCCCCCAAAAGAGCTCCGCAAGATGGTGACCAGGTGTTCCAACGCATGCGCTGATGGGGGGACTTCACACTCCAGCCACAGCAACTGAGGGACCTTCCATACTTCCGATTCTGTACATGTGTGCTCCCTCTGTACTCTTTTATTTCTGTCTTCCATCTCTTAAAATCACAGCTCACACCAGGAAGGCTGGAAGGGTGGGAGTATTATGGCCTGCCTCCTTTCCCCCAGGGCAGGCCTTCCCAGAGAGAGCCAATTGCCAAGAAGGGTGTCTGAGAGCCCAGCTCCTCTATTTAGAAATTCTCAAAGCTGTAATGTGCTCTCACAGGCTCTCCCGCTGGGCTGGGGCTGAACTTGGAAGACGACGACAGGCTCCTTTCCCACTTAGGCTTCTCCAGTATCACCTGAATCATCACATGGGGATCCTGTTTTCAGAGCTCTGTTGGATGCCTTCCTGCAATCCTACAGCTCTGGGCTGGGCCTGAACTCCGTGAGATCCACGAGTGAACGTAAAAAAAATTCCCAAAGG
The DNA here is from genome assembly GCF_903992535.2 of Arvicola amphibius. Classification (NCBI taxonomy): domain Eukaryota; kingdom Metazoa; phylum Chordata; class Mammalia; order Rodentia; family Cricetidae; genus Arvicola; species Arvicola amphibius. The sequence continues at coordinate 124,947,945 of NC_052052.2, read as the reverse complement.
GAAAAGCCTTTGGATCCGTGGAGATTTGATCCTGTCTCTTCCCTCATCCCCCACGTGCCACATCCACCCAGAGGTTGTTAGGAGTCCTACCCCCAGGCTGCTGTTACTGTTTTATGGTTTTAATTGGTCTGGTTTGTGACTGAATCATTGACGCCCCCCCACACCCCGGTTCTATTTCCCCTCCCCGCTGAGAGAACTTTCATGTTTATTCCTAGATTGTATCTATTCACATACATGAATATGTATGTACAAATACTCAGCATGTGTGAGCACATACACATGCATTCTATATTGCGATAGTAAATCATCACTGTTCACTTGACGGGATTTAAAATCACGGAGGAAATGCCTTGCTGGGTGTGTCTAAGGGTGTTTCCAGGAAGGTCTGACTGAGAGGGGAAGATCTAATCTGGGTGAGGGAGACTCCAGTCCCTGGGCTGGATCTCACACTGATTAAAAGGCGAGAGGGCAGGAGACTGGAAAAAGTCTCCGTTGTTAAAAACACTGTTTCTGCTGCGGGTGGGGATTCGGTTCCCAGCTCCCACATCAGGCCATGCACAACTCTCTGTGACTCCAGTTCCAGGGAATCTGACACCCTATCTAATATCTGAGGGCACTTAGACACACATGTGGAGCAACACATACACACAAGCACATATATATGCATATAAAATAAAACCAAATAAATCAATAATAATAATAATAGCAATAAATTATTAGCCTCTTTTTAAAAGGAGGGGACAAGTGGGATGCTCAGCTCTCTCTGCTTCTGGACTGTGGATGCTATGTGGCCAGTCACTTCAGATTCCCGCTACCAGCCTTCTGACCCTCAAAACAAACCCAGACAAACCCTTTCCTCTATAAGTTGCTTCTACCAGATGTTTCGCCATCATGAAGAGAACAGCAGCTAACTGTGTATCTACAAAGATGCAGTCTGTCAGCAAACAGATCTCTGCAGCCGGCTTATTTACTTACCCGTACATGGCCGACAATGTGTCTGTGGTTTTCTCTCCTTTGCTTTGTTAGGTGTAAGCACATGTATGTTTTTATGAACTGACGGTATGAT